>NC_056626.2:130649832-130989832 GCF_002870075.4 Lactuca sativa
ATCTGGTTACTCCTAATGTTGACCTGGCCCAAGTTAATAAATCCGTTCCAATTTTGGCTCATGAGCCCATTCCAAACATAAAACTTCCTGGTGGGGACGATTGGCCCATATCGCCTGATCTGATAATTGGCTCCCCAAAATCTCCTCTATTTGGTAAAGGTGAATCCTTAGATAAGCGTCGTAGGATCCTCAACGCAAACACACGAACGACTTTGGTGTTGTTGCAAAGATCGCTTGACTTCGACGCATGGCCTCCACTGCCTTCTTCGTCTGGTCCTTCGGTGGTTCGATTTCATGCCTCTACCCCAATACATGATCTTAACAAGTCGGTCTCGCATAACGACCCCACATCCAATTGTTCTAATCACGATGAAGATACCTCATCCAATGAAATCTCCAGTATTCTCAAGGTTGGTAATGATGTGGGATTCCAGATTACTCGTGAAGATCATGTGGTCCAAGAAGTGGTTAGTAAAGGTGTTGGTGTTGAAGACAATAATCAATGAATTGTTTATGCTTAAATGTCAGGGGTTGTGGAGTATCGCACAAGATAGATTGGATTCTCAGGATAAAAAACTCTCAAAAAGTAGACTTCGTAGGCATACAAGAAACATGGGTCGCTGATCCAAACGACATAGACTTTACTGGTGCTTGGGGTAATTCGAATTTTGAGGTGGCTTTCGTCAATCCTGTTGGTAGATCTGGTGGCATTGTAAGCATGTGGGACCCGATGATTTTTGTTAGGTCTCATATTTTCTCTTCCAGAAACTATTTGGCAATATATGGGAATTGGAATGGTATTCCAGGTACAACAACTCTTATGAATGTTTATGGCCCTCAATCAGTATGTGATAAAAGAAAGCTATGGGAGGACTTATTAAAACTCAAAAGAAGTATTAATGGTATTTGGATTTTCTTCGGTGATTTCAATGCAGTGAGATACGATTTCGAGCGGTTCAATTCAAGATTTTGTCGAGCTACTGCTAGAGATTTCAACAAATTTATAGTAGACGCGGGTCTCCAGGAGTTCAACCTTGGTGGTAAAAAATTTACGTATCTTTGTGATGATGGGCTAAAACTCAACAAGCTTGATCGTTACCTAGTCTGCTCTAATTTCATCGCTCACCAACCTCTTACCATAGTTATTGTTCTACCCCGTGAACATTCCGATCACACTCCTTTGATCCTAAAGCCTTCAAATCAAGATTTTGGACCCACTCCATGTAGGTTCTTCAATTCATGGATACATAAAGATGGTTTCGAACACACCTTTACACAAGCATATAACTCGTTTAGGGGCTTCGGAGCACCTGACATGTACCTTAAAGCAAAATTAAAATTTGTCAAGAAGAAAATTATTAACTGGCGAAAGTCCGAATCGGATGTTGAATCTACGATGTTAACACAAATCAAGAAGAAGGTGGAGCACCTGGAAATGATTGTCGAATCCAGATGCCTAACAGATGCTGAAATTAAAGATCGTATAGCTTATAAATCCAAAATTGCCGAATTGGAAAATTTTCTAAGCAAGATTTACAACAAAAGCAAAAATAAAATGGTTGGTGGATGGTGATGAGAACTCACATTTCTTCCATGGAGCTTTGAAGAGCAAAAATAGGAAGAACAGATTGCATGGCTTGATCATAAATGGAACATGGAACACTGAACCGGTGGAGATTAAGAAGGAGATACACAGATTTTTTGAAGATAAATTTAAAGATAGGTGGCCAATTAGACCAAAGTTACTATGTCAGGGTTTTAAAATGATTTCTCAGTCAGAGTCTGAATGCCTCGAGTCCCCGTTTAAGACTGAGGAAATTAAAAATGCTATATGGAGTTGTGGTGGCGACAAATCCCCAGGTCCTGACGGGTAAACCTTTAATGTACTGAAAAAGCAATGGGAGTTAATGAAGCATGATATCATTCAGTTTGTGCTCCACTTTAAAAGACATGACACCTTCTCTTTCGGTTGCAATGCATCATTCATCACACTTATACCGAAAATTAAAGATCCATTGCTTCTCGGAGATTATAGACCTATCAACCTTATTGGTTGTATGTATAAGATAGTGTCCAAAATTCTTGCATCAAGATTGAAACAGGTGGTGGGATCTGTTGTCGGGGAGGTACAGTCAGCATACATTGAGGGGAGGCATATATTGGAGGGTCCATTAATGGTCAACGAAGTCTACTCTTGGGCAAAGAACACAAAAGAGAAATTGTTTATGCTCAAAATCGACTTCGAAAAAGCTTTTGACTCGATAAACTGGTCCTACTTGGACTCTATGATGGAACAGATGGGTTTCAGCAACAAATGGCGTTTGTGGATTCAGGGGTGTCTTAAAACCTCCAGAGCATATGTGCTGGTTAATGGTTCTCCAACCGACAAATTTGAAATCACCAAAGGCGTTAGGCAGGTAGACCCGCTCTCATCTTTTCTCTTTATAATCGCTATGGAGGGTCTCAATCAAGCCATCAACAGTGCAATAGAAAAGAAACTCATAGCCGGCATCACACTACCCAACAACGGACCTTCAATCTCGCATCTATTTTATGCAGACAATGCTATTTTTATGGGCAAATGGGATGCTGACACCATAAAAAAATCTAGCAAGAATTCTGAAATGTTTTCATATTAGCTCAGGCCTAAAGGTAAACTTTCAAAAATCACGATTATTTGGTATTGGTGTCTCGGATATTAACCTTCAACGTCAAGCACAAGTTCTAGGTTGTATTCAATGAGAGTTTCCATTCAACTATCTTGGTGTGCCCGTGGGGGCAAATATGTCATTAAAGAAACACTGGAGACCAATAATCGAAAAGTTTCAGTCACGACTATCAGTTTGGAAAGCAAAAACCTTATCTTTCGGTGGCCGTCTCACATTAATCAAATATGTACTCAATAGTTTACCCACTTATTACTTCTCCCTTTTTAAAGCACCTGAGGGGATCATTGATGGATTGGAAAAACTTCGTAGACGATTTTTGTGGGGTGGTGATGATTTGAAATCTAAGATACATTGGGTTTCATGGTCAAATGTAGTGGCTGACAAAGTTGATGGAGGTTTGGGAGTAGGGACCTTGAAGGCACAAAACCTTGCATTGCTAATTAAATGGAGGTGGAAAACTAGGACTGGAGATTCCTGTTTGTGGAAAAAGTGCATTAATGCTATACACAACTTAGCCAAGAAACCGGTCACTGTTATTGCAAAGAAATCATCCAATGGTACCTGGTGTAATATCGCTAAAGCTATTAAGTCCCTTCCTACATTTGATGTGAATCACCATGAGTTATTCACTTTAATTCCAGCTTCCAAAAATAGTTTTTTGTTTTGGAAAGATAGGTGGTATGGTGAATTGACACTCCAAGAGCGTTTTCCTAGACTGTACAATCTAGAAAAAGTCAAATTATGCTCAATTGTGGATCGAATTCAAACGAATGGTTTCAATTGGAAATGGAAAGTGCAACAAATGGATGATGAGACGTTGATTGATTTGGACGAAATATGCTCCCTACTTAGTAATACCTGCATGATTCCTGTCAACAATGGTTTCCAATTCACCTTAAACTCGGATGGGAATTATACGGTTAACACTTTAAGGAGACTGTTAGATTCAAAATCAACAGTCTCACAACATGATGTTCGTATTGATTGGTCTAAGGTGGTTACGCTAAAGATTAGATGTTTCATTTAGAGAGCAATGAAAGATAAGATTCCAGTGGCCTCAAACTTGGAAGTTAGAGGTGTCAAAATGCAATCAATTCACGTGTCCGATGTGTAGCACTGAACGAGAAACTAGCGATCACCTGCAAATAAAATGTAAAGTGGCGAAGGAGGCACAGGAATGGATCTTCAAATGGTGTCAGATATCTGCCCCTCAATTCAACAACGTGACATAGTTCTTACACTTTGTGGCAAATTGGGATAATTGTCCACGGAAAAAGGAACGACTGAATGCAGTAGCATATGCACTCTTATGGTTCATCTGGATGACTAGAAACAACAACGTGTTTAAACAAACAAGGATGTGGCCGACACAAATTGCGGATGAGGTGATCTCCCAAACATATATGTGGTACAAATATAGAACTACTCA
Organism: Lactuca sativa; assembly: GCF_002870075.4. Lineage (NCBI taxonomy): Eukaryota > Viridiplantae > Streptophyta > Magnoliopsida > Asterales > Asteraceae > Lactuca > Lactuca sativa. The sequence goes on from NC_056626.2 coordinate 130,653,931, forward strand.
GGTGTTGAATAGGTGGATAGATCGAAGTATATCTCTATTTTCTTAACTTTTTGTATTACGATCTTGTCTTGTTTTGTATTTGCTCGTGTTTTTAGCTACTTGCTAAGCATGAGACCCCATTCTATATTAGAATATATTTGCCGTTTCCAAAAATTAGGAGAATTTAGTTATTTTTTACTTTTATTTTTTCTTAATAAATGCATCAAAAATAGCTATTTCATTATTTCCTATTTAAGTTATAGCCTATAGAGTTGTTACGGAATCGGGTTAAGCCACATGCGAGCCAAAGAGGCAACTCACGCACTCACGGTCTATTCATGATTTTTTGCAACTATCTTCCCGCGCTCATTTTAAACAGCAGAAAGAAGCATACGCTTTTTGGGAAAGTCCTAACCTAGGGTTTTACAGCACAAAATTCCCAATCGCAACTGCTCACCATGGAAATGACAACGAGTACTCCAATGGAGATCTCCGTTCAAATTGTCACCAATGGAGACGCCCCTCACGAACAGACGGACGCCGTCCCTGATTCCGCAGTAGATTCTTCCCCACCACCGGCTGTGGCGGAAGACAAAATCCTCATTTCAGGTATTATGAACTCTAAAAAGGCGTATGTAACACCTATTAGACTTGTGTATGATCGATAGCAGCTCGTCAGCTTCAGCAGTTGCCTGCAGCTAGCTTCAGTGGTTGATGAATTTAAGTTAGTTAGTCAGTTTCTATGTTTTTCCTATAAACTCTTCTTAATAGCTGGCAGTTGATTTAACGCATCCAGTTTTCATCTTCTTCAAATGCTCTCTGTTGTCATTCTGTTCATGTTCTAGTAGCGCACCTAATTATAGACGGTGTTGTACATTTGATGTTTTTGAGATTACAGAAGCTGAAGTTTTGTAATTGTTGTAGTTGAAGTTTGCTTGAAGCCTTCTAGCACAGCTCGAACGGAGGATGTGAAATTAGCTGTTGAAAGGTAATTGCTTTCATGAACTGCATATATCTGTATTCTAGAGATACAAATGTATTTACTATATGCAAAAAAACGATTACTAGTACCTTAAAGTTGAGCAAATTCTTCCTTTCTACTCCCCCATCTTTGAAAAATAGCCCACTTACAATATTGTTTGAATGTTAATGAAAACTATTCCTGATTAAATACAATCAAAGACTATTTATGCAATCATTAGATTGTAATTCAGCAACATCAAGTTTTCCCTAAGATTAATTTATAAAGCAACTTTTGTAAGAAAAAGAAAGTTTGAAGTCTATTTTTGGGGATCTAAAGGGAATTATTGGCATATGCAAATGCAACTTCAGTGCTGTGAACTAGTAGAACTAAAATCTCCAGCTTTTTTATTTTGTTCAGAATGCTGGAAAATAGGAATTTAAGCTATATTGATGGTCCAATCGATATACCTCAGGATGACACCTTTTTGAAAGACAATGTGCAAAGAATATGTATTTGTGACACAGGTATATGTTTTACCCTGTATTCAAACTACCATCATTGGAAAATGGTATGCTATAATTTAATCACCTAATTGTTTTTATGTATAATAATGTCCTCAATATCATTTATTTATCTTTTTGGCAGAGGAACGGGTCACAAACCATGGTATTTTGTTGTTTTGGCAAGTCAAACCTCTTGTGCATGTCTTTCAGGTAATTTGATATTCTGTTTGTTGTATATGTTTATGCAATATGGTTTATATTTGCAACTTATTACTTACAACATGTTTATACTCATTTAGTTACTTTTCATTCATGATTATTTGGATATATTGTTGTTGCTTATTCAGCTTAGTGAAGAGGGACCTTGTGAAGATTTAGATGGGGATAACCAACTTTCCAGCTTTAGTGAATGGATGCTTCCTGCAAAGGACTTTGATGGCATGTGGGAAAGGTTAGAATTCATGAATCATGACTTATTTTAATATATTTATAATAGAATGATTTGAATTAAAGCTGATAAAAGATTTGATTCTGCAGCTTAGTTTATGAATCTGGTCTCAAGCAACGCTTACTAAAATATGCAGCAAGTGCTTTACTTTTCACTGAAAAGGGTGTTGACCCTTTACTTGTATCATGGAACCGGTAAGTTTTGGAATTGAAAACAAAACACAACATGGAATGGAATGGAATCTCAAATTCCGATTCCACTGGAATCCATGAAACAAATACACCTTGACTCTAATGGCATTGTTATAACTTTTGCAGTATCATTCTTCTACATGGTCCTCCAGGAACAGGCAAAACATCATTATGCAAAGCCCTAGCACAGAAACTGTCAATACGTTTTAGCTCCAGGTCTGTGTCTTTTTCCATTCCCATCAATCACTGATTCCATTCCTTTTATTCACTAAAACAAACTTTTATTTATTTCCTGCAATTAAAACAGATATCCACATAGTCAGCTCGTGGAAGTCAATGCACATTCATTGTTCAGTAAATGGTTTTCTGAAAGTGGCAAATTGGTAAATTCACAGCTTTATTTTATCTCAGATTAGCTCATAATCTCATTATATCTGACTTGTACACATGTTTTCAGGTTGCCAAACTTTTTCAGAAAATTCAAGAAATGGTGGAGGAAGACAACACTCTGGTATTCGTTTTGATTGGTGAGAAGTGTGTGATTGTGTATTAAATTAAATTCTTACTTTTTTTTTAATCATTGAAGAAAAAAAAATACTAATAGCTTGATAATATTGTGCAGATGAAGTTGAAAGCCTAGCAGCAGCAAGAAAAGCTGCTTTATCTGGCTCAGAACCTTCAGATTCTATAAGGGTAATTAACATTTTCTCAAAAAAAAAAAAAAAAAAATTCTAACCTTTTTGTTTTTAAATAATAAAATACCAAATCGGATATTTGTTTATTAGGTGGTTAATGCTCTACTGACTCAAATGGACAAATTAAAGTCCTCACCAAATGTCATCATTCTCACCACATCCAACATAACAGCTGCTATCGGTATGTTTTTTTTTTCTTCACAAAAAAAAAAACCTTAAAATCCCCAAAAATGTCATCATTTTGTCTCATTTTTCATTTCTTGTAGATATTGCATTTGTTGATCGAGCCGATATAAAAGCATACGTGGGCCCACCTACTCTACAAGCACGATATGAAATACTAAGATCCTGTTTTCAGGAGCTTTTAAGAACCGGAATTTTGTCCACTTCTCAGGTATAAAAAAAATTATAAATTTATTCGTTTCCTGAAATACTTAATTAATTAAAGAATTTGCATTTACACATAGGATGATGACAATGAGTTAATTCTTCCGAATTATGCTTCTTTAAAAGACAAGCTAAATTCAGCAACACCACAAGGCTCTGAATACCACTTGAACATATGGAGGCATTTGATGGAAGCTGCTGAAGCATGTGAAGTGAGAAAAAACAAAAATCTATTTCTTTCGTAATTTAAATAAAAGTAATTATTAATTTATATTTATTTATATTCAGGGATTGAGTGGAAGATCATTAAGGAAGCTTCCATTTTTGGCTCATGCGAATGGTGAATGTGATGACCTCACAAAGTTCTTGCAAACAATGATCAGCACTATCAACAGGGAGCGATCTGAGATACCTGATTAAGTGCGTCTGTTTACTTTCAGACACTTTGTGAAATATGGATTGCTTTTGCTTTCTTCAGTGCTGAATCTATTGAGTTTGTGAATATAGCATAGGCACTTTATTTCATTAAAAAAAAAAAAAAAACTTGAACTAATATACCTACAATATATTCTTCATCTCAATCTTCAAAAATATAGAATGTTATAATAAGAAAAGTAAAGATTAAATATTATAATGAAAAAAGAAAGAATAAAAATATTTGTATTTTTCGTGGTTAAGATTATAATATATCTACGCCCACTTCATAAAAGACAAAGAATATAGTAAAGAACAATGCAAAGAAGTAGACCCTCATGATATTGTTGAACAACACTTTTTGAAAGAATAATAAAGAAAGCCTTAAAGGTTAAGAAACCTAAAAATGAAAGATGTAAAAGGTTGATAATACAATATTCTTTCTTAGCCTCAATAATGACATTCAATTTGTATAATGTGGAGAGAATTTAGGTGTCACTAAATTGATGATGACACATATAATAACAATTTAACCAATAATAGCAAGTGTTATAGCACGACTTAGTCACCATCTTAAACCGATGTGTTCGACCTATCCCTACTTTTTAATTTGTGGTTAGGTTTGTTGCTTGTCATAGATATTATAATATTCTTTAACTATATAAGTTAATTTTTTTTTGAACAACTAAATTTTATTAACAAACTAGCAAGGTGTATGTAAAAAATCAATTACAAAGGAATGTAAATAACCATATTTGAAGACAGATAATCCAATTAACTAAAAAAAATCAATCTAAGAGTCTGTAGACATAAAATAGATCCCAATGGTCCCTAAAATCGAACTCAACAACATAAAACAACCTTAATGGACAACATTTTTGTCTTTCATTTTGACAACTTATTCTAAAATCCATCAATCAATGTCTTCCTATCAAAGTTGTAGAACTAGCTACTAGGTACATTTTCGGCCGACTAGCGAACAATTACTCAGGAGTACTTGGATTTGATAATTCAAGTAGAAATATTTTTAGGGAAATTATATTTGTCAAAATCATAAGTTGATTGAAATATATAACAAAATTAGATGCATGTGAATACACAAAAACACTCAATGGTCTCACTTCATAAACAATTACTGAAAATTTAAAATATATATGTAGTAATAATCACATGTATGTGTTAAATAATAAATCATTAAATATATTATACATATAAATCACAGAGTTGACCGTGTTTTACAACACATGTTTCTTTCTTTCTTTTATATATATATATATATATATATATATATATATATATATATATATATATATATATATATATATATATATATATATATATATATATATATATATATATTTGTGCATTTTTTTTAATATGGACCATTTCAAGAATGACATTTTGTATTATACAATTACTATTATGCTTTTAAATGAAGAAGAAAAATATTTAGTTATTTTAATTGTTAAATTGACTTATTATTATATATGGATTGATTAAAATTAAGATATTTATATCTAATATGTAAAATAGTTAAAATGATATAATGATTATGTTGTTATTATATATATATATATATATATATATATATATATATATATATATATATATATATAAATTTATGATTAATAACTATATTTTTGTTATTATCTAAACAATTTCAATTTATCAACCGTATAATATATTATATGATATGACAAATTTAAGATTTTTTTTATTAATGTAATTTCTCATTCTAAAAAGTTATGGATTTTCTTAAAGCATTTTGACCACATATGGTGGTATTGGCATTTCGAAATTTACTCAAGGATAAGCCATGCCAAATAACAATTTCAGGTTTATGCAAGAAATTGAAAGCCAGAGACTTGAATAAAGTTAGTCTATGTTCGAATATTTAAAGACACCAAAGAGCCTAAAAAGACTCATGTTTATGCAAGAAATTGAAAGCCGGAGATGTGAATCATGTTAGTCTATGTTCGAATATTAAAAGAGACCAAATAGCCTAAAAAGACTAATATGCATATGTAAATATATTACAGGTGTTCATAATCGGATATCAATGAATTTTTATAGAACCAATCCAATCCAATCATCCGTTGCATATTGATTATTGTCAATCGATCCAATTTACTTAACCTTAATCATCAAACTGAAATGATCCGACTAAACATTAGATTGGATCGGTTTCACCCATTAAATATTTAACTCAGTTACCAATATATTCAATTGGGTCTATACAATGGATGTCTAATTTTACATCCAACCAAAGTATCATAAATATTTATAAAATCAACATCCACTTTAAAATATAAATTTTAAAGATTCAATAAAAACCAAAATATGATAACAATCAACATATTGAAAGTTAAAAAAATGGAATGTTTCAACCAAAATAAAATGAATCCACTTTGATATCTAGTTGGATGATAATTAAATTATAATTTGATAATAGTTGCATAACATATTAATAGTTGGATGAGTTTAGGACTAGCAAACACCATTAGAACACTAAGAGTAAGGTGTTCACGGCCCAAGAAGTTCCAGGGCCGTGAACTCCAAACAATAAGGCCAATTGATGCTATAACCTCTTCTAAAGCCTTGTACAATAGCCTAGTTTAGTTCCTAGTTAAATTAGGGACTTGAAAACACCACAAACACCCATCCAAGGGAGATTACGGTCGTAATTGGTCCCAGGGCCGTAAAATCCTAAAAGAAGTTATATGATGCCCTAAACTCTTCCATAGACCAAGCCATTAAGTAGAAATGCTTCTTAGGGTCTTGTAGAGCATCAAACACAAAATGGTCACACAAGTATGAGCTTACGGCCGTAAACTCATGAGTTTACGACCGTAAACTCATTTAGTAGAATCATTAGGGTCGTGAACCTCATGGTGGAGTTTTCCTTGAGCCCTACACACAATAGCTTCCCCTACAAACACTTAGATGCAATCCTAGAGGCTAATAACACTTGATAAAGGTGTTTAGCATGTCCTAGGGGTGTCTTGACTTGTTTATTAGTTGTTTATAGACTAATTTGTTACATATATGTGATATTATATGTTAACTAGGATCATAGAGTGTGTTCAAGATTTCACTTGACACCTAGCAGTCCTACTTCTTCAGTTCATCCGTATCACCCACAACACATGAGTTCATACCCCTTAATCAATGTTTTAACTATTTTTAAATGTTTTATGGGGGGAGGGGGATACAAGTAGAATCATGCTAGTTATTATATCAATCACATGTGATTAATAAGCAGCATTCAAATGATTGGCTATTCATTAGCCGTTTTACCAAACAGTTTCCTTCAAATGATATTCATAAATATTTTATATGTTTAAAACTCCTTATTAAACTGTACATTTTACTCTGTATGTTTCATTTCAAACTCATTTACAATTGTGTTTCAAACAAATGTTTCTTTATACTTAATCTGTTTTATCAAACCCATGCTTCCAACCCGTTTTATAGATTGACATCAAGTCGATCTTTTCTTAGATAATAATTATGTTCAAAGGTTTTACAAAACTTATTTTATGCTTTTATATTATCAATTGCATGCCTATATATGTATAGTTATATAAGAAATGTTTAAAAGACTTAGGAAGGCTATCCACCCTATTTCCTTTTCGCGCTTGAGATGTGGTCTGGTGGGACATCGGGTATCCGTCCGAAGGTTGTTTAAATATTAGTTATATATATCATATGTACATATATAGTCATAAAGGTCCTTCCAATTCATCCAATGCCCTTGGGTAGCAAGGGTATACATCCATGTTCATACGTACCAGTTAAATTACTAGTAAGCTACCATATGGGTAGTTTAGGAAGATACTAGAACTATTACTAGAACGCGATATCATACAATGAGTCAGTTCATTCATGAGCCTATACATGCTAGATAGAGAGAGAACACACATTACAACTAGCACACGTAGAACATTACAGTACATCACTATATTATTACATAGATATGTTTACATGATTACATTTACATAGATACATCTAGAAAGAGAACATATACAACTATACTAGAAGAAGAACATATACAACTATACTAGGAAGAGAACATATACAACTATACTAGAAAGATAACATTTACAACTATACTAGAAAGAGAACATGTAACACCGTAAATTTCAAAACAAATTTTCGCATTTTATAAAAACATAATTCATTCATTACTCATAAAAACATCATTGTTTAAAAATCAATTCATAACATATATCAATCCCAAGATCTCATAACATAAAAATCCCGTGTGTGTACTGATCAGGTCGGTGCCTTCCCGCGATCCTCACTAGTACCTGAAACACATAACACATAACACTGTAAGCACGAAGCTTATTGAGTTCCCCAAAATACCATATATAACACGTATTAGCCACTCGAGGCTATAACTCTGTGGGTCCGTGCACCCAAACTCTGTGAATCCTTAGGTTCTATCTCTGTGAACCCTCAGGTTCTAACTTTGTAAACATGCACAACATAAATCACATAGAATAATGCAGTGCAACACATAACACATATATAGCATACAACACTGTATCACATAACTCTGATTACCTACTCAAGGTAAAGTATAGTGAGAAGACTCACCTCAGACTCTCGTAAATCCCTGACTCGGTAGAAGTATTGCCTAGCCTCCGCCTATTCACACAAAGTAAATATCCTCATAAATATAACACTCGAGGCTAGACTCGACCCTTTATTGTCACCCTCAGAAGGGTAAAAGACTATTTTACCCCCCTCTCGACTCAAGGACTCCATTGTTGACCAAACCCTAAAAGTCAACAAAAGTCAACGGTCAAACTTTGACCCAACTCGTCGAGTGCACTCCGGTGACTCGGCGAGTACACACATGACTCTTAACTCTTTGTCACGCTTGGCACGTCGAGTCCCTCCCTAAACTCGACGAGTCACATCAGGCATGAATCGCGGGGCCACCTCGACTTAACTCGCCGATTTTCAAGAACAACTCGGCGAGTACAGCCTTGAACTTCAGTCCTCTAATCCCCTTTTGACTCACTGAGTCATCCCCCAACTCGGCAGTCCACTCACTGAATGATTAATGAGCAACCTTCATACTACTCGCCGAGTCTGTTCTTGGGACTCGGCGAGTTCATGCCATGCACACTCTCAAAACAACTTCTGAGGTCAAATCCGTCCCATACAATCATTGATCTGGCCTCCCCAAGCATGATAATCACGTAAAGCTAACATCTTGGTGCTCATGCAAAGGCTCAAAGGCCTTATTTGAAGATATGACCACTAAAATGACATCCAAAGCTCATAACCCCCATTAGCACTCATAAAGCTCAAGGGAAAAGGGTCTCTAGACCTTTTTGGGTCCAGATCTACAGCACCAACACGAGAAGGGACCAATTACTCAATAACCTTCCCCTAAAAGGGGCTAAAAAGCCCTAACTCTAGGAATTACACCATAAACTGAAGAAGGGTCGAATGAATACCTCAAAATGAAGTCTCTGAGCCCTGGAATCACTGGATTAGCACCCTATTTAGCCTTCTCTTGCCTTGGTTCTCTTCTATTTGCAAAAACACCAACAAGTGATCAAGAAATGGCTCTTTTCCTCTCACAATCGCTCTAGCTCACTTATGGTTTCTCTCTGGGGTCTGGTAGCTGCAAATGATGGCCATAAGGCCCCTTAAATAGGCCCCAAGCCTGAGGAATTAGGGTTTCATTAAACAGCGTGGACTCGATGAGTCCTCGGGGCGACTCGCCGAGTCCAGACATCCATCCAGATAATGATTCGCGTCTCTACTCGGCGAGTCTACGCGCCAACTCGCCGAGTTCTTCCACAAAATTTGAAATACAATGAATAATATAATACCTGAGACTCCGGATATTACAGAACATATACAACGATACTAGAATGATTAACAATACATTACATATACATGAATATGTTAACATAATTAAGATCCACTGTATCGGAGCATGCCTTCAATGTCATGACCCGAGTTGTAGCCAGAGTCTCTTGGAGGGAGAGCGTGAGTTTGCGTATAGATCTATACTGGATTGACTATCCTACACCTTGCTGCTAGCTACAGCCGTACCTACAGGTCTGCGGGTGCCAAACGTCATACCTTTTTACGACCTACATTGTCGTGTTACCTAGTCGATAGTATGGTACGATTTATCACATAATACCTTAATATAAATCCGGTTTAAGGTAGTTAGTACAGCAGTAGTTCCTATAACACAACACTACAGTACTACGTTAATTTACCCTTTACATATATTTAGTGATCATTTCACTTAAACATTAAATGTACAAACTATATTTTGTTAATGACAGTTACACTTGGGAAAATTACACACTTTTACAAGAAACGAACATTTAGAACAGTTAAGTCTTGGTAGAAGACTACATTTAGAACAGTTAGGTCTTGGTAGAAGACACCCTTATATAATAGTAGGGATCATAGGGATTTCTAGGGTTTTTCAAACGTTTACAGTTGTTTTACAAACATTTTCATACTTACAGTTCATATACATTTTCAATACTTACAGTTCATATACAAACAATTTCTTACATATAAATTAAGACACTAAAATACTTATGATCTCACCAGCTTTAAAGCTGATACTCGCTTTCAAAATACTTGTATCCTCAGGTCATCAATAGACAGGTACCGATGCAAGGTTTAGAGAAGATGGAGCTCGTTCAAGACTCATCTTTCATTTTGATTATACTTTAGTGTTTATCATAATTTGTCAGAACACTTGTATTAAAATTATATTATTAATGCAATGGATGATGTTGTTGCTTGTTTACTACTTTTCATTGTTGTGATACTGTACATGACGTCCTCCGCCCCAGAACGTTTCCGCCGTTCTTGGTTTTGGGGTGTGACACCTTGCCCATTGCATCAAACCGAAGTCCGGAACTACATCAGACCAAAGTCCGGAACTAACTGAACATAGCATAACATAATCATAACATATAATATGAACACATATACTGCATACTGCATCGGACCATAGTTCGGAACACATAACACATACCATGCCTGTATCACAAAGACACCAAACATACTGAACTATTGCATCGGACTGTAGTTCGGAACTACTGCTAACTAAACGGGCCGACATTGTGGCCGTAGACCCGTTCCTACTGGAAGGAAACTCACCTCGTAAGGCTGGCTGCTGAAATGTTGCTTGGGAACTGTCTGACTACTGCTCCGGTAACTCCCCGACTACAATTCCCAAAAGACACTTAATCAAACACTGATAACTAATCTTAAGGTAAAATAACTATTTTACCCACTGGTCAAAGTCAACAATCCGTTGACCTGACTCGCCGAGTTGGGCTGCCAACTCGTCGAGTCCCTATCTTTCCTTCTACTCCCCATCCCGACTCTACTCGTCGAGTTTAACCAAAACTCGACGAGTTCTCCTTCTTTACTGATATCCTGCCAACCTTCATCCGACTCGCCGAGTTGTATGATCAACTCGTTGAGTTCACCTTCAACGTAAGAACACGTCCAGTCTGTGACTCGCCGATTTGTATGAACAACTCCTCGAGTCTGTTCTTACGGGCAAGGAGATTGCCATGGACTCGCCGAGTCAGGGCATAGACTCGCCGAGTCCCTTTACACTAAGATCCATGTCTTAAATCACTGAGTCTTTACTCCACTCACAAAATAGACTTGCTACTACTGAATAGGAAATCTAAGACTCGTGACCTGACTCGCCGAGTCAGAAGAACGAATCGCCGAGTCCTTTGCATGCAGTTTCTATTCAGTCGATTCTAATCATTTTTAGTGTATCCGATTCATAGATCTGGGTTTCTGGGACTATCTGAACACGTAAAGTTGCTAACCTTACATGTATCTATGATGCAATGAAGCAATAACACTCAAACTTGGCTATTATGGGGGTTACTTGACTAGAACAAATCCATGGCTGCCAAAAGGTGGCCTTCTTGAGCTCCTGGAACTCAAGAGAGGCTAGATCCGAGATATGGATTGATTACAAAACTTCATTACTAGGGATTTGGGGTTTTTGAGCTCAAAATCAACAATTTGGGGACAAACTAGATCTAGCAATACAATAACCAAGATGAAAGCTTTATTACCAGAAAGGATGGCCAAAGAGGAGTATAATCTGGATCTACTTCTTCTTCCTTGAGTTCTTTTACCTTATCCTACTTCTTCTTGCTCAACTATGCACCAAGATTCCTTCACAAGGGCAAAGATCACTCACACACACTTCAAGGAGGCTAGGGTTTCGGGAATAAGTCTCTGAGAGGTGAAGGAGGCTGGTTTGGGGCCATAATGGTGTTTAAATAGGGTACACACCTTGAGAATTAGGGCTTCATCCAGACTGACGGACTCGCCGAGTCCGGAATATGGACTCGTCGGGTCACCACGCCAACTTCACGTGCTGACCCGCTGCTACTCGACGAGTTAGGGCCGCTGACTCGTCGAGTAGCTTCTGAAATAAGAAGGAAAAATAATACTTTAAATACGCACCAGGAACGGGGCATTACATAAAAAATAGAAATGGAGTTCAAGAACATACCAGGGCTAGGATGTTGGTGTACGACGACATCTATATACCGATTTCGGTGATGGAATACGAAGCCGACGAAGGAGAGGGAGGAAGAAGAAGATACGACAATGACAAGATGAGGGATACAAAGGTATGTCGATGGTTATAAAGAAGAGATATTAGGTCAACATATATTTATTTTGTTTCCTTAATTGCAAGTGCAAAAAACCAGAAATACCCTTCTTAATTTAATTATTTGTTAATTTGTGATTGGTGCATTTAGGAACACAATAGTTGCTAGACATTTGGATATATATATATATATATATATATATATATATATATATATATATATATATATATATAGAGAGAGAGAGAGAGAGAGAGAGAGAGCGCTAGGTTCAAGTATTCTAAGTAATTATTGTGTGAATATAAGAATCAATATGAGCTAATAATTTCAAAACCTAAATAAGGTAAATTTTTAATGTTGTCTATTAATTAATTGTAGTATTTAAATAAATATTTAATTAATCTCTTTAATTTAGGCAAAATAGTTTATGAATTAATTAAATAACGTAAATTTTTAATTTGATCTATTAATTAATTTTAGTAATCAAATCTATTTGTTCATAATTGTATATTTAAGGATGTTATTTAGACTATTATTCTGTAAGAATATGTATGAATCTTTATTTTCATTACAATGTTTAAATATATAAAGATCATGTTATATTTCAACTGAAAGTTCAAGAATGTTGTTTTTCTACAAAAAGTTATTTCAATCAAAATATGTACTCTAACAGAATATATTTTGGCATTTGCATAAAATATCGTTTTAACAAAATTGCATTCTAAAAGAATAAAATCGAGTAAAAATTAAAAATTATGTTAGAATTAAAAATGAATTAATTAAAAAAAATCAGAATTCAAAATTAAAAGAATCAATATCCCTTAAAATCCGAATTTTTCATTAATTAAATTGTGTTTTCTAATTTAAACATGTGTCTCCTAATTTAAAGATGGGTAAATCATTACTTAAAATAAGTAAAACCATTGGTCTACATTCATCCCTACATCTATACAATAATTAATTAGAATACAATAACCTAAGCCTATATACGAATTCATTCTGAAAGAATGTTATTGCTGACATTAATGACAAATTTAATTAATTTCTATGAAGAGAAAATTATAATTATGGATATTATTTAATATACATACAGTTATGGAAACCATTTAATATCTATCATTATTTAATTAAATAATAATATAATTTTACTAAATTCCTATTGATGCATTCTAACACACGATAAATATAAAAAACACTTTAACCTAGCCCCTATATATATATATATATATATATATATATATATATATATATATATATATATATATATATATATATATATATATATATATATATATATATATATATATATATATATATATATATTAGGCAATTCTTGAATTTTAAAAGGTATAAGTTTTAAATCTTTGTGTAAAAATTAACTATGTTTATATAAACCATCAATCTTTACCAAAAGTAAATGAAGTGTGTTAAGTAAAGTTATCATGGAATTTAATCGGGAAAAATAACCACATGCCATTATTTAGGAGTTTTTATGGAATTCAAAATTCGAAATGAATCTCCTTGTATTTCTTTTATACACTCGAATTTCCCATATATTACTCCATTATTAATCTCATTCACTTGTCTAAGAATGTATAACATCTACTGATTTTTGCCTAAATCATTGGTATCGAAGGTATTTGTAACGTCCCAATCAAAATTAGGACTAAAAAATTGCAATTTTTAGATTAATAAAACCATTATCCAAAACATTATCATAAAAATCATAGTGAATCAGATTGTATCAATAAATATCCAAATACATTAGAGTCATTTAATATGCGGATGAATGTGGTGTGTGCAATGCAGTCACCTCGAGCTCTTCCCTTTCAAACCAGATGTAACAACTCAAAAACCAGATAAAATTTTTCATTTTAAAAATAGGAATTACAATCATAATTTGTTCTCAAAAATCCATTACATCATATCATGTCAAAATATCATAGTATCAATATCAATGGATGCGGAAAATATTGGAGACCTATTTGTAATAAAAAATAGATAAATCATTACTTTTATCGGGTAATTAATGTTTTTTCGTAAATATACTTTAGTTTGAGACCTATTTGTAAATTAATGTAAAATAATGAATATTTTTCCGGCTCGTTTAATGATTAATCGTCTAAATCAATAATGAAATCAGAAAAAACAGATCAAATCGTCAGTTTTACCGATAATTCATATTTTTCATAAACAAATCTTAATTTGAAACTTATTTATAAATTAAAATAAAATAATAAAATTTTAATAAAAAAAATACCTATAGCATACTTTAAAATTAGAATACATTGTTAATAATTATAACTTTATGGTCTTTATTTTTCTCATTAGTTTTTTTTTCGTCAGATTATTTTTCCTTTTTGGCTTTTTTTCTCATTAGTTTTTTTTTCGTCGACAAAATTGCAAAAATAGTCCCTGTGGTTGGTAAATTTATGTACTTTTGGTCCAAAACGAAATGTTGGTGCACCACTGGTCCAATTTTAGATACATTGTGTGGTTTTGGTCCCTATGGTTGTATTTTCTTGTGTTTTTGGTCCACATCCCACTTAAAATGACTAATATGCCCCTTAAATAATTATATTTTAATTTCTTTTATTTATTTTCTTATTCTTATAATAAAATAAAAAACAAAAATAAAATAAACCCACCACTCTCTCTCTCTCTCTCTCTCTCTCTCTCTATGATCCTCCAGATCAAAAAGAAACCCAACTCGTTCTTGAAGGTGTTCTCTACCGGATCAATATTGCAGGCTTCATCGTCCCATGCTTCTCCTTCGCACCTCCAATAACCACCCTTCACATCTGTTTCTTCGACGACCATCGTGCCACCGTTACATCTGAACACCTGTAACAAAACCCCCAAATCTCCACAGTTTTTTATTCTAAAGAAGAAAGAGACGAACATGAAGGGTCGGGGTTTGGAAATTATCTCAGAATCTGAAGGCGAAGAAGGCGATCAGAGAGGTTGGGTTTTTTCTTGCCCTATATCGCCTTGGTTCACCCCACGTCTCCAGTTTTTCACAATTGATCGACACCTACCTCCCATTTCTTTTTCTTTGTTCTAAATAGAGACGCCAGATCCATTTATGGTGGTGATTGGTGGCTAATTTGGGAGGTGATTGGTGGTTATTGTCGTGTGATCAAGAAAGGGGTGGAGGAGTGTTTATGGTGGTGATTGGTGGCTAATTTGGGAGGCCGATGGATGCGCCGCCACTCTCGACCTCATATGTTCCCTTCAATCCACCTTCTGCCACATTGACTATTCGACAATCAACATCAAGCCACATTCAACACTCACCTTCTTCTTTAAATCCATCGATTTTCTGATTTTGTGGGTCTTTGTGGATAGTGAGAAGTTAGCAGAGCTCGACCAAGCTTTTGGTTTGATTTTTCCGGCAAGATCTGGGAGGGAAAGGCATATAGTAGGGTTTTCTAGAAAAAATCTGATGACCGGTGGTTTGGTGGTTGGTGGTGAAAGCTTATCAGGTTAAGGAAGAAGAGGTGGGGGTGGGGGAGATGGAGGTGGTTGGTGGCGAATGGTGTTAGGGAATGGAGATAGTGGCGGGAGGAGTGATAAAGAAAGATTTTGGGTGTGTTCTTAAGCGGATGGTGGAGAACAACGACGGTGGCAGACGGATGGTGGTGGTAAATGGCAATGATGGCAGACAGATGGTGGTGATGAACGTCGTTGGTAGCAGATGGATCTTGGTGGTGAACGATGGTGGGATATGTTGGGAGTTCTTGAGAGGGTGGCATCTGGTGGGTATACTTGAGAGAGAGAGAGAGACAGAGAGAGACTTTTTGTATCTTTAATTATTTAAAAACATTTAAAAAATAGAAAATACAAATCTAAAGGGTATAATAGTTATTTTAAGTGTATAGGGACCAAAAACACTAAAAAGATCCAACATTGGACCATTGATGCACCACCAAACTTTTTTAGACCAAAACCGCAAAATTTTGTCAACCATAGGGATCATTTTTACAATTTTGTCTTTTTCGTCAGATTATTTTTCTTTTTTGGCTTTTTGCATACTATTTTGTTTTTATCACACAACTGACAACTTGACTCCAACTTTAAATTATTGTTTGTACAGTTGTACTTGATATTTTAGATATGTATATGAGCAAAAATACAATCCACCGTAATTTATTTATGTTTATTGAAATAGATTTGGTTTTATAACGATCCATTACATACAAGGCCATCGTGTGTACCTTCCATGCAGCCTATCGTGCTTTACGTGGCCACGAAAATTTTGTGTGCACATTATCTCGGCCATTTGTGGTCGTGCTCTTTCGTGTTGCCGACGATGAACATAAACGACCAGTTGGCTTGCATTTATTTTTTTTTGATCGTTCAACGGTTAAAATTTTGAATATATATATTTTTTAATCTAAAAATATTACCTATATATTAATACAAGAATTTAACAACCTATACAATCAAACCGTTCTCTTTTACCTATACATTTTTATATTTCACACATTTCCTCTTTAACTTTATTCACTTTAAAAAACTATGGCTACCAAAATGCGGAGTTTGTCGGAAGAGGAAGAGAAAGAAGAGAATTTAGCATTAACATGGGTGACGGTTTTGGAAGACCCAAATAGTTGAACTTCTAGGGATTTTTTGGCAAAAGTTGGAAACGTTTTCTATAATTTAATGGGTTGTCGTAGTTGTAGTCTTGATGCAATATGTTCTAAGTTTCGTTTTATGAGGGTAAAATGTCGTGAGTTCTACGGATTTTATAACTTTATTATAATCAATGCACACAAAGATGATCTAGTTGGTGTGGTCATGTATCAATATAAAGACATAAATCATATACTGTTTAAACACCTAAAAGTTTGACTAAAATTTAAGAAGTCCCCATGGTGGATAATTAAAAAATTGAAGAATAAAAACTAGTTTAAGTTGTTCGTGCTTGTATTTTTATGTATTTTTATTTTATTTTAATTGTTTTTTAAATTATGTAATGTTTTTTAATCGAATAAAAAACCAGTTAAAAAAAAATATGTTTTTATTGATTTGCATTTTTATGTATTTTAAGTCAAATTTAATTAAAAAAATAAGATGGAATGATATGATAATGATTGGTATCTCATGATTTAGTGGTAAATTTATAAATATATGGTGATGATATATCATCCATCATTATAGTGGTTAGTGATAAATATAATGGATGATTTAATACAACTTTATAGTTTTTAATACACAAAGAGAAATTGTTATAAAATAATTTGCTATATATTATCCATTTTAAATCTTTTAAATAAAGTGGTTTACATGAACAAGTCATTGACCTAAATTTTCTCCAAGAAAAAGATAAATAAATAGTTCGCTTTATGTGTTTAGTTGACTTCATTAGATGGGTATGTTAAAAGTCCTTTGTATTATGGAATTTAAAGACGAAGCTTGCTCAATTTGCTATTCATTTACTAGTATAAGTTCATAGATGGCTTTAAGTATTATTTTTATGTTTAAATTAGTTTTTTTTATCAATTAATTATTATTTTAATGTGATCTGAAAAATTATCTATTTTGTTTTTGTTAAAAAAAACAAAGTACTTATTTGAAGAATAGCTAACGATTTCTAAAAGTACATGCTGTAAACATCGTATTTTTTCTGGTAACAATCATTGAACTATTTATTGTTTTATAAATTTGAATAAAACTTGTGGTTAAAAAGGAAAAATGGAAAAAGTTTGGGAGGGATTTTGGATGGTTGTAAGGATCTGACTCGACAGTGATGTGTACAATTTTGAGTATGACAAGGCAACACAAAAAAAGCTAAACGACAGCGCATTCACCCTATAATTATCGCCCACGTGGCACGTATTATCAACTTGCCTTTTCTTTGTCAGGAAAACTTTCCCTTTTTTCACTCAATTTTCTCGTATACTTTTATTTCCGTCAAAGTTTCTCTTTTTCTTTTACTTCATTCTATTTTTTTTTTATATATTTGTTGAATAATCATGTCTTAGATAAAAAAAAAATGGTATATTTTAATATTTTATCTGAAAAAAGACCCCAATTGATTTCTTCAATCTTTACCCTTCATAAATGTTTGTGTAACAATTCCAAAACAAAACAGACAGTTTATTTATCTGGATTTGTTTAAATGATTAGGTATCTAATACAAATAAATAAGTAAAAAATATCAAGACTCAAGCTTATGTTATCAATTAAATTGTTAGGTATACATACTTACTTGTGCTTTAAAACTCTTCTCTTTATAATTTTTTTAAGATATTTCACGTGTTTAATTAATTAATTGTTGAATATTCAATTAATTTACGAAAAGTTTACAAATTCCATAAATCAGAATTCAGAACATACAAACATTAAAACCCCCATTGGACAATACCTTCTCTCTGCTTCACTTCACAGTTCACACACAACACACACTAAATACATCATCAAAGTACACTGCACCTTTAAAGAATCAATCTTCATAAAACCCAGAAGAAAAAGTATCCAATTTTCTTCATAAATCTCAAGCTTCACCCTTTCTCTGCTTCCGGGGCTAACCGGATTCTTGATTTTCCGACGAGACACAGAAGCTTTTTTCACCGGAAAACATGGAAATGGATTTATGGGGTTCAAGGGTTCAGTCTGTAAAACACCACCACCACCACCACCACTTTCACACTCTCCAATCTGGACGCCTCAACAACTCCGGTAGCTCTCTCTCAACCCTTATTTTTGTCCTTTTCTTTTCTTTTAGATTTATATTTATAAATCTTGCTTCATGGATTGGAAATTTATATATATTTAAAACTGGGTTTTTGTAATTTGATGTTTGCTGGGAAAAAATCCAATCAATCCTCTCAGAACATTCCGGAATTTCTTTTTTCTTAAAATAAGTGTATGTGTGTGTGTTACTGTGTGTTTTATATTGTACAATAAGATCTGATCATTCATGTTACTTTCCAAACACAATTGATCTTCAAAGTCATGGATGAAGAACTTCTAAAATCGACTTCAATTGTGTGGTAAAGAAACACCTTGTTTGACTTTTGAAGTCAAACCATAGTTATTTGTGGTTCACAGGTTCTTGATAGACAATAGAGATTGGTCCATGTAACATATTGAACCCATCCAAAATCCCAACTTGTTCAATTTTGACCTAGTCAAACTGTATGTGTGGTTCTTGATTAGATAACAAAATTGGTTCATTTTAATTTTATTCAAAATTGTTTCTTGTTTGAAGCAGATAATCATCTTACAATAGATGGAGATGATGATGTTAGAGCATGGTTTCCCTGCCCATTTTGCTATGTAGAAATCGAAATCCCTGCCCTTTGTTGCCATCTACAAGAAGAACATTGTTTCGACCTAAATAACGCGGTATTCCCACTAAACCTCAATCTTTATGTTTTTTGACACCTTGTGGGTCCGTGTGGGTCCGTTTCAGTAGTGAAATGGACCCACAAGCATCAATTCCCTTAGTAAAGTTTTATCTAAAAGAAAGTTATTTGTTTAGGTTTGTCCACAATCTTTATATGTTTTTGCAATTTGTGGGTCCACTGCAGTTCTAAGTTTAGAATGCAATAGACCCACAAAAATCAATTTCTTTGTGATGTTTTATCTAAAACGAAAGTTATTGTTTAGGTTTGTCCGATATGTGCAGCAAATTTAGGCAAAGATGCAATTGCACATTTCACATCCCAACATGTTCATTCGATAAAGGTAGTCTACATTTCTTTACATTGAAATGATTTTTTTCTTTTGTGTTATTACTCTTACACCCCGTTCCCGAGTTCAACTTAACGAGAGAAAGGAAAGGAAATTGGTGAAAATGAGAAGAAAATAAAAAAAATTGGTGTTGCTGAGTTTTATTAAAGGAGGGAAATGGGAGGATCACTTTCCCTCTTAACTTTCCTTCCGATTTGGGAGGACTTGGAAAGAAAGAACAAAATGATTCATTTTTCCTTCCACTTCTCTCCATCTCGGGAACACAAAAGAAAATTTTGTTTTACTTTTGTTTCTCTTCTTTTCTCTAGTAACTTTCTTTTCTTTTCTTTTGTTAAACTCGGGAACGAGGCTTAAAGTGTTGGTTGTTTGGTTGGTTGTAGAGGAGGAGGAAATCCGGGAAGTCAGGGTTGTGGAGTAATGGTGTGAGCCTCACACGAGAAATGACCGAAAGGGGAAACATGAATGAAGCTACACCCGATCCACTATCGGCATTTCTATATAGTGCTCCATTTTCAGAAATTCAAGAAGATCAACCAACAATACCAAGTACCACTTTTGATATCAAGAGGTATATATATGATCCTTTCTAAGTTATATATATATATATATATATATATATATATATATATATATATATATATATATATATATATATATATATATATATATATATATATATATATATATATATATATATATCCATTTTAATACGTTTAACCATAGGCTTTTTGATGGGGTCCGGTGCCCTAGTGACTTTTAAAATGAGTCTTGGGTGACCAAATGGGGTACGAAAATCTTTTATAGAAATGTAAATAGCCTTATTTTCAAAACATACTTTAAAAAACATGAGGATAAGATATTCCATTCGGTTAAACCTAGTAAGACACGAAGCATCTAGATGGATGACCCCTAGTAAATTTTCAATCGGCTCAAAATGTACGATATCTTTAACTTGGGGCTGGTTTTGTACTCGATCCATGCCCTAGTAAAAACTGCAACATGACACTATTATTTTATGAAATTACATTTTTGGTCCTATAGCTGATTTTTCCGATATTAGTCTAAAAAAGTCTGTGTTTGCAATTTTGGTCCAAATTGATGTTTTTGTTACATTTTTTTGTCCTGTTCGAATTAAAAAATGACTATTTTAGAGACCAATATTACAAAAAACCATTATTTAGAGATAAAAAATAGTAATTTTTAGTTGAAACAAAAAAAGTTATCTAACCTCAAATATCAAAATTGCTAAAATACGTTGGGAACAAAACAAAGGGCACGTACACCATATTAATAGCCTCTTTGTTAAATGGTTTGTTGTACATCAATGGCTGACTATTTGTTACTCATACGCAGCACAAACGAAGAGCTAGAAGTCAAGGATCATGAAGAGAAGATGCATAGAGCAGCATTCGTTCAACAACTCATATTTTCCACCATCTTTTAAAGTAAATGTCCCAAGAAACAAAACGATATTAGCAAGAGGAAGTTAAATATTGTATCAGTTTAAGCTGTGCCTTGATGGTTTAAAATTATTAGTGTACCCATCATGTATTTGTAAGTTATGCAATTTCCAATGTGAATTCAATCAAAATCTTCGTATCAGTCTCTAACATATGCATTAAAGTTTAAACAATATCATATGACTATATTTCAAGTGACTGAAACAAAGATCAAAATAGCTAAAGAAAACACTTAAGACATATGAAGTGATTGATTACAAGAAAGCCGAATCATATTTGCGATTAATTAAGCTAAGAAGCTAGCATAAATTCAAGAAAAGAGATGTATCATGAAAATGCAAAATTAAGTGCATAAAATCTCCAGAAAAGAACACATAAGATCACTCAAGAATGTTTCCGATAACACCAGCTCCAACAGTCTTTCCACCTTCTCTGATTGCAAACCGCATTCCTTGTTCACAAGCAACAGGCATAATAAGCTCCACCACCATCTTCACACGATCACCAGGCATAACCATCTTTGATTCTTCATCTTTATCGTTCATAATCGAAGTCACTTTACCTGTAACATCAGTCGTCCTCATGTAGAATTGAGGCCTGTAACCTGCAAAAAATGGTGAATGCCTTCCACCTTCTTCTTTCTTCAACACATAAACCAAAGCCTCGAACTTTGTGTGAGGTGTGATTGAACCCGGTTTAGCCAAAACCATCCCTCTTTGGATATCGATCTTTTGAACACCTCTCAACAGAAGTCCGACATTGTCACCTGCTAAAGCTTCGTCTAGAATCTTCTGAAACATTTCGACTCCTGTAACAATGGTGGTTCTGGTATCTTTCAACCCCACAATCTCAACACTCTCTCCGACTCTAACAGTGCCTCTCTCGACACGACCCGTGGCCACTGTTCCACGACCTGTGATTGAAAACACATCTTCGATTGCGCACAGAAATGGGAGGTCGGTTTGCCTTTGTGGGATTGGGATGTAATCGTCGACTGCTGCCATTAGTTCATAGATTTTATCGACCCATTTGTTTTGGCCTTTTGCAATCTTGGGGTTTTCTGTTAGAGCTTCTAGAGCTAACAAAGCAGATCCGGAGATAATTGGGATATCATCACCAGGGAATTCATAGGAAGACAAGAGTTCTCTTACCTCCAATTCGACCAATTCAAGCAATTCCTCATCGTCGACTTGATCTTGTTTGTTTAAGAAAACAACCATGTTAGGGACACCAACTTGTTTCGCTAACAAGACGTGTTCTTTAGTCTGAGGCATGGGGCCGTCGGCGCCGGAGACGACGAGGATAGCTCCGTCCATCTGAGCAGCACCAGTAATCATGTTCTTAACATAATCAGCGTGACCAGGGCAGTCGACGTGCGCGTAGTGGCGATTCTCAGTCTCGTATTCCACGGTGGCGGTATTGATGGTGATACCACGAGCACGTTCTTCAGGAGCGGCGTCAATTTCGTCGTATTTTTTGCCAATTCCTCCACCTGTAGAGGCTAGGGCCATGGTGAGGGCGGCAGTGAGTGTAGTCTTGCCATGGTCGACATGGCCGATAGTTCCGATGTTGACATGGGGTTTAGTTCGCTCGAATTTCCCCCGAGCAGCGCGTACGGTGAGAGAGCGGCGGCGGTGAGAAGCGTTGGCGGAGGATGAAGAAGGGTTGTGGAGGAAAAGGTTTGTGGAAGATTTAGAGACAAACGAAGAAGAAAGCAGTATTCTGGTGGTGGGTTTCTGAAGGGTAAAAAGAGGGGACGAAGAAGAAGAAGATGAGGAAGGCGTGGCGTATGTAAATGAAGCTGCAGCGGTGGCTGCGGCGGAGATGGACGCCATTTACAGAGGGCAAGAAGATAGGATTTGGGGAAGAAGATGGATAGGGTGAATGTGTGTGGCTAGACGAATGGGGGAATTGAGATTTGGGGGTTTTTATCGGTTCAAATGGTGGGTTTTCGAGGATCCGTATGGGGCTATCGTATGATCATGTGACGTGTAATATCATAGTTCATACCATTTGCCAAATAGGATCCATATATCTTTCTCTATTCCTCCACAAACATATAACACAATAATCAGATTTATGAAATCCAAATTTTTATTAAAACATAGATTTTCATGCTTTAAAGTTTAAACACAATGTCTAACCATAAAAAAAATAAATAAATAAATAGCCTGTAATCAACTTTATTAAAACATAATATAATATAGTAATAATTATAATACTTCCTAATAAATGAAAATAATTTTGCTATTTGTCAATTTCTCATGAATTTTGACACTTATTATTTTTGGTATTTTTGAAAATATTATTCACTTGTCAATTTCTGATTTGTTTTAAATTTTAAAAATAAAATCATATATTTATATATGCAAAATATTAAATATAATATATATAAAGTTAAATTGCGATGAATATATTTCTTCATTTCTTATTTTAAAATTTTACATTAAAAAATATTTACTTCTTACACTTTAATGTTTAATCTTTTTTTTTTTAAAGTAACCCGTATAATATACAGGTTTCACACCTAGTTTTTTTTATTAAAACATATTACATAGGCGGTTGTGAGTAAGGGGTGAAAACAATCTAAGCCCATTCGAGAACCGGAAAACCCAACAATCAAAAAATATGATTTAGTAGAATCGGAAACCGGATCGGTATATAGAAACTGGTTCAAGGTATAAGACCAGGTAAATTGGATATCGAATCGGAAATATCAAAGTGAGTAAGGTGGAATTGAGTTCCGGGCATTAGGATCGGAAAATCAATAATTTTTAGTACTTTCAACTTGTGTACGAGGTTGTTTTGTATTTTTAACTTCTAATCAGAGTTGTCTTAGCATATTTTTGTAATCAAGAGTTTTGGTACTGTTGTAAAGGGGGCATGCCATAATTTTTTCTTTTGATTCCCTATGTAAGAGACTACAACGCTAGGAGGTTCTTTTTTTTTTTTTTTTATTTATTTATTTCAGTCTGCCGAAAGTCCAAGTCGCATTGATGGTTTTTCATTTGAGGCCTTTAAACTACCAGGTCCGATTCCCTTTACCTGTTTTACCCATACTCACTATACCTGGGCCCAAGATATCAGATACTCGTTTTTTGGCTTAAAGTGATATCCGATACCCGGTGTTTAACAGTAACGACCCAAAAATACCGAGTAAAATTTTCATTTTAAATAAGTCAAAACCGTTCATACATTATCCCAAAAGACGATCAGAGTAAAAGTATTCTCAAAACATCAGAGTAAAATCATCAATGCAGAATAAATCTTCATGGGATGCAGTACGATCAAGTCGGACTCCTGTTTTTAAAACTGGAAGTACCTGAAAATGTTTAAACCACAAAACCGTAAGCACAAAGCTTAGTGAGTTCTCCCCAAGATACCACATACCATACAATTTAGTGGGCCCATCCCTAGGGTATATTCCAACCCAACATACAATCATGGGCCCAACCCTAGGGTATATTTCAACTCAAACATACAATATTGGGCCCAGCCTTAGGGAATATTTCAACCCAAACATACAATATTGGGCCCAACCCTGGGGTATACTTCAACCCAATCAATCATGCAACAGTCACAAAGACAGCTAGCATTCTACATAATATAATCCAGTGGGTCGGCATTGGTGCCTTTGACCCACAAGTACCGTGAGAAGACTCACCTAAACTACTCAACAGAGCCCAACAGCTACCTCAGCATCAAAATAGCCAACCCAAACTCTCTGAAGCCAAATCGAGACCAATCCGTAGTCAAATACTCAATTCTATCCAAGTTTGACCAAAAGTTAACGGTCAGCTTAGTCAAAGTTAACGTCACGTCGTGACCATTCCTTGGTCATGTCGTGGAAATGAAACGACAACACAATCGCGACTCTGGACACTGTCACGTCGTGACTTGTGGTCAGAAGGCCAAAATCTTCATTAAGTGCTTAACCTCTTCAGAAAAGGCCCATAACCTCAGATCTAGATCCTAAATAGCTTCATAATGGAT
The DNA here is from genome assembly GCF_002870075.4 of Lactuca sativa. NCBI lineage: Eukaryota > Viridiplantae > Streptophyta > Magnoliopsida > Asterales > Asteraceae > Lactuca > Lactuca sativa. The sequence continues at coordinate 130,679,317 of NC_056626.2, forward strand.
AAAGTTTCCAACTTTATCCATTATGATGGTCCAAACTACCAAGATCCAGTCTTTAAATCTAAAAGGGACCAAGAATGCATCTTTCTTAGCTAAATCCATTAAGTCCAAGACTCCAACCTTCAGATCTGAATCAACATGATGTTTAGGTGAAAATTTATTCATAATAATGTCTCAAACTTTTAAGATCTAAACTTTAATACACCAAAATGGCCTAAATGACCAAAATAACTTGCATGGCTGAAAGGGAAGGCAAAAGATCAAAACTTTCCTAGTCCATGAGGTCCAAGAAAACATTCTAAACTGATAAAAAGGTTTTGGAGTCCAAATATGAAACATACAATGTTCTTAGGACCTTGGAGACTAATAAAGTTGCAAACTTTATTCCCAATTATCACTCAAAACTTATTAAAATGGACCAAAACACAAATACACTTAGATCCAAAGATGAAATGCAATGAAGATTGGAACTTTACAACTTACAAAGGTCTAGAAGGTATATGAAAGTTGAGATCTTCAATTGCTAAGCTTCAAGGATCAATCTTGCATGAAAACATTACTCTAAAACCACCAAAAACTCCAAAAATGGATGAGAGAGGAAAGGGGAGGCTGGAATCTTGAAAACCCTAAAAAAATTGTGGCCTTTGGGCTGCACAGTAAATTCGAGACAAAATCCTAAGATAAAAACTAAAAATGCTCTAAAAAAGGAAATTAATTCAAGACAAAATTCAAGATTCCTTGAGAACTCCAAAAAGAGTGTATCTCATACTGTCATCCATCAACTAGGAGTCACAGCACCTTCGCACCCACTAAGATTCTCAAAAGGCCTTCTAATCCTCCCAATCCGGTAGAACATAAGAAAGTAGTCAGTACAGTTGGATTAGGTATCTAAGCCCATAACTATAATTGGTATGTACTTGATTTGATTATGAGCATGACCCTTTTAGGTTGCCTTCACTCATCCAACTTGATAGGATGACTAATGGAAAGAGAAGAGTAGGTTTATTATATGAATAATAAATTGGTACTCATAATGATTTTATTAATATATTAATATAAGATTAATATATTATTTGGAAATCATATTATTAATTGGTGATTAATCAAAAATTAATTTGATATTAATTTTGGGATTAAAGGAACTGATTAATAATAGAGGGGACTGTTTTGCAAATCATTGATAGTTGCAAAACTGGGCTGATGGACTCCTTAATTTGGAGTGGACGAAATCCTATAGGGAGGCCCTATAGATTTTGTACAAGGCCTCTTTTGGAGGAGTCCATGGATTGCTTAAGCCTTAAGCAGTAATTAGGGTTTCCTCCTGGAACCCTAGCAGCCCACAACCTATATAAACCCTCCAAGACTAAGGCCCCGTTTGATAGTTTCTGACTGATAAAGTTCTGACTGAGAAAGTTCTGTTTGGGTAAGAAATCATGAGTGAGTAAGAAACCATGTTGTTTGATTGTACATCTGACTGAATGTGCTGACTACTAAAAAATGACCATTTTACCCTGCCACAATCGATCACATACTACATATGAATATTTAACCCAAAAACAAAAGAGATTCTTCGATTTGCATAATATTCAAAACAAATTGTTCAAAAATATAATTTCCAACAAACACCAATTTGTTTCCAACATTCCACACATTAATTGGAATTATGCAAAATGGGGTAACAAATTCAAGAAATGATCTAATATCAACTAGAAATTTTGCATGAGAATTCAAAAAAAAAAAAAACAAACAAAATAGTTGTTGATTGCATCACATACTTGATGATATCTTGGAAATAAAAGAAGACTTGAACAAGAGGAGCCATGATCGATTATCAGATCGCAATCTCTCACCCCTCATCTTCTTCACCCACCTTGACAACCACCTCTACAGCCACCCTTCTCCATTCCCACCACCTCTACAGTCACCCTTCAAGATACCAAATGTGATTACAAACAATTCAACGGTTACCATAGTTCTATATAATTAATGACAACATAATTTGAAACCTATCATACTTGATCAATATTTAATCATAACATCAATAAGTTTTGGTATTAATTATTAGATTTATACCAACTTTTAGGGCAGAATGATCTTTATTTATTTGACATATTGCTTAAATTCCAACTCTTATTGCTTACGATTATTGCAAAGGAACAAACAGAACAAAACCTCCCATGGGACTTCAATTAAAAGATTACCTAGTCCTGAAATGTGATCATTCCAATCGATCAAATATCTAAAAAGAAGTGAGACGCTTATGTATTTCATCATTCAATTTGTAATTACACAATGAAAAGGAAACAATTGACATCATTATAAGCATTCAGATTTCAAAATTGTCGACAATTAACAACATTCCGCTACTTTGGAATAGCAGAATTTTCATATCATCTTTAGAGCAAAATCAATTGAACATCAAACATTGATTTAAGAGCAAAATCAATTGAACATCAAACATTCAAGAGCAAAAAATCGAAACTTTTAGAGAAAGAATGGAAAAATCGGAACTTTTATTGATAAAATTGGAACTTTAGATATAAAATTGGAACTTAATTGCAGAACATACCTGATTAGATGAAGAATGAGCTTCGATCGGTGGCTGGAAGATGAAGGATGGGTCGACGATGGTTGTTGGTTACGGGAGAAAGAAAACAGCCGCTGGAAGAGAAGAAGAAAGGAGGCGTTGTAAGATACGTTAGGGCAATGGGTATGATTGGAATTCTTTTTCCCTTTCTCAGTCAGTCGGCTTCCAAGATCTTTCCTAATCAGATGTTTATTTCTGAGTCAGACGTGTAATATGTGTTTATCAAATAGCATTAGTTGACCGAGTCAGCCAAAAAGGTCTGACTAGACTCAGTCAGACCAATATCAAACAGGGCCTAAGGAATTCTGGCCCTATGTTTATGAAACCCTAGAGTGGCCGATTTTCTCATCTCTCCAATTCATCCTTTGAATTGAGTGTTTGTGACTCCATTCGAGGTGCAACAATTGGGGCACTAAGCTTTCAAGAGTCAAGGACTTGAAGGATTGTTCTTATTATTACAATATAACAAGTGAGGTAATCATATAACCCTAGTTTATATATGAATTTCGAATTGTATATGCTAGTTTATAGGGTTATTGCTTTGGAGTTCATATTTGCATGTTCAATAGAGAAAAACTTAGATCCAAAGCAATTAGGGTTTCATGATCACATAGAATTGTAGTTATGATCAAATCCCATCAGTGATATCAGAGCCTAGATGTTTTTCAATTGAATTGATGCAAGAGTGAATTATTCAAAGCTGGAAAAAAATCATTTTTTTGCTGTCTGACAGATGAACTCGAAGAGTTCAGTTTTGGAACTCGATAAATGCGGTACCCATAACTCGATGAGTTGGCCCTACTCGACAAGTGCACTGACCAAACTTGACAAGTTGGTCTGTCAGATCCCTGATTTTTCAATTTTCATATCTTGTTTTGATTTGGATAATTACCATAACTCGTTTTTACTGCCTAAAATCGAATTTTTGATTGGTAACGTGATATCCTTATCAAAATTAAAGATATGGTTAAATTTGGATAATATAAGATTATTTTGATTCATAGATTTAACCTAGTATTTTTGAATAGTTTCAAATTTCACCCTTTTGGTTTTATAGTTTAAATTTGAAAGTAAAAGTTTGATTTTAGAAATTTAAATAGTTAAAACCTTGCATTTTGAATAGTTTAAAATGCACCATCATGGATTATATTAATAAATTAATTAAGTTTTTAATTAAAAGACAATTAATAAATCCATTGATAGGTTTAAAATTAATTGAATTAAAAGTTTAATTTATTAAAAGATTAAACCACCTAGTATTTTAAAAGTTTAAAATACACCCTTATACAATTATAATATTAACAGTTTAATATATATATATATATATATATATATATATATATATATATATATATATATATATATATATATATATAAGAAAAGGCATGTCTTATCGTTAGTAGGCCTAATTCACGAAGATGGTCTATAATGGGTGTTTAAGGAAACGACCTGTAAAATGACTGCCATTGGGTATCCACTCTTACCCACCGCACCCTTGACTAGTGGAGGGTCGTTAGCCGAACGGGTAGGATAGGACACTAAACTCTCATTAAAAGTATAATGAATTATAAAGTAACTAAATGCTTTTATAAATTCCCAAATCTTAGTTACTTTAGGAAAATATGAATTTGATGCTAACCCATGAAATTTCACATTGCACCTTATTTGTCAGTTAGTGGAGCGTGTGTGGTTAACCGACACACTAATGTGGACTAATGAAGGATGACAATGGGTTTCTCGTAAATTATTGTTGATCAATGGAGCATGTGTGGTTAACCGGCACATTGATTAGGTGATAAATGACATTGAGAGTACCAAGCTAATTTGCATGGTTATTCACACCTTGTTTATGATCCTCGGTATCCCAGTCATAAACTTGAAGGGCATAATCGAGATTAAACGTGCCATTGAAAAGTTCAATGAATCTCAAAAGATCTAGGAATTTCATTCAAAACCTAATTTGTTAAAAGTTCGTTTTCAAGGTGGAATTGGTGAATCGTTATTTACCTACCTTCAAATAATTGGACTACGACATCCCTCTTCCAAATTGTGAATTATTGTGTTGGGTCCTAGCCTTGATATTTCATTTGGGTGATATATCAAGGATTAAATCAACTTACTTGCATTTCTCCCTTTGTAGATGTCTGGTTCTGACAACTGTGGTCTTCCTTATCCTTTTGGAAAAGGCTTTCCTTTTGAAGATGATGTTCCAAGTGTCGATCAAGGTGAAAGATCATTCTCTTCTTCATGCAAAGGTGGAACTGGAAATCATACTTCTCTTCCTCCACCTCCTTTAGTGATTCTCCCTGACCCATGTTTTCGTCGACTTGAAAAGTTCAAGGTCACTCAAGCCCTATTGGCATGTAAGCATCGAGATGGAAGTCATGTGTGTGCACACGTTCTGAAGATGAAGTTGCACATTGACAGACTAGGAATGTTGGGTGTCGTCTTCCCAAGGAAGCTGACTGTTGACTTGGTTCTTCAATCACTTCCTGAGTTGTATAGTTAGTTCGTTACGAACTACTATATGATAGACCACAACGCGACCCTTATTGATCTGACATATTTTCTAATTGTTGCTGAATCAACAATGATTTGGCGCACTGGTAAAGCAAAATTGGTTGGAAGATCTACTTCCCAAATTTCCATGGACGTAGACAATAACAATGATAATAAAGAAATGATTTATTCTCCTAAGAGAGAGAAATTGGCAAAAGTCAAAAAGTTGGACCATAAGAGAAAGGCTAGTTCTGAGATAGTTTCATGCGTTGATGCAAAAGAAGCCATCTGTTTCTACTGCCATTTGAAGGGACATTGGAAGCGAAGCTTCCCTGACTACCTGAGAGATCTAAGACATAGTAAAGTCAAATTGTGTGACTCTACTTCAGGTACATCCACTATCTAACTCTATTAAGTTCTTATTTATAGATTCTTAATACATGATGTGATAAGATTACATTTTGATGTTTTATAGGATCAAAGAGAAAGAAGGAAGCTTAAAAGAAGAGCAAGTTGAATCTGATTGTGAAGAGATGGATTTCGATCGCATGGTTTGAGGATCAAATTTTTGAGTTGCTGCTTAGGAGTTATGATAGATTGCTTAGGGATATGTAGAAACATAGTTTTCATATGTGTTTACGTTGTAAGGACAAGGTTCTACATTTCATTAATAAAATAAAAAATTTATTTTATCTTATTTTACGTTTCCTTGGAATGAAATTTATGAAAATTGGTGTTTATATTTCTATTGTTAGCAATGTTGAAATGGATTTGATCTTAGATATATCATTTGTGGTAGTGTCATAATTTACCAAATGAGGAAAAATTCTCATCGCCCAAGTTTCAATTGAATAGAGGCTTGGAATCATGCAATATTAAATTGTGTGATGTATGAGAATCTTGATCCTTGGGAAATCGGGATTGATTCCTTGTCCACATATGTATGTGATTCAAGTGAAGGACTAAAGGATCTAGTACACATTGATGTGGACTGGTCATATCCACCACAAAGAACAATAAGTCTATTCGTCATGATTTACTGTAGGTTCATTAAATATGGTTATGCTTACAAGATTCAGTGTAAGTCTAATACCTTGAAAAGTTTCAATGTATAGCAGAACGAAGAGGAAGAATCAATAAGGCAAAAAGATAAAAGTTTCTCCAATCTGAAGGAAAATGAGAGTACTTTAGTATCATGTTTAATGATCATCCTAATGATTATGGAACTATGTCACAATTGATCCTCTAAGGACACCTTAGTGCATTTCTATGGCTAAGAAGAGGAATCGGGAATTGTTGAAATGGTTAAATTAAGAAGATGAGTCATACTTCGTTCCAAAATCAAATTTTAGAGTTATACTCTAGTTACTTCAAGTAGCACCTTGAGTAACATGCTCTAAGTAGGTTTATAACGCCTCATGAAATGTGGAGTAGAAATGTTTTCTTACTCTTACACATTTAAAATTGGTAGTTGTCTTGTTTTGGTTAAAACAAAGACCAACTAAGACCAATTACATGAAGTATATTTCTTGATAAGAGATCACACTAACTCTTGAATATTTGCCTGTCAAGGAATGTTCTTTGACAGAGAATCTTATATGTCAAGAGGGCAGTGGGAGTCTTAATGATCTTGAATAGCTTCACAAACTAATCAAGAATAAACCTTTTTGTTATCACTAGCACACGAACTGAGGTTAACAACCTATCGTGTTGACATATTCTTAATCATGTGCTTATTCCAGTTAAATTAACTATGCATATGAGTTCTATGAGTTCTCATTTGATTGCATAAGCAAAGCACCTTGATCAGTGAAAGTACATTGATCAGTGTGGGTGAGCTGCTCAATAACTTAGAAGCACTGATAGGCGATTGTGCTATCGGATGGAAAAAAAAATTAAGATTAAACAAGTTCAGTCCATATGAGTTTGAATTTGTCATTGACCTTGTCTTATGATAGTGGCTGGAAATGACAAATTCACATGGATTGGAACACATACCCCATAAAATCTAAGTCACAAGAGGTTTCTCTCTACTTCATGAAAATGATTGTGAGGAAACACTTTCACTAGTAGTTTTTAAAGGGTTAGAGTCAGCAGTTGTGATAGTTGCATTCTCAAATTCGAGTATGATTACGACATCCCTCTTCATAGTTCAAATTATGAGTAATGGCAATTAGTTTGAACATTCATTACTTATTGTTGTAAGTTCTGAAAAGGTTTAGACACACACATGAGCTATCTAATGAATGGTGTGTGAGCTTGAGAAGTCTATATGAAGACTTATCGAGGCACCATGTATCAGAAATCTAAACTTTGGTAAGAAAGTCAATAAGTATTGATTTCTAGAAGTTCAGCTGATTTCTGGGTACATGTCAAAGCTAGTGGGAACATAAGTGTTATGATGGTAAGAACATAATTGTTATGCTAGTGGGGGTGATTATTATGTTAAGGTGTTTTAAGTTAGCAATGCTATTTATAGGAAACAAAGTTATAAATTTGGAAAATTGTTTCGCTATAGTAAGGCTTAAGGGAGAGGTCAATTATACTTCATTTCGAATCTAAAAGCTTAGATTGAAATTTTAATCAAACTTAGTCATGGACATATATGAATATCATGTTGAAATGTTTCAACATAGGAAACTCTATATATAGGAATATTTTAGCAAAATACTGGTAAAGTATCATGTCTTATGCAAGACATTATGAATCATATCCCATATGCTTTGGGTATATGATCAATTGCTTATGCTATAATATTCATCTGTTCTGATTTTTCCAAATGCCTAGCGCATTAAGAGGGAAAATGGGCTGGAACCAGATATGACTAAAAATTGCTAAACAACTGCCAAGGACAATCTAAGGTTTACCTAAGATTGGTTGCTTATGGACAATTGGAAGTATAGTAATGGATGGACCATATTGATATAATTTTGAATAGATATGATTCTATTAAGAATGGATTGTCATATGGAAATTATGGAAATGTTTCCATAACGGGAGTTGGATATTAAGATTCTCTATGTAAGTTAGAAACTTTTATGCAAGAAGGATGTTCAAGGAATGTACCTTAAATGTGAGACTTCATTTCCAGGGAATTGTCTTGTAACAATCGCAATGGAATGTTTTGTAATATCATTGGCCAAGTCTCTGTGACTTTGGAGCCTAAACAATACAAAAGGATCATTGCATGTTAGTTTAGACTCTAACAGATTCTAGTAGTGGCAAGAATTTGGTATTCTTACACTTGTGATAAGGATTTGGAATTGTGAAATGAGCATTAGTGGAAATGTGTTCAATTGTTCTATTTTACAAGGAAAGGACCATAGATAAACATAGTGTGCATGCTTGGAGCATGGGATGACTATTGTTTTAATTCAAGTATTAAGTTGATTGTTCGAAACATTATACAATGAATAAGGTCTAATCAATATGATGATTAAATAATAAGTGCTTTATTTATATTCAAAAGTTTTGAGACCATATTGGATTAGTTTGTTCTTGTGTTTCACTTTGCATTTTTACTTCCCGAATAATAAGATTATTCAAACATCTACAGTCAATCATACTTTGGAAGTAAGTAATGAGGTAAGACTATCATGAATCTGACTGTAGATTGTCTAAGTGCTTAGACATAGCAAATGTTTGCTGCAACGTTCATGAATACTCCTAAAATAAGAATTTGAGTATTAGACTGAACCCACGTTCATTTGAATCACTTCATGGATTTCATCGCGAGTGATTGTGAGACGATAATATCTTATATTCTTGAAACGGAGACATATAGTTGTTGTTTACAAGTAAGGTGTACATTGATAGTACGTAAACACATCAGTAACTTGATGTTATAAAACATATTGTTGTGTGTGATTTGATGAGTAAATAGTACAAGCATATGAGTTGAAGTTTATCCATTCCTTTTACCCTAAATGGGATAAAAGCGATATCTATGGGCCCCTCGATGATTTAGTGATGACACCTAAGCGCTTGGCCAAGCCTGGACTAAGTTGATGTGTTCAATTGTAGTCTGAGTCAGTCGTTATAAATCGGAAGTCGGGAAACAAACCTTGGACAGAGAGAATGATTATAATCCATGTCTCATGTCCATATGATATCTTGTAGAATGGAGGAATATTTGATCCCTTATCTAAAGGACGTGTTACTAATAGGATCAGAGTTCAACAACGACTTTCGAAAGCTACCATTGCTGATCAGATTCTGAAGTTGTACTTGCAGTTATAGTTATTAGACTTATCCAAGTGGGAGACTGTTGGATTTGGTATCTAAGCCCATAAATATAATTGGTATGTACTTGATTTGATTATGAGCATGGTCCTTTTGGGTTGCCTTCACTCATGCAAATTGATAGGATGACTAGTGGAGAGAGAAGAGTAGGATTTATTATATGAATAATAAATTGGTACTCATAATGATTTTATTAATATATTATAAGATTAATATATAATTTGGAAATCATATTATTAATGGGTGATTAATCAGAAATTAATTTGATATTAATTTTGAGACTAAAGGAACTGATTAATAATGGAGGGACTGTTTTGCAAATCATTGATAGTTGCAAAACTGAGCTGGTGGACTCCTTAATTAGGAGTGGAAGAAATCCTATAGGGAGGCCCTATAGATTTCAACCAAGGCCTCTTATGGAGGAGTCCATGGGATGCTTAAGCCTTAAGCAGGAATTAGGGTTTCCTCCTGGAACCCTAGCAGCCTACAACCTATATAAACCCTCCAAGACTAAGGAATTTCGGCCCTATGCTTATGAAACCCTAGAGTGGCTGATTTTCTCATCTCTCCAATTCATCCTTTGCATTGAGTGTTTGTGACTCCATTAGAGGTGCAACGATTGGGGCACTAAGCTTTCAAGAGTCAAGGACTTGAAGGATTGTTCTTGTTATTACAATATAACAAGCGAGGTAATCATATAACCCTAGTTTATATATGAATTTCGAATTGTATATGCTAGTCTATGGGATTATTGCTTTGGTGTTCATATTTGCATGTTCAATAGAGAAAAACTTAGATCCAAAGCAATTAGGGTTTCATGATTACATAGGATTGTAGTTATGCTCAAAACCCATCAAGTACTACCCCATAAAAACCCATTGTAGATACCAAATTAGTCAGAACTAACTATCATCGGACTGATTCATCTGCTTTTATAGCCAAATATGATGGTAAAATTTTCAAACCTGGACAACTTTCAAAATCAAGTGTATCATCAAACAAAAAACGAGCTTTTATGAAAACAGTTTCACAAAAATCTTCAAAACAAAATCTTGTACGGAAAGTAAAAAATATTAAAAATGAAATGCAATTCCGAGAGACAAAGTGATTCCTACTGTTTCAGAAGCTACTTGTCCGAGAAAGGTTGTTTCGAATCCTCATGCCATTGAGTATGATTATTGGATAGATGAAAGAACCATGGGCTTCTGTTTGTTTCCAAAAGAATCTAGGAACAAACCTTCCAAAACATCTATTGCTCAAAAGTCACAACCAAAGCCTAAAACTCATGCCTTTGACCCAAAACCTAACTCGGAGCCTAAAAACTCCGCAACTCACTAATTTTGCAGGCACTCTGTGCTTTGGAGCGAGAAACAATATGGTATATTGATAGTGCTTGCTCCACGCACATGACGGGGCAGAAAGACATTTTGCGAGATCTCAAACTTTCACCAAATGTTGGCTACGTGACGTATGGCAACAACTCCAATTCTCAGATCAGAGGTTATGACATCCTTAGAAATGGAAACTTCTCCATTTCAAACGTGGCATATTTAGCTGATTTAAAGCATAATCTCATAAGTGTGTCACAACTCACTGATGAAAATCGATGAGTTGAATTCTATAAGAAACACAGCTATGCCATGACATAAGACTGGAAGGAATGTTTAATCAAGTCAAATCGCAAGAAGAACATGTATCCTCTTGACATCAACATGATCATTGGCAAGCCCCAGCTCTGCTTATTCTCAAAAGTTGCTCCCGACATCAGCTGGTTATGACATAGAAGGCTTGCTAATCTAAACTTCCGATATATGAATGATCTTGTTTCCGGTGAAATGGTAAGAGGTTTTCCACTCCTCAAGTTCGAGAATGATGATTTATGTGTTGCATGTGAATGTGGAAAGCAATCAAAGAAGGGTCATCATATTATCATTGAAAAATCCATCTCATAGCCGTTAGAACTTCTGCATATTGACTTGTGTGGACCCTCAACAGAAAAGAGTCTACATTACAAAAAATAAATTCTTGTGATTGTGGATGATTTTGCTAGGTTCACCTGGGTCTTCTTCCTAAGGCTTAAATCAGAAACCGCCTCCGAACTCATCAACTTCATCAAAGGAATTGAATATCTCATCAAACTTCCAGTAAGGAGAATCTGAAGTGATAATGGTTCGGTGTTCACCAATGCCTCCATAGAGAACTTCCTCACCGAGAAAGGTATTGACCACAACTTCTCTGCTCCATACACTTCGCAACAGAATGGTGTAGTCGAATGACGTAACATAACACTTGTTGAAGTTGCTCGATTCATGCTTAACTTTGCCAATCTTCCACTCTATCTTTGGGCTGAAGCTGTCTCAACTGCATGCTTCACTCAGAATATGAGTATTATCAATAGATGCCTCAACATGACACCGTACGAATCAATGAACGGTCGAAAGCCAAGTATTTCATTTCTTCATGTTTTTGGATGCCGATGCTTCATCAAAAACAACCGTGATCAGCTTACAAAGTTTCAACCCAAAGCTGATGAAGCAATTTTTCTTGGTTACTCTGCAAAATCAAAAGCTTATCGGGTTCTCATTCGACGTACTCGACTTATAGAAGAAAACTTTGATGTCACCTTTGATGAAAATTTTGTTCGGGATTCTGGTGCAACCTATGTTACAACTCACATTTTAGAGTCCAATGCTCCTTCACCAGATTGTCCAAACCCTCAAATAATTCATGAAGTTGACTTTGAAACCCTTTTTGGAACCTTAGAAACAACTATTGATTCGAAATCTCGATCAAGGAAAACCTCATCCTCTATAGCTCCTGTTTCTCAAACTATTTCGGGTCCGACTCCAACCTTTCCTCCATTTGATTCCGAACCATTTCAACCTTCATAGGTTGAGGGGGAGAATGGTCAACCTTCCCTTGAATCAAATGTGGATGGATTCCAAGATGAAGCTGCCAAATTTGACTCTAACCCGATCAACAATAATGATGATGCAAATTTATTTGATTTCCCATCTAATGACGATATCAACCTATCCGGTTCAGAAGTTCAGGGGGAGCATCATCCACAAGTTCAAACCATTTAGGGGGGGCAACACAATCCCATTGTTGATATTGGATCTTCTGCTGCACAAGAGCTTTCGAGATTACATATATGGACCAAGGATCATCCTCCGAACCAAGTTAATGGAAATCCAAACGTTGGTGTACAAACTCAATCTGCCACAAGTATTCAAAATGAATGTCATTTCTCGGAATTTATCTCAATGGTTGAACCCAAATCCATCAAATAAGCATTAGAACATGCTGATTGGATTACAACCATGTAGGAAGAATTGGCAGAATTCAATAGAAATGAAGTCTGGACTCTCGTCCCTCCTCCTCAGAACCATCCCATTGTTGGTACTAGATGGGTGTTTCGGAACAAACTAGATGACGCAAGAGTGATCATTCGAAATAAAGCAAGATTGGTGGCCAAAGGATTCACACAGATCGAAGGGATTGACTACAATGAGACCTTTGCTCCTGTTGCCCATCTTGAAGCCATTAGAATCTTCCTTGCTTATGCTGCTCACAAAGGCTTTAAGGTTTACCATATGGACGTCAAAAGTGCCTTTCTAAATGGTGAACTTGATACTGAAGTATATCTCCAATAGCCTCTAGGTTTTGTCAATCTCTCATATCCGAACTACTGCTACAAACTCCGAAAAGCTATTTATGGCCTCAAGCAAGCTCCTTGAACCTGGTACGAGACTCTCACCGAATTCCTTAAGCATTCTGGTTTTCAAAGAGGTATTCTCGATCCTACTCAGTTCCGAAGGTCAAATGGAAAACATCTCATGTTTTTCCAAATTTATGTTAACGATATCATTTGTGGATCTACGGATTCATCAGTGGTTGTTGATTTTGCCAAATTGATGATCAATCGTTTCAAATGAGTATGAATAGTGAATTGAGTTTTTTCCTCGGTCTTCAAATTAAACAAACAATTGAGGAATTTTCATTCATCAAGAAAAGTACATCTTGGAACTCCTCAAGAAATACTCAATGGACACCTATGCCCCTGCCAAGGTACCATGGGTTTCAGACACAAGATATTTTTGGATCCTTCAGGTGTTGTTGTTGATGAAAAGAAGTGCAGGGGAATGACTGGATCACTACTCTGTCATACAACAAGTCGTCTGGACATCATGTTTTCAACATGCTTGTGTGCCAAAATTCAAGTTAATCGAAAGATGTATCATCTCTTGGCTGTTAAGAAATTTTCTAATACCTCAAAGGTACAAAGAATCTCGGAATCTGGTACCCAGTAAATGAAAGTTTCCTCCTTCGGGCATATTTAGATTCGAACTATGACAGTCTTCAATTGGACATAAAAAGCACATCTGGTGGCTGTCAATTTTTTTGGTGGTCAATTGGTTAGCTGGTCATCTAAGAAACAAAACTGCATTGCACTTTCAAGAGCTGAAGCGGAATACATTCTTGCTGCTAGCTGCACATCTCAAATTCTTTGGATAAAATCACAGCTCTTGGACTATGGTTACCCATTTCAACAAATCCCAATCTTTTGTGATTCGTAAAGTTTAATCGCAATTTCTCACAATCCATTTCAGCACTCTATGACGAAGCACATCGATATACAGTACGATTTTATGAAAGATCATGTTTTAAAGGGTAACATCAGACTTATTTTTGTTCCATCTGACGATGAGATTGCTGATGTCTTTACCAATGCATTAGATGAAACCAAATTCAATGGTTTTATGAACAAAATGGGTATGATGATGTCTGATCCTCAGTTCTTTCATGAGGTGTATACTCTTTGATAACAACATCAGAAAGTGAAATAGTTCCGGAGTCAAATTTTCTCTCATCTCGGAACTGTTGCCTCTCAGAATAAATAGGATCATTTTATGTGTTTTTTTTGTCTAACCAAGTCTTGTAGTTCTAAGTTATACATCTCATTTCATCATATGGAGTCCATGACCAATATAGTCACATTGGTATTTATCTCACCTTGGAACTTACTTCATAAGTAATTAAGAAGAGCATCTCGAAATTCCAGTCCAGAATGGTATTGGACTTCCATTCTTAGTTCAAGATCAGATCCTTCTTGTCTCAGAGTCTCAAAATCTATTTAACACAAGTCAACTAAGATCTTCCGCTCTCTTACCTCTAATATTCGGTCCGAGTAAGTGCCATCTCGTACTTTATATTATGTACTAGAGCTTTTCATTCCAACCTTGGAAGCATCTTATGACTCTTCTTCTCGGAACCTTGTGCTCCGAGATCACTTCATAAAACCCGTCTCGTACCCTTAGTGCTACGAGACCATTTTCAAAAATCATCTCGGAGTTTCTCCACTCAGAGATCAACTCGTTCAGAATTCCAAAAGGTTTTATCATCATTTTTAAAACGATCTTATCCTAATAATCCAAACAATTACTTTTTTCAATGATGATTTTCTTTAATCTTGGAAAACCGCACCACATTTTGAACACGTCTCTATACGATTAGACATCACATCACCAAAATGACGGTTTCTATTCTAAACATCACGCCATATGTAATGCCCGCGTTTCCAGGCTAGGCATTATCATTGATGTAATAGTCTAGGTTAACCCTTGTAACTCTTTTTGAAGTATTAATGATGAAATATTTGAGTATTATGTGAATTATGTGTTTATTTTCTTAATTATTATAATTTAATGAATTAAGAATAAAATAAGCGTCAAATTTGAAGTGTGGGATAATCCCAATATCTTTGCATAAAGATGTAGTGGTCAAAACAAGGATTCCGAAGATATAAAGAATGCCGAAATCCGAGTTATAACGAAGAAGTTATGACCTGTCGAAGTTTCGCGACAGAACCGACAACGCTGAATGACGTAAAAAGTGAAATTTACGTTAGATTAATATTTAGCCTTAGCGATCTAAACGAAAGTCGTAGAGTTCGTTAAACCAAAAGCGTGCATAAAAAGAACGCCCAAATCTGACTTCGTATGAGGAAGTTATGATTTTTTCGAAGTTTCGACTTAACAGTATGCAGCCCGAATACTCAATTTGAGATCGAGCGGTTTTTAGCCGAAACAATATAAATGAGAATCAAAGGTCTCGTTAATAGGAGTAAAACGATAAAAAGATAGGCGAAAACAGACGTCGGATGAAGAAGTTATGAATTTATAACGGAATTTTCCTATCCCGACCTACTAAAAATAAATAATAAAAATAAATTCAAAATTAGCCGACGGAGTCTAAAAGAAAGTTGTAAATCGTAGTCTCACCTATGCGTGGATATAAAGAACGTCGAAAACGGAGTTCGTATGAGGAAGATATGAATTTTTGAAGTTTATTAAATATTTTCGATATTTTATTTATATATATATTCCGATATTATCCGAAGGGGGGGAATCAGCGATCTTATCGTCATTACGCCTAGCGTAATCTCAAGTGACGCCCAGCGTAATTCGACCTTCCATCCCCTATAAAAGGAGGTCGAGGGCAATCGAGTTCATTGCTCATTTCTTCCATTTTTCTCGCGTTTTTGCATCGTTTTTCATGCAAGAATTATCCCGAAGCCCCGATATCATTCCCGAGCCCCGAAGCAAGTCCCAAGGTCCCGAAGATCCCGAGAAGTAAGACTCCCGAGCCAAAGCTCTTGCCCGCGAGGAGTCCGGTTTTTGTGAAGATCTTCCAGATCTGCCGAAGAATACTACTTCTACAAGCTGTAGTGTTGTCCGATCATCTTCTGATCAAATGAGTGTGTAGTTACTTTCTTCTAACGCATAATTATGAAGTATTTTATACGAAATACATGTTATGTGTATAATTTTGTTGTTATATGTGTGAATGTATATTCATTCTCTTCTATCTCATAGATCTGATTTACTTTCTATGAAATACGTGTTATGTGGGTGTGCCTCATCTGTTATGTGGAATATGTATTGAATGAAAATGCTATACAGGTTTTAAACTATGTATGAAAATATATATTTTTATCTACTAATATGTTGGGTAGAACATGGGTAGATAGTTGGTGTGTAATAAACATATGAGAGGCCTCGATGTTGTTGTTGTTGTTGATGTAGTTATTCAGCGGAGTATGGATAACGACCACAGACTCTTTCTAGACAGTCCTGTGGAACGCTAGCAGGTTCATAACCTGTAGGTGTTGTGAACGATGTGTTCACCGGTGTACTCTATCCCCCTCATGGTTGCCTTTAGGATATCTATTGTTGAGGAAACCCCTTAGCAGTAATGTCCGTCCCGATGAAAATCCTAGATTAGGTCCCTTGAGATAGATGTTGTTCTAGAGACGTAAAGTGAGGATAACGGGAATGGTAATCGGGTTATTGTTGATTGATGAAATTAAATATAATTTATTTATTGTGGGTTGAAAACCCTATATGCTCACCAGGCTCCCAAGCCTGACCCACTCAGTTTCATTTGTATTACAGGAAGTGGCGCAAGGGCGTAAGATGGATGAATCATCGAGTTGTTTTGTTTACAAGTCTGTATATGTATATATTTGTTGAATGACTTGTAATGTTATCGTTTATGCTTTATGGTCTGTATCGGAACATGACATCCCGAGTTTTGATTATATAATGAAAATGCATCTCTTGATGAAATGCTTTGATAAATATTATTTTATCATGTTTTGTTTTGGGAACAAATTCTGCAACACTTTTAAATCAAAAGGATTTACTCTGAAATTATTTTAAAAAGCATAAATGTAATCGGTCTTTTCTGGCCGCGATTTTGGGGATGTCACACCATAATTACCTTAGCCGTTGCAGGTCAACTCAACCTATTTTTGGCATTACATTAAATGCGATCCGTATTCCTATTCGGGTTTCATCATTACGCCTCTGACCCGACCCATTTCCTTAACCTATAAAAACCCTAATCAAACCCCTTTTAACCTTTACACGCACAATAAAAAACTCAAACCTTCTTTTTCTCTCTACAACTGTGTTCTTCAAAGCTTTAAACCCGCAACAATGACGTCATTTCAATCTCCTTCCAAAGTTTCTCAAACCGCTCACAAAACTGCCAAATCTGCCCCCAAAAAGAAATCATCCAAACGTTCTTCATCGTCAATGTCAACTGAACCCTTCCTCAGGGACACTACCCAACTCTTTTCTCTGGACCCAAATGACTATGAGGAGTCAATCCGAGTCATGATCGAGTTCATTACTCATCATCCCATCGTTTTTCCACTCACCAAGATACCCAACCCACCAATCCCTTTTGTTCTTCTTCACACAGCCTTTGAGCGAATCAAGATTGAAAAGGACGTTCTTGAGACAAAGATAACTGGAGATCGAATTGTACCTATTCAAAAATCCACCTTTTTGAAAGCAATTGGTATTCTGAAAAACCCAAAAGGCTTCAAGGTTCAAGAACAATCTGCTGAGGAGTTTTAGTTTTCCTTCAATCATATTGGGTATGCTTAAGAGTATAAGGCTAAGAAATTCAAGAAATCGGTTGTTTCATGTCTTTGGACAATTCTAATGCATTTCATTCTTCGAGGGTATCGAGGAAACATGGAGGCACAGACACTCTCAGAAAAGATTGGCTTTATGTTTTATACAACATCTTCTCTGGGAAAAACAATGTTGTGGATCTTACTAAAGTATTATGGTAGGACTTTCGGATGTTTGCCATCAATTGCAAGCCTCACAAGATATCAAGTCCTTGATTTTGGGCTCTAACCATCGAACACCTGGATAGAGAATGAAATGAAACAATTCTCGTGGATACAATTCTGAAAGAGGTATATATCTCCTTTAAAAATATCAAGTCTTATCGCCTTCCGGACCAAACGTCCTTCAAACCCATTAGGAGATTGTCGGAACATATGCTAGCAATCTTACCTTCCGAGTCCATTCATTTGAAACATCATATGGAGACTTTGATTATGTATAGCACTACACAATTCACCCCTGTCTCCGTTGAGCTTATCTCGGACATGGCCAAAGTTGTTCCATCAGGTGGTAAGAAGAAGAAATTTAACAAGAGAAAAACCTCTCCCTAAAAACCAAAAACCAAAAAGAGAACCAAAGTCGGTTCCTCCTCTCAACTGGTAGGAACTAAAGACATTCCGGCTGACTCTGGCCATCCTCTGTAACGCCCGTAGATCCGGGCTAGTCAATTTAGAGATAATAGGGGTCGGAAATGACTTTTTGGAAAAAGATTATTTAAAATAAATAATCTTAACCAAGTTTTAGTATATGTTACAAGGTTTCCGTACATATAAAGAGTGCCGAAATCCGAGTTATAACGAAGAAATTATGACCCGTCGAGGTTTCGCGACGGAACCGGCACGACACCGGGAAGTGTAAATAGTGAATTTACGATAGAGTGACTTTTAGCCTTAGCGATCTAAACAAGAGTCGTAGAAAATGTTAAACCGAGAGTGTCCATAAAAAGAACGCCCAAATCTGACTTCGTATGAGGAAGTTATGATTTTTTTAAGATTTGGCATAGCGGTGCATGGCCCGAAACTCGAATTTTAGTTCAAGTGGTTTTTGGCTTACGCGACCTAAATGAGAGTTTAATATCTCATTAATAGGAACTCAACGACAAAAAGACAGACGAAAATAGAGTCTGTATGTTAAATTTATGAATTTTACGAGGACATTTAACAGTGTAATCACCTCCTACTGTTAAATTTAAGATCGGTCGAGAATTAGCCGACGGAGTAAAAAGGAAAGTTGTAGATTTTATTTTTACCTACGCGTGGATATAAATAACTTCAAAAACGAAGCTCGTATGCGAAAGTTATGGACGAAGCTTAGTCTCTACTTTTCGAGTGCGACAAATTCGATATAGTTTTGTAAATCCGAGATAGATCGAGAATTAGCCAACGAGATCTAAGTGAAAGTTATAGTACTCATAAATACCAACGCGTGGATATAAATATCAACAAAAACGGAGATCGTATGCGAAAGTTATGGACGAAGTTTAGTCTCTACTTTTCGAGCGCGACGAATTCGATACAATTTTTGTAAATATGAGATAGAAGAAGAATTAGCCGAGGGGTCTAAATGAAAGTTGTAGTACTCGTAAATACGAATGTGCGTATATAAAGAACATAGAAAACGGAGCTCATATGCAAAAGATACGGACGATGCTTGGAGACTACTTTACTATAAAATTTCTATAAATAAGAGATGAACTTTTCATAATTTCTTCACACATAAGCCTCTCTTTCTGTCTCTAACTTCTCTCTAGCCTCCCTAAACCACCCTAAAGTCTAGGTAAACCCCCTAGCACCCAAAGGAAGCCCCGAGGCTCCCGGAGTCCCGAGAAAAGAGCCTTTCGGCTCGGAAACACTACTCCAGCGAAGCCCAATTTTCGAGAAAACTCGTTGTAAGTGAGCTATGCCTACCCTATCTTTAGTATAACTTATGTTTCAATATAGTAAAGTTATTAGGACCTTATAAGGAGTATTTGGGCTATTATTATGGGTTATATAAGTATTGTCTAACGCTTATATAATAGTAATAATAGCTAGACTATTAAATTAGTCTCGTCAAACGTTAGACTAAACTCTAGTGGTAATGATACTAGGTTTCGTCAATGGATAATTGTTTTAAGAGTAACGAAATGCTGTCCGAGTGCCGACTCACCACCTTACCAGGTGAGTGCATAGTTACTTTCATCTTACACATAGATATGAATTATTTTATATAAACTACATGTTATGTGTGAATATTATATATATAATTGCTATCTATGATGGATGAACGATTTTATACAAGTTTTAAATGATTTAAATTGTATATGTATTTTACATCTACGATAATGTTGGGGTAAAACATGGGTAGATGTAATAGATGGAGTATGAGTTGGATGATGCGTTGAGAGGTGAAATAGACCGTGAGGTGAGGGTGAGAGGTGGACGATGTGAGAAGCCTTTTTCCCAAATGATGGCCCCGTCATTCAGCAGAGTATGGATGACAACCACGAACTATTTTAGACAGTCCAGTGGAACACTAGCACGCTCGCAACCTGTAGGTGTTGTGAACGATGTATTCACCGGTGTACTCTAAAAACCCATTCACATGTATTGCGAGTGGATACTGTCGATAAAAGAAATAGCCCCGATAGCTATGGATTTCGTGCCTGTTGAGTAAACCCTGGAAACGATAGATTTCGTGCCAATTCCTTAGGATGATCCTTAGGAATGAATTAACGAGGAGTAGTTGATTCTTAAGGTAGACCCTTAAGAGTAAGAAGATAATGGGGATGGGTAATTGGGTTAACTGTTTGACGATTAAATGTAATAATTATATTATTGTGGGTTGAAAACCCTATGTACTCACCAGGTTTCCCAACCTGACCCACTCAGTTTATTTGTATCACAGGTGTCGATATGAAGTTACATTACACTGAGAGATTAAGGAGATATAGATCACTAGTGTAAATGAATGTAAGTTCTGTTTATGCTTATGTTTTTGTATTGACGATGACATCCCAAATGTTTTAAAATAAATAAAATATGTTTCTTCGGAAATGCTTTAATAACGTATTTATCGTGTTTTTCTGGGAACAAATTCCGCAACATTTTTATTAAAACAGATACTCTGATTTTTATAAAGCATAAACAAAATCGGTCTTTTCTGGCCATGAAAATTGGGGATGTCACATCCTCTTACCCTACTTAGCCACTCTTCTGAAGTACCTTTGGAGTTTCAATATCACAAGCACACACACACACACACACGGGGAGTCTCCACAAAATCCACCCTCACATTCTCAACAAGGTGTTGTTGGTGTTGAACAAAGTTCCTTGCACCCCCTGGAACAAACCCACGTATCTCTTTGGAAATCCTAATTCTTTCAACACAAGCACGGTCTGAGATACCTGTCTCGAACCCCAAGCATTCTGAGGCTCGAGTAGTCCCTCCAACCTCAAGTGCCTCAACTGGTCTGTTACCCGGTAATGGTACAGGACGACCAGGGGCCAATGATCCTTTGTTGGAAGATTTTATTGATAGGGCTCATACCAGGCATCCAGAACTCACCAAGCCTCAAGTTAAAGCAACTCTCATTTCGATGAGAAACAGAGCTATTCAAAGCAACTTACCATTTGTTGCTCCAATTTATGACATAGCTGATCTCGAGTTTGTCTCTGGAGAAACACAATACAACATTATCTCTGAAAATCCTCCCAAGACTTAACATGATGACGATTTACACTCCGTTCCAAATGAAGAACTTTCATATGAAGTCATGTTCGATGATGAAGGTGCTTCTATTGCTGCTCCTCAGCTGTTCTCCTCATTTCACTTCCCATCGAAGGCATCCTTCTCAAGGCCATTTTTTGACTTTGGACTCTCATCCACATTTTCCGAGCCGGTTGATGAAGAAATCCAACTCGATGATCAAGTCCAAATGCATATCGAAGCTGAAACAGAGTCTACTCCCAAGCAAGTCAATGCCGATACAACTCATCCTGGCCCTTCTGAACAACCAGCCAACCTAGATGATGACAAAAACAAGTCGCGGACTTCCACCTCAGACACAGGATCATCCGCTGGAAATTACGTTGATCCTTTTGCCCTCCTGGAACTCCAATACAATATCTATGATACAATGAAGAAGGTTGATGCAATAGAAACTTCTGTGGCCGAACTCAACGCCAAGATTGATGAAAAGGTTTTTGGTATGGATTCCAAGCTCGATGCAATTCTGAACTCCCTGTCCGAAACCAACAAGTCCGGACCCACCACTACTGAAAGGGAAGCCTAGCTTAATCAGCTTATCTCTTTTCGCCTCAAGCACACTATCGAGGAAGTTGAACATAAGTATGATGCCTCTCTCAATCACTACCTCGACATAATCACTAAGATGCTGAACGTTCATGATGATTTAGTCGATGCCACAAACGAGCTCATCAAACAAACTCATGTTCACCATGAGAAACAGATTCAAAGGTTAGAGAAAGAGATAAGAAAGAAGGATGAGATGAACTTGATCATCCAACAAGTTCTTATCAAGCTCCACAGGGCATGCTGGAACATCGTGGATGTTTCGAGCAACAAATTTGACGAGATGCTCTCAATTCTTGCAACCCTCTTCGATCATCTAAAAGCTCAAGCTCCCACAATTGAAGCTTATGACATGAATCAGAGTTTTCAAAAAGTGTTTGACAAATTCTTAGATCTTAAAGCTTCTACGTTGCTTACACCGGTTGTAGGGTCCTTCGTTGCAAGAGGGGGAGAAGGACACATCTGGAGAACTCAACCCTAGAAACCTGTCTCGGAGTTCAGACTCCGAGATGAAAACTCTGATGATTCTTTAAAAATTCTTTCAGGTTATCCAAGTGGTGATGATAATGATGATGATGATATTTATGTTACCAATGTCATCATAGGGCTTCCAGTCTCGAAAAGGTTTCCAGCCAAGGTGCTCTCCGAGGAAGAGCAAAGGATTTGGTCAGCAATATCATGGCCATCAACTCTGTACGATGTACTTCAAAGGAGCCGAGAAATGGAAGAGGTTAAAACCCAACTAACTGTTGATACCTTCCGAGCCATCACATCAATGCTACCTCCAATCCCTTCGCCCAAGATTGCTCCTATCGATGAAGGCTCTCCTCTTCGGAAGCCTGATGATATTTCGGAAGAGCCTTTGACTTCCTCCCCTCCAAAAATTGCTCTAGATGAAAACTTTCAACACATCCTCTCCGTCCTCAACAAACAGAAAGACAAGGAAAAGAAGCCCATCTCGGAAGCTCATCTATCTAGAAATCCCATGAGAGAAAAAAGTGGTTGGTCACAAGAAGAGATTAATCAAGCTCTTGAGGAAAGCATCAGGATCCAAGCTCTCAAAGACAATCCTAATCCGATGCTAGGGCTCTCTCCTTTGTGTTGGGAAGGG
This sequence comes from Lactuca sativa, assembly GCF_002870075.4. NCBI lineage: Eukaryota > Viridiplantae > Streptophyta > Magnoliopsida > Asterales > Asteraceae > Lactuca > Lactuca sativa. Next base: position 130,702,535 of record NC_056626.2, read on the forward strand.
ATCATACACGATCTGGATATAGTACCATTTGTGTACTATGATCTTCCTAACCATGATTCAGACCAAATTGATCTGCCTTTCTCTCTCTCTCTCTCTCTCTCTCTCTCCTTATAGCAATTTCTACACAAAGTTCGCTCCTCTCCACCTAGAAGATGATCCACAGTTAATCATCCGGACTGAACGTGAAAGATTGAAGAATTTTTACTCCAAGAATGTACTTCCCCCAAAAGAAGTGTGCTCTCAGAAAAGGATCACCAAGATCTCTAGGTTTGGAAGGAAAATCTTGACCAAGTTCGAACTCAATTGTGTGCCGTTATGATACCACATCTTCTGGAACAAACCAACTCAATGCACTATCTCTGGCGCCAGCTTCCCTGCAATCAACCCAAATGACATCTTGACCATTGTTGCACATTTCCGAACTCATCAAGTTGATGATCTTAGCATGCGAGCTTACCACGCTACTTTGAGCTTCCTCAAATATTATGTAGTTGAATTCTGCCGGTGCGACTTTAAACTGGCTCATCTGTTCGGAACTGAGAAGTACTTAGCAAAGATTGACTTCAAGCTGCCAGAAGCTGAGATATCGGTAGAGGGACCAATTGACGAACCAGTGTTAGGGTTCGTGTATCTTCAAAGGAAAACCAACAAGTTCTTCCGAGTCCTTGATAAACATCTAGTTCCCACCAAGGCGCTTATGAAGTTCATCAATCGTGCATCAAAGTACGAGGCACCAGAACATGCAAAGGCCAAGTTTAAAAGTCAGCTGCAGTGGTACATTGAAGTCAGAGATTGGCTATATCGGGCGTATATGTTCATCAAAGAAGAATCAAACTAATCTCACAAGATTGCTAAGTTCACTTAGGGGGAGATTGTTGGAACCTGAAAGTGAACCTCTAGCAATCTCTAACCCTTGGAGTTCCAAAGTCATTTTTCTGTCTGAAGTAAGTTGTGGTACGAAATAAGCTTGTGGTACGAAATAAGCTTGTGGTTAGAGATGGAAGATGAAGTATGAAGTGATGTTCGTTTTTCGAAGTGAAGAAGTCTTCCAAGATAGTTTGTCAATCTATGCATTTATTATTCTTGTCTTTTACTTTATGTAACCTTACATAGCACTTAGTCTTTTTGTCAAATGGGATAATCAGAGTGTCAGAAGTAACTTGTTTATCCATTCCTTTGTATGCATTTCGGTCTGTATGATGTACCTCCTTTTCCTATATAAGGAGTGATTTAATGAAAAGAATAGTAGACAAGTTGTTCTTCCAAAGATAGCATATTTTCACTTTAACTCACTTTCACTTTTCTCTCAAATCAAACTCTTTCAAACATTCTTTGTGTTTATTTATTGTCTTTACTTTGATTATACTCATAGTTCCATATTTAATACTTGAAGTACTTTGTTGATTCACATCTTCAGTCTTGACTGGTCTTACCAGACTTGACTGGAACACTTAATCAGAAACAGACATTGATCTTAAGCATTAACTCAAGGTTTAAGTTTTCAAACCTTGTCCCTGCGCAGTCAGATCCTTGTTCTCACAAAAGTAAGCTGGGCAAAAATGATATTTTTATGTTTAAGAAGGATATATACGAAATTCATTATTACAGGGAAATAAATAAGCAGTTATTTATTTGTTTTATTAATATTTTTCATTAATTAGTTATAGTTAATTATTAAGAGTTAATAATAAGGTTTTTGGGCTTTATTTAATACTCAATGGAGGCTTTTTAAAAAAATGTCATAGTTGCCCAAATAAATAAAGGCTTTGATAACTCATTTGAGTAATCAAACAAGAAACTATTAAAACCTTAACAACTTTCCTTAGAGTCTAACTTTATATGCCCATAGGCTCTTCCCTATCTTAGTGATGTGTTTAAGAAGCAAATAAAGGAGTGAATGTTTGATTTAGTTGGTTGTAAAGTACTTGTTTTTTCTGTGTAGATCAACCATTGAGGATTATGTCGTGGTAATCTACCATCAATCTAAGGTAAAATTATAAACATACTATAGGTTGAATACATGTTGGTTGATGTTATTTTAAATGGATCCATAGCTTTGGGATTGATCATAAAGTTTTAATATGTTAATGTTTTTTCTGTTTGTATTTTGGTGTATATGTTTGTACATCAATCCCCAACATGTAGGTAAGTTTAGTGAAGTTCCAAATTCCACAAAGAGAATTGGTTTATGTTGAAATTTTTTTGCAAACAATTTATCGCGTAGGGGAGCTAGCATATATTCCTCTAAGCTACACTCTTTTACTTGGTTAAATAAATGAGGGGTCCAAGATGAGTATGTTGGATTGGTATTTACTATGAGAAGTTCCCATGGATATATTTCCTTACATTTAAAGTTTGGTTTGGAGAAGAAATGGCCATACATCGTTTGATCTTGCTAAAATAATTAATTACCAACTATGGCACAATTTCTTTTAGAAATTATCGCTCTTAGTTCCTTCAAGGGTTTCTTAAGGTGGTGTAGTTTTTATGGCGTGATCAAGGTGTTGTTAGGTATAGTTATATGGCTACATTTAAGAAAAAACTAAATAATATCTAAACTACAATCTTAGATCTTGGTTTTCACATACAAAAAATTCAAGGAGTTAAAAAAATGATTGGTGTTTATTCCATCAATGATTTATATGCAATGATCATATTAAGATAACCGATCCTATTTTTTGTTCTTGACACATATATCCTTTTATATAGGATCAAGTTGGTAGATGGTGACAACTTGATATTTTAGATTTTGTTTCACTCAAAGATTGGATTACTTGGATGGATCATGTATTACAAAAGATAAATTAATGAAATGAACTCATAAAAATGATATTGCATATCAAATTACATCTTTTACCTACCTTCTAGACAAGTGGCATATAACATAACTAGCAAAATTGACGAACTATCAAACTATTTACAAAATGAACCATCTACTTAAATAAATACAAATAACCCCCTTATATCTAACTCTAACATTTCCCTTCAAGATGGAGCTGAAGAATAAAGATTCTTCAGACCCATCTTGCCGAGAAAAGGAACAAGCTTTGAATTAGGTAGAGGTTTAGTGAACATGTTTGCAAGTTGTAAATCTGATCGAATTGGTAAAAGTTTGATAGTCTTGTTATCCACATTTTCTGTTACAAAATGACAATCAACCTCTATATGGTTTGTTCTCTCATGAAAAGTAATGTTTGTGGCAATTTGAATAGTGGAATCATTGTCACAAAAGAGCAATGTAGAATCATTTGTGTGAATATCAAAATCTTTCAAAAGTTGTTGAAGCCAAATCAACTCGGTAGTAGTAATAGCCATGGCTCTATATTCTGCTTCCGCAAATGATCCAGAGACAGTTGGCTACTTTTTAGACTTCGATGACATAAGAGAATTAACTACGAATATGCAAAATCCCATTACCGACCCTCTTGTGTCTAAGCACTTTGTCCAATCAGAATCACAAAATCCTTTAATTTGAAAAGAAGAATCTTTAGAAAAGAATACACCTTGCCATGGTGATTGCTTTAAATATTTCAATAGATGACATGTAGCTGTAAAATGAAGAACACATGGACTAGACATAAATTGGGACAGTTTTTGTACTACAAATGAAATATCAAACCTAGTGATATTCAAATAGATCAGCCTCCCAATCAATCTTCTATATTGTGATGGATCTTGAAATTCCTCACCAATAGAGTCAAATAAGTTTGTTCTAGGATCCATAGGAGTATTGGTTGGTTTTGCAGCTATAAAGCATGCATCTTCAATAAGTTGTAATGCATAATTTCTTTGTGGGACGAAAATACCCTTATCAGATTTTGCAATCTCAAATCCCAAAAAGTAACCCAATGAACCCAAGTCCTTTAACTTGAATTGTTGACTGAATTTTTGTTTGTAAAAATTGATTCCTTCCTTGTGTGACCATGTAATGATGATGTTATCGACATACACCAAAAAGGCAACATACTTATCTCCATTTCCTTTGTGAAAGAAGGAATAATCAGACTGGAATTGAGTAAAATCCAAAACAAGCATGAATTTTAAAAATTTATCAAACTATTGTCTGGAATCATGTTTAAGACCATATATAGATTTATACAATTTGCAAACAATTTTTCATCTAGAAGGTTGCCCTTGAATATCAAGACTAGGGGGTATATCCATAAAGACTTCTTCATTCAAATCACCATTTAAGAAAACATTGTTGACATCTAGTTGGACCATATCCGATTTCTTGATTGTTGTTATAGCCAAAATCATTTTAACAGTCACCAGTTCTTCTATATGTGAATAAGTCTAAAAAAACCAATTCCTTCCTTTTGATTAAATCCTTTAGTAATAAGTTTAGCCTTATGTTTTTCTATAGCCCCATTACTGCCATATTAGATCTTATATACCCATCTACATCCACTGTATTATTTTGTGGTGGTAGAGGTACAATAGTCCAAGTATTATTTTCTTTCCTTGCATCTAACTCAGACTACATATCTTTTCACCATTCTTCATATTTTGAAGCATCTTTATAGTATTTGGGTTTAAAATGAGAATAAATATTCATGGAAAAAACTTTGAGTTTGGCTGAAACATTCTCATAAGATAAATACTTGTGTATGGAATAAAGAGATTTAGATGTACAAGAAGTATGAACAATATTACAATTGTAATCTCTCAATCAGGAAGGTGGATTGTGAGATCTAACAGGTCTAGATTTGGATGGATTTGGTTGAGGAGGTTGAATAATAGGATTAGAATTATCATAATTGTCATCTTGGGACAAATTAGGGACATGGGTAGAAATGTCAATATTTTGCGGGATAGGTAAAACTATTTGAGAAAAAGGATCAATAGGATAAAAATGAGTAGAATCATGAAATAGCAAGATCAATTCATGGAAAACAACATCTCTTTAATAAAAGATTTGTTTGATTTCCAAATCAAATGGTTTTTCAGCTTTCATATTGGGAGGATAACAAAGAAAAATAGTAGCTTTGGCTCCTGGATCAAAGTTTGTCCCATGAGAGGGTTAAGGTAGAAGCACAGGCTAAACAACCAAAAGTTTCAAGTGTTTATAATTTGGTAAAATACCATGTAAAATATAGAATGGAGTTTTATTATCAAGAACATGCGATGGAATCCAATTTATCAAATAAGCAACTATAAGAATGCAATCTCCCCAGAAAAATATAGGAAATTTGGACTGGAACATTAAAGATCAGGCCATATTTAGAAGGTGTTGATGCTTTCTTTCAACAACTGAATTTTGTTATGGCTTACCAACACAAGACTTTGGTGAATAATTCCTTTATCTGCAAAAAAAATTCCTTAAAATCCAATTATTTTGCACTACTAGTCCTAAAAGCCTTTATAACATTATAGGATTGAGTTTGAACATATGCATAGAATTTGGAATCATAAGTTGAATATCTGAATTGAGTTTCAATAAGTAAATCCAAGTATATATATTCTTATCATCCATAATTGTTGCAAAGAATCTATGGCCAACATTAGTAAAATATTGACAAGGATCCCAAATGCCAGAATGCATTAATGAAAAAGTTTCATCACACATGTTGTTGAAGGAATCAAATGGTTGTTTTTGCTTAGCAAAAGGACAAACAGAACAATGTTGAGAACAACTGTTGAGCAATAGAAATGCCTAAAATGCTCTTAATAGGAATAAGAACTTTATTTAAAGGGTGTCATGATCTTTTATGCCACAAATCAACTAAAATTGCATTAATCCTTGCATTGTGTAATTCTTTCTTAATTGGATTGCTCGTCACATACAAATCTTGCATATTATCAGCTTTTCCAGTCATCCTCGTGTGGTGGATATCCTGGATATAAGCATGATGACATGTAAATTGAACAATGAGGTGATGTGTTTTGGTGAGAGCACTGACAGATATGAGATTGAGATCAAAATCGGGAACATAGAGAACATTTCTCAATGTGAACAAATAGTCAATCTTAATATCTCCAATCATATGAACAGGTAAAGTGACCTTGTTTGGAAGAGTGACATTGTGATGATAAACCTTTCATTTGTTGATGAACATGTTGATGTCATGACATACATGTTGAGAAGCACCAGAATCTAAAATCCATATGTATGACTTTAAACCATTGTTAATAATTAAAGAATATCATTTACTTGTGGTAGTAGTATCATTGGGATTAACAAAGATCATATGATTAGACAAAGCAGACATAACTTGCTGACATTGAGATGGAGAGAAACCACGAAACATGTTGCTTAAATCATCATTAACAGAAGAAGAATAAATATGATCCGAAATGATTTGGTCATTAGAAACAGCAACATTGATATGATTAGTTCATGGTTTTGGTTTATAACATGGTGGATAGCCATGTAATTTGTAACACTTCTCAATCATGTGTCCCTGAAACTTGTAATGAGAACAAAACGGTCTCTCATTGTTGCTATAACTTTGATTGTTGAATCGCTTGACTTGATTGTTGTTGTTGTTGCTAGAACTCTTGTTGTTCGAATTTGATTTGGCCAAAAAAGCAATAGAATACGCATTACAGCTATCATCTGAGATCATCTTTTGTTTTTCTTCTTGAGCAACAAGTGAATAGACTCGATTAACAGCTGGAAGAGGATCCATAACGAAGATATGACCTCGAGTTTGATAAAATGTCTCATTAAGTCCCATCAAGAAGTTCATAATATGTTTTTCTTGAAAATACTTTTCAATCTTCTAAACTCCTGTACATGTACATTTTTGACATGAACATCTTGGACGAAAATTATCCAATTCTTCAGTAAGAGATTTTAGCTTAGTGAAATAAACGCCAATTGGATCATGATTTTGACTAAGATTCACAATCACTCTGCGAATATGAAAAATTCTTGGTCCATTGCTTTGCTGATATCGAACTTTGAGATTTTCCCATATGTCCTTAACAGATTCAGAAAACATGATACTCATGAAAATTTCCTTTGAAACTGAATTGAGAATCAATGAAATGACGACTTTATTGTTTCTCGTCCATGGATTATGATTAACAACATCAATAAAAGCAAGCTTTGGAATAGATCCATCTATGAATCAAATTTTATTTTTGACAGAAAGAGCAATCAACATCTATCGACTCCATGAAGAATAATTCTCACCATTTAATAGCTGAGAAACTAGGATAAAACCAAGATTATCAGAATGATGGATGAAGTAATGAGAAGAACGATCATCAAGAGGATAAACAACTCGATTCGATGCAGGTGGATCCATGGAAAACAAAAACACAAGAAATAGAGTAAGAATTCAATGAAGAATTTGCGAGAAAAATCATGAAAGCGAACTTCAATTCTCTGATACCTTATTACGAAAGAGAAATGAATGAAATGAACTCATCAAAATCATATTGCATAATAGATTACATCTTATACCTACCATCTAGACATGTAGCGTATAACAAAACGAACTATCAAACTATTTACAAAATGAACCCTCTACTTTAAATAAATACAAATAACCCCCTTATTTTTAACTCTAACATCATGTGAAGTTGAATGCTACTTAAAAAATGTTTGATACTCTCATTGTTACATGTTTTCGGGTTCTTTAAAACATTCAAAATTCTACGATTTTTGGAAGTCATACAAAAAAAATGATATTATTCGATCCCAATGTGTCACAATCTTACCTTTTTCTTTTAGTAGAAGCATTTAAATGTACGACGGATTGGATTGGCCGGCTTTACAACCACTCTTTGTACTTTGTTCTTTATAGTATATATTTTTGTCTAATTTCTCGGTAGCTAATAAAATTTAAGAAAATTCATGAAATGACCAAAAAATAGGGAGTGTTTTAAGGAATTAACCATGAAATTTTGAGTTTTGGAAAATGACACCCTCTGCGGATCCCTTTAATCCTCTGAGGAACGATGCATAGTGCTATGAAAATGACGTGGCACCACTAAATGACAAAAAATTTATGGTTCCTCAGAGGATTATAGCGATTTGCAGATGTGTACAATGGATCTGCGGAACCATTATAGCCACATAATTTTTTTGTCATTTAGTGGTGCCACGTCATTTCTGTAGTACTGTGCATCGTTCCTAAAAGGATTAAAGGGATCCGCAAAGCCCCTATGCGGATCTCATGGTCATTTTCCAAAACTCAAAATTTAATGGTTAACTCTTTAAAACACCCCCTAACTTTTGGTTATTTTATGAATTTTCGCATTAAATTTTGTTACATTTCAAAAAAAAAATCACATTTGGTAAGTTTTGTAAAAATTGGCATAACTTCTCTTAAGAGGAATTAGGAAGTCATGATTCTTGATGTGAGGTGATGTATCGTGAAATCATGTCTAAATAAATGTTAATAACAAAAAATAAGTTTGCAAAAAGAGTAAAATTTGAATTTTACGTATTTTACAGAAAATGATTTTGTAAGTTACATACGATTATTTCATCTCATCAATTGTAATATAAAATATCTTAAACAATCAATGACATCCATACAAAGACAATATCACTTTAAAATCCAAATTGACCTCCATCATGAAGTCAAACATCGCTACATTTAACATTACTCAAAATGCCTACAATATATAATATCCTTGTTGCAAATTATTAACTAAAAAAGATTCATCAATCTCACTTATAACATTCTTAAACAAAAAACATGAAACACACTAAATTCAAAAATTCCCATTCTATTTCCTGAGTGCATTCATCTTGTCCCTCAGATAATAAAGCTTGGCTCTCCTCACTTTCTTCTTGTCCAAAACCTTTATTTCTTTCACATTCGGCGAATATCTGTCATCATATTTTACTAATTTTTTAATAACAGCAACATAATTTACTCTTTTACCCTTATTAGCAATATATACTTACAGAGGTAGAAGAGATTCAACCCCAACTCCTGCAACAAGTCTTCTTAATCTGATTGTTGAATTTAGACCTGCATTGCGTCTTGCTATCACAATTCCTTTCACTGTTGACACACGTCTCTTGTTCTCAGGTACCTCCTGTAAATTTCATGGATTTTAATATTTTATCAATAATATATAAAAATTCAATTTCAAGTTTAATATATTAGCAAAAATAAAAATAAACATACCAATTTGAGCTGGATTATATAGCCTGGCCTTATATCAGGTATCTCTCTTTGTGTGTTCACTTCCTTCACTGCTTCTTTATCAAGTATCTGCAAGTGAAGTACATGTTTGAAATGAGGATAAAATGGTCTTTTCACAGAAGGGTAAGTATGGAAATAAGAAAAAGCAAGATTTCTTGAATTTCCTACCTGCATAATGTGTCTGGCTGTTTTATCGAGTCTCTTGAATTTGACACGAGGTGCAACCTCAGTGGCAGTGGCAGCTTCATCTTGTGGGTCAGATTTTTGTGAATCATTCAGTGTTGCAATGCCCCTGTTAGTAAAATGGTGCACTAGCCTGGACTCTATTGAGGGTATATTGGTACTTTTGCATGAAGCTAGTAAATCTCTCCCGTAATTTTTTGTCTAGAAATATTCACAAGTCAAAACATTATAGTCATAAATTCAAAAAAGAAATCATAAACAGGGTTCACAAGAAACGATGATTTTAATCTAAGATTGTAAAAGTCCTCTGAAAGATAACTTTAATCTACAATGTGTATATTATATAGATGCAGAAACAGATTTTAACGTGGTATAACCGTATAACTAATCTAGCATCATCAAGTACCTAATTTATGCTCACTTAATAAACAATCTAGTACCAAAACTAGACTACAAAATCAAATAAATCATTGGCGATAGTCATAACATAAGGAAAGTCGCTTATACTACTAGACCAACACAGTGTGATCTTTATTTACAATGATAACAGAACTAGATGAAAACACCATTTTTACTCAATCCTGAATCTACAATGTATTAAGTAGATAAAGCTTTTTATCAAAATAGAACATATACTTTGCTCGGAAATCTGCATTTGAGCTAAATTCTACGCGATTTGGTAACGCAGGGCATCTATTACCCCTCCAAAAAAAAACAACCTAATCATCAAACTTTCGAGTTCCACTACATAATACCTGAAAATTTCCTATAACTATACCATGAACTGGAAAATGATTATCTTTGAATCAACAGAAAGTAAAAGAAAGAAAAATTACCGAAAAATGTGAAGGAAGTAACCGTGAAACAAGGAGTAGATCATTAGGTTGAGACAAACAAACCCTAGACAACGGCGAATCAAAACTACGCGAGCACTTAATGACGTTCTTTGTGAGCGATGTAATTCTCCCACAGAACGATTGCATCTCTTCTGATCAGTTTCTGCAAACCCTATCGAATGCGACCGGCGTTTTTTCCAAACAAGATGCAAAACCCTCCTCGGACCTTGAAAATGGAGGTTTATGATCCGAGCGTTATTTGACCAAAGTGCCCCTAGCCATTCTTTGGTACATTATTTTAGATTTAAAGTTAAAATAATTTAATAACTTAAATTATTTTGGTTTATTTTTTTGTTTTTTTTAAATCGTTTTATCCTAAACTTAATCCTCAAAATTTAATTTTAGGACGTGGAATGTACCAAAATCTAAGGTGTATTTGTTCATAAATTTCAAAAGACAGAAAACATTTGAATCGTGAGTTTTATTAAAAGTTATGTTTGGTTAACAAAATTAAATGAATTTGAATTCTTTAAATTTCATTTTATTTTCAAAAGGAATTATCATTTTTTTTTTCTAAAAACAAAGATTTTAGATTTATTTTTTTTATGTTTTATTATAATAACAAAAATATTCATCAAATCAAAACATATTATCATCATCTCTTTTTACACCCTATCAAATACTCACACACACTCATCCTTACCCTACATACCCCATGCACATGCATACACCCTCACCTAACAATATGCACACATGTGCACGCCCATGTTAACGTCAACAAGCTCACACCGATATACCACATCAACACCCACCATAACCACCCTTGCAGTGACACCACCCACCCCTACCCTATATTCCCACCCACGCCTTAACCTAAACCCCCTCCTACACAACCCCCTCTCCTCACCCTACCCAAATACCCACCCCCATCATCCTACCCCTACCCTTACAACCACCTCACCCTAACACCCACACTCACTTATACCCCATCACCCCATACAAACACCTACACGCACTCATACGCTTACACCATCAAACCTTCGTCAACGATCCTGACACCGACCCCATCCATACACCTATACCCATGCCTACACACTCGCACATAAGTTTGAACAAGTAAGAGTTTAATAAATTAAAGTTTTATCATTTAAAAAATATATAATAGGTTATAAAAATCAATAAAATAGTATTTTGGTAATACTAGATAAGTTACATTCCAATTCCTTTGACAAATCTACAAATCAAATAGAAAAATAGATTTTGTTTAATGTCAACCAAACACATATGACATAACAAATTTCAATTATCTTAACAGGTTTCGTTCTTTCCAAAAACATTTTGTGAACCAAATGCCCTTAAAAGTAAAAGATGAATCTACTTATGCACAAAAGACTCGTATAAAGATAAGAATAAGAAAAGGATATAAAGTTAATTTGACCTAAGTTTTGTATTTTTAGGTGACCATTAAGTTCTCTAACCACTCTAGAAATGAAAGTGATGTGTGGAAGGAGAATCTATAATTACTAAGGTGAGTCTTTACCAAGAATACATGTCTTTATCATATTTTTCACGTATTAATGTTTTTATATATATAGTTTTTATGATATTTTAATGGTTACCTACATAACTAACTTGTTTTTTACGATTACAACAAACATTTTCGTAATTAAGTGTAACATCCCAAAAATCAAGGCAAATTTTTCATTTTAAAAACCATCCAAAAATTCATAAGTTTTACAAAAAAAAAAGTTCCCAAAAATCATTGTCATGAATCAGAATATCCCAAAATCATCAAAAAACATAAAATCTTGGATGATGCGCACGATCAAGCCTTCGCCTTTCCCCTATCCTCTAAAGTACCTGAAACTATAATAATCAAACTATAAGCCAAAGCTTATTGATTTTCCCTAAAATATCACCACACAACATATAACAACATGCATATTGGGTCCACAACCATTGGACTAGGTTACCCATGAGCCCATAGCACAAGTCTAGTTTGCCCACCTGGCCCACAGCTCATGTCTGGATTGTTCCCGAGTCCACAACATAAGTCTGGCTTGTCTTTCCGACCCACAAATTATGTCTAGTTTGCTCCCATGTTTTTTGGATTCCGCAAAGAGCAATATTGCCTTTACCTAACCGCATTATGTCGATATATATAACAGATTAAACACATAACAACAAACAGACAATCATGTCGATCTAACAGATCAATACAGCATAACAACATCCTATACTAGGATACATATTCTAGTGGGTAGGCATTGGTGCCTTTGACCCGCAAGTACAGTGAGGAAAACTCACCTCATAGTCTGAAAAATAGTTGAATAGATCACTGCTCCAAATGTTGTTTCAACCAGTCACCTATACAATAAATAGGGATCTAATCTCAAACTACTATTAAAATTACCCAAAATGCCCTTAAGTCAAACTTGGTCAAATCCATGGTCAAAGGTCAAAGTCAAAAGTCAAAGAGTCAACACAGGTTAAGTACGCCCTACATACTCAATCATTACGTATGGCGTAGTGAAGTCCTTTCCTGCTTACGGGGCCTTCATCTAGTACACGTTGCGCACCACAAGGTACGCCCTGCGTACTTGACCAACTCTCACTCTCTTTAATAATTGCTCATTCCGTTAAGTCCTCACATCCAGAACTCAGATCTAGTCCCAAATAACCTCCCGAATGATAAAGTTTCCAACTTTATGACTTTGCATGACTAGAAGTGCTCAAAATCCAAACCATAACTTTATACCCAAAACCCAAGCTTCATAACTCTTACATGGATGGGAGAAAGGGACCAAGATCACATTTTTATGACCACAAACACTCAAAAACATCTGAAAGGGCAGCTCATTTGGTCTAGAGTAAGCCAAACTCACATATACCAAGTTTATGGGACCAAAAGGCACAAAAACTCAAGAACCAGCAAGATCTAATGAAGTATTCATCAAGTTCAAAACTTTATACCTTCTGGAGGTTGCTAGAGAGATGAAGTTTCCAGATCCACAAAGCTTGATACTCTTCAAATGCTCTCCAACGGACTCCTTCCTAGGGTTTTTGTTCCAAGAGTAAAAATGAGACAACAAAAAGATGATGATAGAATGGAGAAGGATCTCGAAATATGAAGGGAAACTTACCAAAAAGTTTTGCAAAACACTTGCCAAAAGGCCTTAAACCAACTAGAGTGTTCTTGGAGAGTTTAGAGAGAATGAGAGTGAGATTGAAGATGAAATGGTGGGGTGGGAGGCCTCTTGGCCGAATTTATAGAAGGAGAGGCAGAGAGAAGAGTGGTGGTGGTTTGCATGGGGAAGTAGCACATGTATTCTTTTGAGTTTTGAATATAAAACTTAGGCTTAGGGCTTTTAGAATATTAAATTCAAGGTATGGTTTCTTTAATATAAAATAGAAGAATATCATGATTATGTTGGATATTAAGATATGGTTGGAAAAAGAGGAGACATGCTTTGTCTTTTTATGGTTTTTTATAAAAACCTAGTCCTTTTTATAAAAAATTGGCATTTTGATAAAACTGTGGTGAGATTTCAGTCATTTATAATGTTTAATAACCAATAAAAAAATAATGTTATTTAATATTATTAACAATAATATTAAAATGAAAACAACCCAAAAATACACGCCAAAAATATCGTTTGAGAACATTACTAAAACCATAATATCCAAATATCATATAAGAAAAACATAAGTTGTGTGTCTCAAAATTTCATAAAATATGTCTCTCATCAACTGCTGTCAAAATCATATCAAAATATCAGAGTCTAATTCCCACGCTAAAACTGTGGTATGTGCCATGCCATCAACCCGAGCCCTTCCCCTTGCTAGCTGTAGTACCTGAAACCAAAACTGAAACTGTAAGCACGAAGCTTAGTGAGATCCCCCAAACTACTACATATCATGCAATAACAAATAAAGCACATACTGGGCCTTGCCCATTGCACCGGACCGAAGTCCGGAATTGACTAGGGCCTCGCCCTCTGCATCGGACCGGAGTCCAGAACTGACTTGGGCCTTACCCACTACATCGAACCGAAGTCCGGAACTAACTAGGGCCTTGCCCTCTGCATCAGACCGAAGTCCGAAACTGACTTGGGCCTTACCCACTGCATCAGACCGAAGTCTGGAACTAAATGAACATAGCATAACATAATCATAACATACAACAATAACACATATACTTCATATTGCATCGGACCACAGCCCGAAACAAATAACACATAGACATGCCCGAATCACAAAGACATTAAGCATACTGAACTGCTGCTATCTAAACGGACCGACATTGTGGCCGTAGACCCATTCCTACTAGAAGGAAACTCACCTCGTAAGGCTGACTGCTGAAATGCTGATCGGGAACTGTCTGACTGCTACTCCGGTAACTCCCCGGCTACAATTCCCATAAAGACACTTAATTAAACACTGATAACAATCCTAGGGTAAAATGACTATTTTACCCATGGTCTAAGTCAACTTCTACTTGTCCCGACTCACCGAGTTGGGCCGCCAACTCGCCGAGTCCTTATCCTTTCTTCTGCCTCCTTACCCGGTTCTACTCGTCGAGCTTAGCAAAGACCCGACGAGTTCTCCTTCTATAATTTCTCAAGTCAATCTTCATCCGACTAGCCGAGTTGTATGAACAACTCGTCGAGTTTGTTCTTGTGGGTAAGGAGATTGCCTTGGACTCGCCAAGTGTGTTCTAACACTCGTCGAGTCCCATGATTTCCAGATTGTGGCTATATCTCAGTATGTCAAATCACTCCTCTGGACTCATCTAAATGCTTGCTATCACTCAACTGGGTCCCTTTGAACCACAACAGATTGGGGACTGAAGCCTCGGACTCGCTGAGTTCCAAGAACAACTCGTCGAGTCGCCTATTGTCCAAGTCTATAATCTCGATTTCTGGCGTACAAATCTTATCCAAAAGGTAGATCTGGGCTTCTAAGATCGGTCTAGCACATAAAGTTATGAACTTTACGTGCATGCATGGAAGTATAAGCGTTAAGGACCCAAAATGAGGTCTAAAAGGGTGCATGGGCTAATATGGCCATAAAGCTTGCATCTTTATGCCATGAACTCGGTTCTAGAATCTAGATCTAAAGGTGAATCGACTTGGGACGTCCAAGTCTTAAGGATCAAGCTTATTGACCCCAAAACTCCATAAAGGGGCAAATGAGAAAATCTATAAAATCACAAGTCAAGTTTTGTGCTTGATTACCTGAAAGTGAAGAGAAACTGATGTTGCTCCTGGATCTAGTCCTTTTCCCTTGATCCTTCTTCCTTCCAACTTTTCTACTAGATACACAATGCACCAAAACCCTTCAAGTCACTAAGAAAGCTCAAGGTTGCCAAAAAGGGAATTAGGGTTTCGAAAGAAATGCTCTGGAGGTGATGGAGGCTGGAATTGAAGCTCATAATGTTGCTTAAATAGGGTGCAAACCCTTTAATTAGGGTTTCATCCAGACCGGCCTACTCTTCGAGTCCAAGCACAGACTCGACGAGTAGATTACTTAAACCCGCATCCCAACCTCGCATCTACTCGACGAGTTAGGCTGCCACTCGTCGAGTCACTAATACAAATGATATAAAAGTAGATCAATTACGTACCAGAAACGGGGTGTTACAATTCTCCCCCACTTATCTTAGACTTTGTCCTCGAAGTCTATTGTCTCTGTAAACAACTCTGGGTAGTGTTCTCTCATCTCCTCCTCTGGCTCCCACGTCCACTCCGAGTCCTTGCGGTGCTGCCACTGCACCTTTACTAGCTAAACCACCTTGTTCCTCAAGGTCTTTGTCTTCTGATCCAAGATCGCAATGGGTCTCTCGATGTAATTCAAGTTGCCTTCAACCTGAATACCCTCCAATGGTACAACTGCCGACTCATGCACTAAGCACTTCCGCAGCTGAGAAACGTGGAATGTGTTGTGGATCTAGTTGAGCTCTGTCGGAAGATCTAACCGATACACAACCCGACCCACCCGGGCCAAAACCCAAAAGGGACCAATGAATCTGGGGCCCAACTTGCCCCTCTTCCGAAATCAGATGACACCCTTCCAGGGTGACACCTTCAGGAGGACCATATCGCCCACCTGGAACTCCAAGTCCAAGCGCCGCTTATCGGTATAACTCTTATGCCGACTCTGCGCAGTCTGAAGCCTGCTACGGACCTGCTGTATCAACTTTGTGGTCTTGAGTACTACCTCCGTACTCCCCATGACTCTCTGACCGACCTCACCCCAACAGACTGGGGTCCTACACTTCCTCCCATAAAGCATCTCAAAAGGAGGACGGTCAATACTGGCGTGACAACTATTGTTATATGAAAATTCCGCTAATGGAAGATATGTATCCCAACTGCCACCTGTAACACATGTGTTTCTGGGCTTGTCATTAATGTTGATATAATAGTCTAGGTTAACATTTGTAACCTGTTTTGAAATAATAGAAGTGTATTATTTGAGTATTATGTGTTTTGTGCTTAATTGCTTAACTATATGATTTGATTAATTAAGAATAAAAATAAGCGTCAAAATTTAAGTGTAAAATAAACTCGATATCTTTACATAAAGTTGTAATGGCCGAAACGAGGTTTCCGAATATATATAGAACGCCCAAATCTGACTTCGTATGAGGAAGTTATGATTTTCTGAAGTTTCGACTTAGCGGTATGCAGTCCGAATACTCGATTTGAGATCGAGTGGTTTTTAGCCGAAACAATCTAAACGAGAATCGAAGATCTCGTTGTTAATAGCGAAACGATGAAAAGTTAGGCGAGAACGGACGCTGGACGAAGAAGTTATGAATTTATAACGAAGTTTTCCTGTCCGGGCCTACTAAAAATAAATAATAAAAATAAATAATAAAAATAAAAGTCAAAATTAGCCGACGAAGTCTAAACGAAAGTTGTAGAGCGTAGTCTCACCTACGCGGGGATATAAAGAACGTCGAAAACAGAGTTCGTATGAAGAAGATATGAATTTCTGAAGTTTATTAAATAATTAATATTTAAATTTAATTAATAAATTTGGTATTATCCGAAGGGGAGTCATCGGATTTATCCGAAGTACGCCCAGCGTACTGGCGTACGCCCAACGTACAGCGAAGCATGACACGCCTCGCACTCGAGTTCTTCGGATGACGCATGCAGCGACGAATTCGGACGCGTACGCCCCGCGTATGGCTGTACGCCCAGTGTACTGCGAGGCTTCAGCCTCCTATAAATAGGATGCGAGGGTTCCGAGAATATTTGCTCAGTTCCTCTCTTTTTCGTGCCGAAGCTCTGCGTGTAAACCCACGAAGCCATCCCGACACCCCAGATCTTATATCCAAGTTAAGAAGGAAGTTTTGCGCTCCCGAGATCCCGAGAGGTGCGATTCCCGAGCCGAAGCTTTGCCCGCGAGGAGTTTGATTTTTTTGTGAAGATCTTCCAGATCTACGGAGAAACAATACTTCTGCACGTCGTAGTGTTGTCTGATCATCTTCTGATCAAGTGAGTGTGTAGTTACTTTCTTCTAACGCATAATTATGAAGTATTTTATACGAAATACGCGTTATGTGTATAATTTTGTTGTTATGTGTGTGAATGTATATTCACTCTCTTCTATCTCATAGATCTGATTTACTTTCTATGAAATACGTGTTATGTGGGTGTGCCTCATCTGTTGTGTGGAATATGTATTGAATGAAAAATGCTATACAGGTTTTAAACTATGTATAAAGATATATATTTTTATCTACTAATATGTTGGGTAGAACATGGGTAGATAGTTGGTGTGTAATAAACAGATGAGAGGCCTCGATGTTGTTGTTGTTGATCTAGTTATTCAGCGGAGTATGGATAACGACCACAGAATCTTTCTAGATAGTCCTGTGGAACGCTAGCAGGTTCATAACCTGTAGATGTTGTGAACGATGTGTTCACCGGTGTACTCTATCCCCCTCATGGTTGCCTTTAGATATCTATTGTTGAGGAAACTCCTTAGCAGTAATGTCCGTCCCGATGAAAATCCTAGATTAGGTCCCTTGAGATAATGTTGTTTTAGGGACGTAAAGTGAGGATAACGGGAATGGGTAATCAGGTTATTGTTGGTTGGTGAAATTAAATATAATTATTTATGCTTTATGGTCTGTACCGGAACATGACATCCTGAGTTTTGATTATATAATGAAAATGCATCTCTTGATGAAATGCTTTGATAAATATTATTTTATCATATTTTGTTTTGGGAACAAATTCCGCAACTCTTTTAAATCAAAAGGATTTACTTTGAAATTATTTTAAAAAGCATAAATGAAACCGGTCTTTTCTGGCCGAGATTTTGGGGATGTCACAGTTGGTATCAGAGCATTAGTTTAAGCGAACTAGGAATTTGTAGGATTTCTAAACTTAAACTTAGAATGCTAAGTGGAAATTTTGAGATGTGTGTCTGTTATATTTTAGACACGAGCACTAGTTTATTTTAGGAAAGTTGCCTAAAATGCTTTTATGTGCTAAATGTTATTTGTTGCCATATATGATATTATTTGTTCGGATCTACGGTCTGTTGCCGACCGGATCTGGAAACCTTATGTGTGTAGGATTCTAAGCGTATGACGACGGTATTAGAACTAGCATGTAAACGTTTTGGAGTAATAAGGATGATTTGAATATCTATCGTGAATGAGGATCTAATTTCACCTTACTCGGTGTGTAGATCAAAAATGGTGAGAACAAGGAGTGGCGTTGGAAACGCGGATGAAAATAGGAATCAAGCGCCAGTGATTGAGCAAATACCTATTGTAGCAGCAACACCAGAACCAATAACGATGGCTAGGGTGCAAGCCATGATTCGGGCTATGTTAGCCGAACAAAGGGATGAAATGCGACATATGTTGCATGATAATAGGGATGAACCTATCATACCTATTGAGGAACCCGAATTGATTCCCGAGCAATCAGAGGAAGGGAACAATAGTCGCATGGTGAGTCAAGTTGGGACTCAAGGAGAACGAAGGAACGATCCGGAAAGGAGAAACAACAAGGATGGGCGAATGTACAAGAACTTCTTGGGCGCCAAGCCGCCAAGTCTTTCTGGAAGCCCGAAGCCTGTTGAGATTATGGATTGGATCTCCAAAATGGAGATGGTACTTGAAAGTTGCGACTATAGCAACAAATAGAAGACTGTCTTTGCAGTTAGACAACTGAAGACTGGAGTCTTGAGTTGGTGGAAGTTGTTGGCAGATACTATGCCACGAGGAGAAGCCCTGAAAATGTCATGGGAGGAGTTCTTGGAACAGTTAAGGGTACAATATTGTTCAGAGATAGATCTGATTGATCTGAACAATGAGTTCCAATACTTGAAGAAGGGGAGGATGAGCATAGATGACTATGCTACTGCATTCACTGAGAAAATGAAGTTATTTCCGTACCTAGTGCCAACGGAACTCTCTAAGATTGAGAGGTTTGCTAATGGACTGCCTGCTGACTTTGGTCCGACAGTCAAGATGGCAACTACTCTAAAAACAGTTGTTCGTGTAGCTAAGAATGTGGAGGCCCAGCAGAAGGAAAAGGGTCTGGAAAGGATATATGTTAGTGAAAAGAGGAAGTTCGATGGAACTTTAGGGACCAACAAGAAAAACAAGTTCTCGAAGTCCAGTTCGAGAGGAGGAGGAGGGGAAGCAAAATGGTGCGACAAATGTAAGAAGAAGCATCATGGAAAATGTGAGGTAGTGGCCACGTGCTACAAGTGTGGAAAGCCAGGGCACTATGCCAATGAATGTACCCTCACTAAGAAAGTTTGTTATGGTTGTGGTGAGGAGGGACACATGTCGAGGGATTGCCTGAAGAAGAAGGAGGCAGCTAGACCCAACATTCTGCCAAAGCCGAAGGCGAGAGCATTCCAGATGATACTGGAAGCTGCTTAAGATGAAGCTGATGTCGCTTCAGGTAGCTTTCTCGTAAACAAACTGCCTGCCCAAATTTTATTTGATTCTGGAGCCAACTACTCCTTCATATCGCATGAATTTGGTAGAAAGCTAGCTTTGCCTGTTGATAGACTAGATACTGCTTTATTAGTTGAAGTTGCTAGTGGCAAGTTTGTACCTGTTAGTCATCGTATGAAAAACATCTTAATTGACTTGAATGGGAATAAGTTCCACGAGGAATTATTGCCTATAGAACTTAATGGTTTCGACATCGTGTTGGGAATGGATTGGCTTAGCGCTAATGACGCCGAAATTTGATGCAAGAAGAAAATAGTCAAAGTAAACCCGCCTGGGAAAGAATCGTTTATGGTGTATAGAGATAAACGCAGAGTAAATTCTGGAATCATTTCATTGATGAAAGCCAGAAAGTGTTTGGCTAAAGGATGTACGTCGTATCTAGCATTTGTGATCGATGCTAAAAAGGAGAAAAAGGTGATGCAGAGCATTCCTGTCGTGTGTGATTATCTCGAAGTATTTCCTGAAGATCTTCCTGGATTACCGCCTGATCGACAAGTGGAATTTCGTATTGACTTGTTGCCCGGAACAACGCCAATTGCAAAAGTACCTTATCGATTAGCACCGACGGAGATGAAGGAGTTGATGATGCAACTTCAGGAGTTATTGGACAAAGGTTTCATTAGACCTAGTTCATCGCCCTGGGGAGCTCCGGTGTTATTCGTAAAGAAGAAAGATGGAAGTATGAGGATGTGCATTGATTATAGAGAGCTGAATAAAGCAATGATAAAGAATAGATACCCGTTGCTGAGGATTGATGACCTGTTCGATCAACTACAAGGTTCAAGTTATTTTTCAAAGATCGACCTGAGGTCAGGATATCATCAGCTGAAAGTAAGAGAGCAGGATATAGAGAAGACTGCATTCAGAACACAATATGGACACTACGAGTTTTTGGTTATGTCGTTTGGACTAACCAATGCTCCAGCAGCATTCATGGATTTGATGAATAGGGTTTGTAATCCGTTCCTTGATAAATCCGTGATAGTGTTCATTGACGACATTCTGATTTATTCAAAGAGCCAAGAAGAGCATGGCAGACACTTGCGAGAAGTGTTAGAAGTTTTGAAGAAGGAGAAGCTGTATGCAAAATTCTCCAAATGTGATTTTTGGATTCGAGAAGTCCAATTCTTGGGTCACGTGGTCAACCAAGAAGGGATAATGGTTGATCCAGCAAAGATTGAAGTTGTAATGAAGTGGGAACAACCAAAAAGTCCCAAGGAGATCCGAAGCTTTTTAGGATTAGCCGGATATTACCGAAGGTTTATCCAAGGCTTTTCTTCGATCGCTAGTCCATTAACAGCTTTGACCCACAAAGGAGCTGCTTATGCTTGGAGTGATAAGCATAAAGAAGCGTTCGAGAAGCTAAAGAAGAAACTATGTGAGGCAACGATACTTTCTCTACCCGATGGAGTTGAAGACTTCGCTGTATATAGTGATGCGTCTAGGGTTGGATTGGGTTGTGTTTTGACCCAAAAGGATAAGTGATCGCATATGCGTCTCGACAATTGAAAGATCATGAAAAGAACTACCCGACTCATGATTTGGAGTTGGCAGCGGTAGTTTTCGCTCTGAAAATATGGAGGCATTATCTCTATGGCACGAAATGCAAACTTTTCACTGATCATAAGAGTCTCCAATATCTCTTTAATCAGAAAGAATTGAATATGAGGCAACGACGCTGGCTAGAATTACTTAAGGACTATGACTGTGAGATACTTTACCACCCCGGTAAAGCTAATGTTGTTGTTGATGCTCTCAGTCGGAAAGTCAATCTTGAAAGGAAAAGGCCAAGAGCATTGAGAATTGAAGTTGTCTCGACAATTATGGAAAGTATAAAGAAAGCTCAAGAGGAAGCTTCTGAGAAGAATGACCGAAAGGAGGAACGTTTGGGAAAAACATTGGTGTTCGATATAAACAGTCATGGGCTGAAGGTGTTCCAAGATCGGATTTGGACACCTAAGACAGGAGGAATCAGAGATCTTCTGATGGAAGAAGCTCACAAAACCATGTACTCGATTCATCCCGGTAGCACTAAAATGTATAGGGACCTGAAACCCTACTACTGGTGGCCGACGATGAAGCTTGATGTTGCAAAGTATGTGGCCGAGTGTGTGACTTGTGCGAGAGTCAAGACATAACATCAGAAACCGTACGGGATTTTAGAACCATTTCTTGTGCCTATGGGTAAGTGGGAAGACATTGCTATGGATTTTGTCACTAAACTGCCCAGAAAAAAAAGTGGTCACGACATGATTTGGGTGGTCGTTGATCGATTCACTAAGAGTGCGCATTTCATAGCAGCCAAGGAGAAATGGTCTATGGAAAAGCTTGCGAATTCTTACGTGAAGGAAATTGTGAGGCTTCACGGTGTCCCGTTAACGATTGTGTCAGATCGTGACAGCCGTTTCACCTTGCGATTTTGGAAAAGTCTACAAGAGGAACTGGGTACCAAGTTGTGTTTAAGTACAGCTTACCATCCGCAAACTGATGGTCAGAGCGAACGAACGATACAAACACTTGAAGATATGCTGAGAGCATGTACCCTGGAATTCCAAGGTAATTGGGATGAACATTTACCTTTGGTAGAATTTTCCTACAATAATAGTTTCCACTCGAGCATAAAGATGGCACCTTATCAAGCTTTGTACGAACAGAAGTGTCGTACGCCATCTTGTTGGCTTGAGATTGGGGAAAAGCAGTTTATGGGACCGTAGATAGTCCATCAAACTGCTGAAAAGTTGAAAATAATTAGGGAAAGCTCAGGATCATCAAAAGAGCTATGCTGACAACAAGCGAAGACCGATGACTTTTGAAGTTGGAGATTCGGTTTTGCTTAAAGTCTCGCCTTCGAAGGGACTTATAAGATTTGGTAAAAGGGGAAAATTAAGTCCAAGGTTTATTGGACCGTTTAAAGTTCATCAGAGGATTGGGAACCAAGCATACAAGCTCGAACTACCAGAAGAATTGAATGGAATTCATAACACTTTTCATGTGTGTTATTTGAGGAAGTTGACGGGAGAAGTTCCCGACATGATTCTACTTTCGGAGTTGAGAATCGATGAGAACAAAAGGTTGATTGAAGAACCAGAGGTAATCGTTGACCGAAAGACTAAGAAGTTGCGACACAAGATGGTCGAGTTAGTGCTTGTCCGATGGAAACACACGAATAGGCAGAATCTCACCCGGGAGACGGAGAGTGACATGATGGGTCGCTATCCGCATTTGTTTGTTGATGTGTGATTCCGGGGACAGAATCATTCTAAGGTGGTGAGAATTGTAACACATGTGTTTCTGGGCTTGTCATTAATGTTGATATAATAGTCTAGGTTAACCTTTGTAACCCGTTTTGAAATAATAGAAGTGTATTATTTGAGTATTATGTGTTTTGTGCTTAATTGCTTAATTATGTGATTTGATTAATTAAGAATAAAAATAAGCGTCAAAATTTAAGTGTAAAATAAACTCGATATCTTTACATAAAGTTGTAATGGCCGAAACGAGGTTTCCGAATATATATAGAACGCCCAAATCTGACTTCGTATGAGGAAGTTATGATTTTCTGAAGTTTCGACTTAGCGGTATGCAGCTCGAATACTCGATTTGAGATCGAGTGGTTTTTAGCCGAAACAATCTAAACAAGAATCGAAGATCTCGTTGTTAGTAGCGAAACGATGAAAAGTTAGGCGAGAACGGACGCTGGACGAAGAAGTTATGAATTTATAACGAAGTTTTCCTGTCCGGGCCTACTAAAAATAAATAATAAAAATAAAAGTCAAAATTAGCCGACGAAGTCTAAACGAAAGTTGTAGTGCATAGTCTCACCTACGCGGGGATATAAAGAACGTCAAAAATGGAGTTCGTATGAAGAAGATATGAATTTCCGAAGTTTATTAAATAATTAATATTTAAATTTAATTAATAAATCTGATATTATCTGAAGGGGAGTCATCGGATTTATCCGAAGTACGCCCAGCGTACAGCGAAGCATGACACACCTCGCACTCGAGTTCTTCGGATGACGCATGCAGCGACGAATTCGGACGCGTACGCCCCGCGTACGGCTGTACGCCCAGCGTACTGCGAGGCTTCAGCCTCCTATAAATAGGATGCGAGTGTTCCGGGCATATTTGCTCAGTTCCTCTCTTTTTCGTGCCGAAGCTCTGCGTGTAAACCCCCGAAGCCATCCCAACACCCCGGATCTTATATCCAAGTTAAGAAGGAAGTTTTGCGCTCTCGAGATCCCGAGAGGTGCAATTCCCGAGCCGAAGCTCTGCCCGCGAGGAGTTTGTTTTTTTTTGTGAAGATCTTCCAGATCTACGGAGAAACACTACTTCTGCACGACGTAGTGCTGTCTGATCATCTTCTGATCAAGTGAGTGTGTAGTTACTTTCTTCTAACGCATAATTATGAAGTATTTTATACGAAATACGTGTTATGTGTATAATTTTGTTGTTATCTGTGTGAATGTATATTCACTCTCTTGTATCTCATAGATCTGATTTACTTTCTATGAAATACGTGTTATGTGGGTGTGCCTCATCTGTTATGTGGAATATGTATTGAATGAAAAATGCTATACAGGTTTTAAACTATGTATAAAGATATATATTTTTATCTACTAATATGTTGGGTAGAACATGGGTAGATAGTTGGTGTGTAATAAACAGATGAGAGGCCTCGATGTTGTTGTTGTTGATCTAGTTATTTAGCGGAGTATGGATAACGACCACAAAATCTTTCTAGACAGTCCTGTGGAACGCAAGCAGGTTCGTAACCTGTAGGTGTTGTGAACGATGTGTTCACCGGTGTACTCTATCCCCCTCATGGTTGCCTTTAGGATATCTATTGTTGAGGAAACCCCTTAGCAGCAATGTCCATCCCGATGAAAATCCTAGATTAGGTCCTTTGAGATAGATGTTGTTTTAGAGACGTAAAGTGAGGATAACGGGAATGGGTAATCGGGATATTGTTGGTTGGTGAAATTAAATATAATTATTTATTGTGGGTTGAAAACCCTATATGCTCACCAGGCTCCCCAGCCCGACCCACTCAGTTTTATTTGTATTACAGTAAGTGGTGCAAGGGCATAAGATGGATGAATCATCGAGTTGTTTTGTTTACAAGTCTGTATATGTATATATTTGTTGAATGACTTGTAATGTTATTGTTTATGCTTTATGGTCTGTATCGGAACATGACATCTTGAGTTTTGATTATATAATGAAAATGCATCTCTTGATTAAATGCTTTGATAAATATTATTTTGTCATATTTTGTTTTGGAAACAAATTCCGCAACTCTTTTAAATCAAAAGGATTTACTCTGAAATTATTTTAAAAAACATAAATGAAACCGGTCTTTTCTGGCCGAGATTTTGGGGATGTCACACCACCGAAATCTAGGACACATGCCCGAAGCATGTCTTCGAGAGTCTAAATCGTCCTCTCGCTCTGCCTGTTCGTCTGAGGGTGGAAAGCGGTGCTGAAATGAAGACGAGTACCCATCTCGTCATGAAACTGCTTCCAAAACCTGGAAGTGAACCAGACGTCTCGGTCTGAAACCAATGAAACTGGCACTCCATAATGTGTCACTACCTCTCGCATATAAATATCGGCTAAATTCTCATCCGAGATGCTCTTTTGGATCGGTATAAAATGTGCACTCTTAGTCAACCGATCCATGATGACCCAAATCAAATCAACTTCACGTGCGGTCCTGGGAAGCTTAGTAATGAAATCCATGGTGATATCCTCCCATTTCCACACGGAAATATCCAATGACTGCATCTTGTCGTGGGGTGTCTGGTGCTCTGCCTTGACCTTCCTGCAGGTCAGGCATCTCTCTACATACCATGCTACATCCCGCTTCATGCAAGGCCATCAGTAATTGGGTCGAAGATTTCTATACATCTTCGTCGCCCCCAGATGGATGGAGAACTGAGACTTGTGGGTCTCGTCCATCAACACCTGCCGTACCCCGCCCCAGTACAACACCCAGACCCTCCCATGCAGGGTCAACAATCCTTGACTGTCATAATCGAAAGAAGCTACTCGGCCCACGATTCTCTCACACTTTTGCCTCTCTTCCTTCAGGCCCTCAACTTGTGCCTCCTTGATCTGCTCCAACAATGGAGTAATCACTGTCATCCTCAGACATATATCTCTGATCGGGGTCGCCACTACCTTGCAGCTCAGAGTATCGACCACTACGTTGGCTTTGCCCGGATGGTAAAGGATCTCACAGTCATAATCCTTTACCACATCCAACCATCGACGATGCCTCATGTTCAGATTTGGATTATCCATAAGGTATCTCAGACTCTTGTGATCCGTGTAAATGGTACAACGGACCCCATAGAGGTAATGTCACCAAATCTTGAGGGCGAACACCACTACCCCTAACTCTAAATCATGTGTTGGCTAGTTAGCCTCGTGAGGCTTCAACTGTCTAGAGGCATAAGTTATGACATGCCCCCGCTGCATCAACACTGCTCCCATACCTGTGATCGAAGCGTCACAGTAGACTACAAAGTCATCCACTCCCTCTGGCAGGGTAAGAACCGGTGCCTCGCACAGTCACTGCCAGAGCGTCTCAAATGCTGACTGCTGCTCAGGACCCCAACGAAATGCCACTGACTTCTTAATCAGTCGAGTGAGCGGTACTGCTATCTTGGAAAAGTCCTAAATGAATCTCCTGTAATACCCTACCAAACCCAAAAAGCTCCGAATCTTGGATGGAGACCTCGGGATCTCCCATTAGATCATGTCCTCTATCTTGGCTGGATCTATAAGTATACCCTTCTGGTTGACGAGGTGTCCAAGGAATTGCACCTCGCGGAACCAGAACTCACACTTGGAGAACTTTGCGAAAAGTTTCTCCCTCCTGAGTGTCTCTAGCACCTCTCTCAGGTGCTCCTCGTGCTGAACCTGAGTCTTGGAATAAACCAAGATGTCGTCGATGAACACTATCACATACCGATCCAACATCGGCCTGCATACGTGGTTCATGAGATTCATGAATGCGGCTGTAGCGTTGGTGAGCCCAAACGGCATCACCACGAACTCATAATGACCATAGCGGGTTCTAAAAGCGGTCTTCTGTACATCCTCATAACTGACCAGCATCTGGTGATATCCCGACCACAAATCAATCTTGGAAAACCAAGATGCTCCCTGAAGCTGGTCAAACAGATCATTTATCCTCGGAAGTGGGTAACGGTTCTTCACCGTTACCTTGTTCAGCTCCCGGTAGTCTATACACATGCGATGCGACCCGTCCTTCTTCTTCACAAACAGGATCGGGGCTCTCCATGGTGAACTGCTCGGCCTGATAAAACCCTTGTCTAGCAGCTCATGCAGCTGCGTAGACAACTCCTGCATCTCTGGAAGAGCCAACCAATACAGTGCCTTGGCTATCAGAGCCACACCAGGAACCAGGTCAATCCTGAACTCGACCTGTCTCTCAGGAGGTATTCAAGGCAAATCCTCTGTAAATACATCTGGGTACTCTCGTACCACCGGTACATCGTCAACTGTCGCCTTACCCTTCTCACAGGCACCCATAACATAGGCGATGTACCCCGCACAATCCTGCTGAAAGTAGCGCCCCGTTCTCGCTGTGGAGCAAAGAATCGGTCCGCGTTGTGGCCTCTCGCCCTGTATCACTAACTCTCCCTCACTAGGAGTGCGAACCCTCGTTAACTGCAACTCACAATCAATCACTGCCCCATTGGGGCTCAACCAATCCATACCTACTATAACCTTATTCCCTCGTAGGGGAATAGGACCCAAATCCAATGAGAACTGCTCATCAAATAATCGTAGCGAACACCCCTTATATACCCTTGCGACGTTGACGGTCTTATCATCTGCTATCTCAACCTCAAGTGGGCAATCCAGCTCCCCTGGAACTCTGCTAAATCGCTTGCTAAGCGCAAGCGAGACAAATGACCGGGTAGCCCCCGAATCAAACAATATTGTAGCTGAAATGTCGTTCACTAAGAACGACCCTATACACGACACATAACCATGAGAAACAATCAATACTAAAAACAGAGATACGAGTAAAATACATACCCATCACCACATCAAGAATCGCTCACACCTCCTCTGCTGTCATTTGGAAAGCCCTACTCTTCGCCATTAGTGCCTCAGCCCGACCCGGACGACCGTCTGTAATCCTCAAAGTAGCAGGGGCAGGTGCCGCCACCTTCTCTGCTGCTGCTAAGCTAGGACACTAGGACCTCTTGTGGCCCCTCTGATTGCACTGAAAGCAAATCAGATCAGATGCTGAGGTGGGATTCATAGAGGTAGTAGTAGTACAATCCTTTCTCATGTGCCCAGTCCGACCGCACTTATAGCAGCCGGAACTCCCTGCCTTGTACACTCCATCGTGCAACCTCCCACACTTGCCACATCGACTGTGGCTCTGCTGACCCCTATGTCTGTGATCGGATACCTTGGGCTTTTTTCCCGAACTCCCTGTGTCGGATACCACCTCTGGCTTCCTCTTCCTCTCCAAATCTAAATCAATCTCCCTCTCTTGAGCCCTCTCAATCATGTCATCCAGTGTTTTACAGCTGGAACGGCTCACAAACTGTCTGATATCACTCCTCAACATCTCATGATATCGGGCCTTCTTCATCTCCTCGTCTGCCGCGTACTGAGGAACGAGAAGAGCCCTCTCCCTGAACTTGGTGGTAATCTCTGCCACTGACTCTATCGTCTGCTGGAGATCATGGAACTCCTTAGCAAGTTGTTGCACCTTAATAACAGCTGCGAACTCGGCTCTGAACCTGGTCGTGAAATCCGTCCAGGTCATAGCATCAAGAGTTGCGTCATCCTCGATGACATGTCCGACCTCCTCTCACCAATCATGTGCCTTTCCCTTCAGGAGACAAGATACAATTCGTACCTTGTCCCCCTCGGGACATCTGCTAGTACGGAAAGCATTGGCCACATCAGCCAACCATCTGGTACTCGCAATGGGGTCTCGGGCCCCTTGATAATCTAGAGCTCCACAATCCCTGAACTCCCTGAATGCGAGCGTGCGCGACCCCATCATGGCCGCCACCTCAGCTCGGAACATACTCATCCTCTCATCCAAAAGCTCCAAAATGCCCTCCTTGATCGAACCGAAGATCACAGGAGTCTGCTCAAGTATGCTGCATGTGATCTCTGAGGAAATGAACTCCCTAGTCTGCTCATCCAAATGCTCGACCCCCGAGCCTGAACCCGATCCCTCTCCGGCATCGGAATTGCCGACTGCTGGTCTAGGGCGCAAAACCGCCATTCTGAAAACACATAACGACAAAATTAGAATACAATTATAACTCGAGGGATCATATCTACTACGAGTTCCCTGGTCTTATCTCAGCCCTCCTTGATTCGAGTACGGATCGTCTGCTTTCAGTAGTAGGGGCCCATACTACCTTCCACATCTATCCGTACTTTCCTCAAGAACGGCCTTGACTCCACCAAGTCCCTTCTACCCCTACTGATCTCTGCTACTCTCATCCTAGGCTTGCCCTAGGGAACCTCCAACCCGCACCCGATCCTCAGCTATTGAAGGTATCTTTGTAATGCCAATTAGCCACTACCTGTATACCATCACATGTGACGAGGCTCGAATAATCCTTCGAGTAAAGGACTCGTCCCTACAACGGTTAGACTCAAACGAGAGCTGCGCAATAGCGCCAAATCCAACACTCTGAGATTATTCAACCCTGATCACATG
The DNA here is from genome assembly GCF_002870075.4 of Lactuca sativa. Taxonomy (NCBI): domain Eukaryota; kingdom Viridiplantae; phylum Streptophyta; class Magnoliopsida; order Asterales; family Asteraceae; genus Lactuca; species Lactuca sativa. The sequence continues at coordinate 130,732,402 of NC_056626.2, forward strand.
TGACGTGACGTATTCACCTAATGGCCAACTCCCATCACTCAGAGTCCCACAAAGCACAAAGCAAGTAGCATTCAGACAAAAAGGGGAAATCTAACCCAAGAAATTCTATCCAAACAAGAATCTGTACTAGCATACAATTCTAAGCTTATACTATCATGCATAGCCTAAACAGACAATCCTACTACTATCTACTCGATACTAGCATGCAATTCTCATAAAGCTGAAACACATATAGCAGGCACATAAGGCATCCTTCCTAGATCCTTAGTCCTATTCTAGCATGTTGTTCTACTGAAACTGATAATCATAACATAAACTTGTATTGGTAATTTGGGAGTACTCACTTGAGCTCGGCTGATCGCATTCACCACACCCTTTTTCCTTTTCAAAAACTTTTTTCTTTTTAAGTTTCTTTTGAAAATGTTTTCTTTTGAAAACCTTATACCATTTCCTTAGTTTGAGTTCAGACACACTCGAGAGTGTGCCCGAAGCCCTCAAACCAAGGCTCTGATACCAACTTGAAACAACCAAAAATACATGCCAAAAATTTCGTTTGAGAACATTACTAAATCCATAATATCCAAATATCATATAAGTAAAACATAAGTTGTGTGTCTCAAAATGTCATAAAATATGTCTCTCATCAACTGCTGTCAAAATCATATCAAAATATCAGAGTCTAATTCCCAGGCTAAAACTGTGGTGTGTGTCATGCCATCAACCCGAGCCCTTCCCTTTTCTAGCTGTAGTAACTGAAACCAAAACTGAAACTGTAAGCACAAAGCTTAGTGAGATCCCCGAAACTACCACACACCATGCAATAACAAATAAAGCACATACTGGGCCTTGCCCACTGCATCGGACCGAAGTCCGGAACAGACTAGGGCCTCGCCCTCTGCATCAGACCGGAGTCCATAACTGACTTGGGCCTTACCCACTGCATCGGATCGAAGTCCGGAACTAACTAGGGCCTTGCCCACTGCATCGGACCGAAGTTCGGAACTAACTGAACGTAGCATAACATAATCATAACATACAACAATAACACATATACTGCATATTGCATCGGACCGCAGCCCATAACACATAACACATAGACATACATGAATCACAAAGACATCAAGCATACTGAACTGCTGGTATCTAAACGGGCCGACATTGTGGCCGTAGTCCCATTCCTACTGGAAGGAAACTCACCTCGTAAGGCTGACTGCTGCTCCGATAACTCCGCGGCTACAATTCCCATAAAGACATTTAATCAAACACTGATAACAATCCTAGGGTAAAGTGACTATTTTACCCATGGTCTAAGTCAACTTCCACTTGTCCCGACTCACCGAGTTGGGCCGCCAACTCGCCGAGTCCTTATCCTTTCTTCTGCCTCCTTCCCCGGTTCTACTTGTCGAGCTTAGCAAAGACCCGACGAGTTCTCCTTCTATAATTTCTCGAGTCAATCTTCATTCGACTCGCCGAGTTGTATGAACAACTTGTCGAGTTCATCTTCATATGAACACGTCCAGACTATGACTCATCGAGTTGTATGAACAACTCGTCGAGTCTGTTCTTGTGGGTAAGGAGATTGCCTTGGAATCGCCGAGTGTGTTCTAACACTCATCGAGTCCCATGATTTCCAGATTGTGGCTATATCTAAATATATCGAATCACTCCTCTGGACTCGTCTAAATGCTTGCTATCACTCAACTGGGTCCCTTTGAACCACAACAGATTGGGGACTGAAGCCTCAGACTCGCCGAGTTCTAAGAACAACTCGTCGAGTCTCCTATTGTCCAAGTCTATAATCTCGATTTCTGGCGTACAACTCTCATCCAAAAAGGTAGATCTAGGCTTCTAAGATTGGTCTAGCATGTAAAGTTATGAGCTTTACGTGCATGCATGGAAGTATAAGCTTTAAGGACCCAAAATGAGGTCTAATGGGGTGCATGGGCTCATATGGCCATACAACTTGCATCTTTATGCATGAACTCGGTTCTAGAGTCTAGATCTGAAGGTGAATCGACTTGGGCGTCCATGTCTTAAGGATCAAGCTTATTGACCTCAAAACTCCATAAAGGGGCAAAGGAGAAAATCTATAAAACCACAAGTCAAGTTTTGAGCTTGATTACCTGAAAGTGAAGAGAAACTGATGTTGCTCCTGGATCTAGTCCTTCTCCCTTGATCCTTCTTCCTTCCAACTCTTCTACTAGATACACAATGCACCAAAACCCTTCAAGTCACTAAGAAAGCTCAAGCTTGCCAAAAAGGGAATTAGGGTTTCAAAAGAAATGCTCTGGAGGTGATGGAGGTTGGACTTGAAGCTCATAATGTTGCTTAAATAGGGTGAAAACCCTTTAATTAGGGTTTCATCCAGACCGGCCTACTCGTCGAGTCCAAGCGCGGACTCGGCGAGTAGATTACTTAAACCCGCGTCCCAACTTCGCATCTACTCGACGAGTTAGGCTGCCACTCGTCGAGTCACTAATCCAAATGATATAAAATTAGATCAATTACGTACCAGAAATGGGGCGTTACATAAAACCTTATGATTTAATTGTTTTCCCAATTCATTGTAGAAAATATGAGCATTAAAACATGTTAACTTTTGTTTTCTCATGACCTTTTTCTGAAAAAATAACCGCAATATTAAACTAAATTCTAGGTCATATTACGTTTTACATGTTTATGGATTTTTGAACACGTATACCTCGTTTTATGAATATTACCCAATTGAAGATAATATTTGTGTGTTTTATCAAATCTCTACGCTACCGTAGTCTATTGATCGCAATTAAAGCGTTTATTCGATATTTGATTCAAAACGGCGTAAGTAGTATTATAATATCCAATAATACATTAGGAAAGTTATGAAAATTACATTTCACTATTTTATTCTAATTTACGTTCCAGTTGACTTTTGTTGACCAAAATTTGACGGATGTCACAGACACTCGTTTCATTTTACCAAAATCTAGTTTATAATGTATGAATATTTCAAATTGTAATGCATCCATAAAAATTTTCACCCAAACTTACAAACACTGGAAGAAAATTTGGCTTCAAAAGATTCTTGGAGATAACTAATGTAAATGATGTAGATTGAGTCTCATTTCGCATAACTAAAAATTTTCACTATCTTTTATGAAATATATTCCCCATTGAAGCATGAAAATAAAGGATCATGAAAGGGGAGGAAACATGATTTAATGTTTCTTTACCCGCTATTGAAAACCATACTCCATCGTTGAAACGTATTACTATAACAAACACCCACCTAGATACCTAAGTTGAAAAGACAATGATATCCATATCTCCGAAATAATGGAAAACTTTGATATAAAAGGGGACATTGTGAAAAATGAAGTCCATGCCTTATGATAGGATTCACAAGCCAAAGGTCTTTGGATTCATTATTGAACAAGATCAAGTAACCACAAGTTAATCCAAGATGCTTCCTACCAGCAGTATAAGGAATGATGATTTTGAAGTCTCTTTGTTCAATGTCCTCAAGGTAGTAGTAGTACTCTTTCACTTTTTCATTTGTTTTTGGTAGAAATAGATAGAGACATGGTGTAAAGTCCCAAATTCCAGAACAAAATTTTCATTTTTAATATGGAATAAACACTCATTTTTATAAAGTTACATTCAAGTCAAACCAATTATTCATAAACCATAATTCAAAGTTAGAGTTATAAGGAAGACAATGCGGAATATTGAATCATAAAATTGTTGACGTGTGTGTACAATCTCATCTTCACAATCCGATAAGTACCTGAAAACATTTAATCCATAATTACAAGCACAAAGCTTAACGAGTTTCCCAAAATATCACATACATTAGAGCATAATAATCAACTGTGTGTTATCAACAACACTATGACTAAAATAAAGAAAACAATACACATACATTAATGACAAAATTGCAAAAATGGTCCCTATGGTTGTCAAATTTATGCAGTTTTGCTCCAAAAAAGTTTAGTGGTGCAATAGTAGTCCAATTTCGAATATTTTGTGTGGTTTTGGTCCTTATGGTTGACATTTATGTGTAGTTTTGGTCCATACTCCACCTGAAATGACAAATCTGCCCTTAAATAATTTTCTTTTTAATTTAATTTAATTTCTTTTCTAATTATTCTAATTAAAAAAAAAAGAAAAAAAAAATCCCAAACCACCCCTCTTATCCCTTCCGTCTCTCTCTCTCTCTCTCTCTCTCTCTCTCTCTCTCTCTCTCTCTCTCTCTCTCTTCTGTTAAGACGCATCACCCCAAACACCCTCTATTATTGTTTTTCTCGACCCCTGCTTTCCCCGAAGCCACAGCTCCGGTGAGATAAGCTAACAGTCGAGGAAGAGAGCCCATCAGAAAAACCGTTTGTCAACCTCTCCACCTCCCCTCGGTTGCGGAGCAAACCCACAAACCCCCACCTGCTGTGTTGTTTCCGATCTGCTCTTTCCCTCCCATTCTTCTCTGTTTTTCTACCAACCTCTCCACCTCCCCTCCATGGCTTATTGTGTGATGTTGCAGAGCGTCGATATGCACATTTGGGTTTACAATCGATTTTTCAATCGATTCCTTCTCATCAGAGATTTGATTTCATTCTCAAAATTTGAGATTAAATTTGGTTGATTGATTTGGATGATGCTTTGTGCTTTTGATCGATAGTAATAACAAACAAATTGTTTTCATTTGTCAAGATCACATAGTGGGGGTTGGTGTTTGCTCGTCGTCACAAGGGGAAAGAAGAGGTGGCAGCTGATGGTTTTTGGGAGGTTGATGCCACCTCTGGTGGGCTATTGTTATCTGAGAAAAGAAGCAAGGGAGAGAGAGGGGAGGTGGCAGTGGTCAAAGGGTGTGAGTTTGGGTTGTTGCTAATTGGCAAAACTGGTGAGAAGAGGTGGTTCCTAGTGATGTTCGGTGGTCACAACAACACCACCACCACCATTCCTTGGTGGTGGTTGTTCTTGGTAGTGAAAGGAGAAAAGGAAAACAAAAAACGTGAAGGGTGGGTGGTGCAATGGATTCTACAATACAAGAGGGGGATAGAGAGTGGACGTTTGTGGTGGTTCACGGTGGTGGGGGGCCACCGGTGGGTGGTTGAGGGTGGCAGCCCTTGGCTGTCCCTGTTTCTTTCTTTGTTTCTTGAACCGGTATGTGTGTTTTTGAGGGAGAAAAAAACAAATAAAATAAAAATAAAAATTAAAATTAAATTAATTTATGAATTTCAGCAATTAAAAAAATGAAAAATATAAATCATAAGGGCATAATCGTCTTTTTAAGTGTGTAGGGGACCAAAAACAATAAAAAGATCCAAAATTGGACCAGTGGTGCATCAAGGTATCATTTTGGACCAAAACTGCAGAAATTTACCAACCATAGGGATCATTTTTGCAATTTTGTCTACATTAATTAAAACAAATAAATAAATTTAAAACTAAAATAATAATAGTATACCTTAAAAAACTATAATAATAATAATAATAATAATAACAACAACAACAACAACATATTTAACAATGCATTAACTTCATTTACTACTTACTAATCTTGTTCCGTTTGCGGCATACACCAACCCCGACTTTCCTTGAAGTGTATCTATCTTCAACCCTCAATATGTGCAGGCTTAGTCTATGTTCAACCTATAATAAGTAAAAAACAATTAATATATTTATATAAATATTTTATATAATACAAATAAATTTTATTACCTCCGCGTCTATCACCATATGATCTACTACCATGAACAATTGTATGTGTAAGTTTGACCCTACATTCTTTACCCTTTTCTGATTGATTCATATAACCATCGTTCAAAAAAGCTCATCGATAAACTCATTCCAAAGTGTGTCGTCTACATCTCCTAGTGGATTATTTTTTGCTGTTTCCACATCCTCATATCCGTCGACTTCGAGAAAATGACGTTTCTCGACATGTTTGTGTTGTTTATATTCTCTTTGGCCGTTGGCTTTTATAGTCGATCGAACGCCTTCCCACAAAGGTGTATCCAGATAGCAATTAAGATCAAAATATGTCTGCAATAAAAAAACAAATTTAATTAGTAAAAGAAATATTTAAAATGTATAAAAAAATATTTTCTACTTACTTTCATCTCAGGATACCTAGCTTCTTTGTATTCGACAACACATTACTAAGACTTATAATGAAGTGGTGTTGAACCCAAAAGTGACCCTTCACGGAAGATAACAATTAGCTGCTGACCGAAGGTTGGTCAAGCCTGAAGTCAAGTGTTATCAGAAGGTTACTTGTTCACGAGAAGTGGCGAAGCTCATAAGAAGTTGACGTTTGTTTTAGCGATAGAAGTTATTGTCTGTTAGTTTGTGATGATTACCAGTTATTATATGGATATTTCGTGGGTAATATAGTTGTGGATAAGTTATGGGCAATGTGTGAGTTGATAAACTACGAGTAATTTTGTGGTTAAACAATCCGTGGGTAATATATCTGTGGAAAATAATTGTTTTTATTGGAAATCATTACCCACAGATAAGGCCGTGGGTGAAAGTTTATTTTGGCTAAACGGTTAAAATCAAACAGAATTATCCCTATAAAACTAGACGCGTTTGATTTTGAGCCTGTAGGATCCATAATAAAAAGTTGTTCTAAAGTAAAGATATTTTGAAATCTGGCCATATGGGCTATTTGAAATTTTGTCGAGTAAATGATATTATAAAAAAGATTAAAAAAAAAAAAAAGTTCATTGAGCCCAGAAGATCTAGGGCGGATGCGGTTGAAATATTTTAGAGTTTGGGGAAATTTTATTTCAGGTTACACCTAGCATCCTGCTGTCTAGATTCCAGTTGTCCACTGTCTTCTTTTTCAAAAATCGTCTTTTTATTTATTAAGTGAATAAAGAAAAGATAAAAATATCTGGGACAACCAACTTTTAATCTAACACAGATTTTATAATATTTGACTGGTCATGGGTTAGAGTCAGACTTTCTTCACCTCATGTGCTCTCTTTCGTTAGTTCCACTCCCAAAATCTACCTGGGCTTCATTAATATACATGTTTATTTCAAAATTGGCTAATTGATATAAAATGTAAGCAAGATCATATAATTATATAATTATGTGCTATTTAGGAATAATGGCAAAGAGAAGGAACTGATTTTTGATATGGTGTTAGATTTTTTTTTTCTTAGGAATCGAAAAGTTTTTAGGAATCGAAAAGTTTTTATGTCTTGTTCTAAGTGGTTAAAAAACCCTTTACTTTCTATGTATTTTTTTTCTCTGGCTCCTTGCTAGTTGTTTTTAATAAAATTTTAACGGTTCAAATCTTATAGGAATATGTCACACTTGTTTGAAATTGTAATAATTAAACAGTTTAACTATTTGAGTGTTGGCAAATTATAAGCATTTATAAAATGATCATAAAAGATAATTTTTTAATATAAAGTTCAATTATTAAACTTAAAATATGAAATTACAATTTCTATCATTTAATACTTTATATGTATTATATACCAATAAATATGTCTAGAGAACTGTTACATATAATTTCAATAATTTTTACCTAATAAAAATTAGGTATTCTATATACTAGCTACCTTTACAAAAACATGACATAGAATTTTTTTCAAAAAATAATCAGTTTAATAAAACGACTTATAAACGTACAACTCAGTATTTGGCAACCCGATAATCACATTATTAAGTTTTAAATTCGTTTTGTTATAAGGAAAGTTTTAAAAGTTAGAATAATTTTGACTATTCCAAGTCAAAGCTCTTGGGTGAGTAGCATATTTTAAAATTTAATGCAGTCACTTCCCTTATCTGACTGTTCATCTACCTTCCGTTTTGACCTCTTTCTTGAATTCTATTATCTCCCATCATCTTCCATATAAACACCCATAAAAATAAAATTCTCTCATTTTCTCATCATCCACCTTTAAATCTTCAAGATGCTGCATGACCCAATTAGGATTCCAGCTTGTTTCTCAGCCAGTGGTTCCGATGAATCTCACTCCACAACTGTTACAAAGTCCGGCCAGACCCTTTTCATGTCCGTTTACAAGACAAAACTCGCCGGAGACTGCCGTTGCATCACCATAACCTGGTTCAAACACTTGCTGCTTCATGGTTTATCGGTGTCCATTGATGGACCTGAGTCACACTCACCGGAGTCTGATCAGTACACCTGCAAGGTGGAGCTAAAACCATGGTGCTTCTGGAGAAAACAAGGGTCCAAGAGATTTAGCATCGAGGGTAAGGCTCTTGATGTTTTCTGGGATCTCAAGGCTGCGAAATTTCATGGTGAAACTGAACCGATCTCCGAGTATTACGTTGCAGTGGTCTGTGATCAAGAAGTGGTGTTGTTGCTTGGTGATTTGAAGAAAGATGCTTATAGAAAAACAGGTTGTAGACCAGCTTTGATTGATCCCGTTTTAGTATCAAGAAAAGAACATGTTTTTGGGAAGAAAAAGTTCTCAACAAGATTGAAGTTTCAAGAAAAAGGACGATTTCATGAGCTCTCGATTGAATGCAAGAACAGAAGCGGCGGAGATGGGGTTGATCCGGCGATGGAGATAAGAATCGATGGACAGTTGATGATCCACGTGAAGCACCTTCAATGGAAGTTCAGAGGTAATGAATCTATTCACTTCAGCAAAGTAAAAATTGAAGTTTATTGGGATATTCATGACTGGCTTTTTAGTCCTGGTTTAAGGCATGCATTGTTTATCTTTAAACTCTCTGTTCCGGCGACTTCTCCGGCGATATCAACACCATCTTCTCCGTTGTCTTCACAGAGTTCTGGTTTAGAAGATTGGTTACATGAGTTTTGCCTCTTTCTATATGCGTGGAAGGTTGAGTGAGATTATAATATGTATCGAAATTGGTTAAAATCTAGAGATGCATGATCTGGTTGGATTAATGGTGTATATACAAATACTTTGAATATGACGAGGCTTTATGAGGTTAAAAAGTAAACACAATCTCATCATCTTTCTTATATTAAACGAAATATTCAAGGTCATACTCATACAATATCTAGTTGTATATATCGGAATTTTTTTTTTCAAATCATTTAGGAAGTTCGATTGTGATAATGATTTTTTCTTTTGTTTTATGAAAATCAGAACATATGATATATCTCATTAAATTGATGTTTCTAAAAAAACAAGATTGTCATAACATGGCATGTGGGAAGGGGAGCACATTTATTATTAGGTTATTTGTGTAGTAGGAAGGGTCAAGAAAAAGGCTTCTTTTGAGTGTTTGGTCATCCATGGAAATGGGATTCATCCCGATTTTCTTTTTTGGACCACCAACTTTTACAAAGGGTTCAAAATAAATAATAAAAAGGTAAAAGTGTAATTTTATATGGGTGTGACACCACAACGGAAGTTGGGAGTTGGGACACCTACACATATGATCTTCACTTATAACATCTTCAATGTTATGATCATTTTCAATTTTCAAGATAGGTATCAGTATCACTTCAATACCATTTAAGCAATATATAAATCTGTATATTTAAATATTTATCTTTCATAAATATTTTCATTATTGGTATGGTTTACCAATTTCTATTTTTTAATTTCATAATCATCATTTTGAACGTTTATGCATTTAAGATATACTTATAGTAACTTAAATAAACGGTCCATGTGGTATTTGAAATTAGCAACATCAGTCCAAGGTTTTTTTTTTTTTTTTTTTTTTTTTTTTTTCACATTAATGGTTTCTACGGTTTCATGCAATTTCTTGCGGTTTTGGTCTCGGATTTTTTTTGTTACTTTTATATGATTTAGTTTAAAGTAAAATATAGATTTGATCAATTGTGATGTGAATTTATTTGCAGTTTTAGTCATATTTAAAAAAAAAAAAAACAATACTTCCTTAAGTTGTTATTGTCTATATTATATGACTATACTAAATGCCTCTAAAAAGATGAAATTACCCTTTATTTTTGTGCTCTTAGTTATACTTCTTATACTTAGGGTTTGTTGTCAACACCTCCGCCACCACTAGGGATGAGAACGGTTCCGACACTGGATTGAACCGACTTGGAACTAAAAAAACAGAAACCAATAAATGGAAATGAAAGGGCCGATAATCCAATCGACTTATGATGGTACGATACCAATTTCAATATTGTTTTTTAGGTATACAAACGAATAAAACCGAAACTTATAAAAAACAGCCCTAACAGTCCTTGTTCATGGTTGTGTAACTCATAAAAATCTTAATCGATTAAGTTGGTTCTTAAGTCTAAAATTTAATGCTGAAAAAAAAAACAACTCATTTACAGCTGGTGTGAAAATGTAATGGCTTTTCAAAGCTGACTTAAAAAATTTGCACAAACTAAAAACATCGTTAACACCCATGGGTTGGCTGGGTGCTCATAAAATTCTTAACAAGTTAAGGTAGCTCTTTAGCCTAAACTATATCCAAGACAAAGCACTACATTATGGAAAAAAATTGAGTTTGTAATAAAAAGTTATGATTGTTCAAAATTTGAGCCTAAGCTATATCCAAGACAAAGAACTCTAAGAATTGATATAGATTACCAATTCGACCAGAAAACCAAGCCCACGATAGGTCTTAGACCTGCACTACTTCAAGCGAGCGCTAGCTCCAGGGAATTTCGTTCATGTCTTTACAAACTTTAAAATTATGTATGATTTCACGAAAATACACTTCCCAAAATAAAGATTACGATTAAATCTAATTAAATGTGACTAAACTTCCTGCACGTTGCTGCCATTTCTTTCTCGCAAAGCTACTAAGATCGTTTTCAACTATAAACCCACTTCTCTTCTTAATTGCAACAAAAAACAAGTAATTATGAAACATTAGGTTTAAACCTGTGGAAACCACGATCGAGAAAGAAAACACTATTCGTAATTAGAAATCACAATGACTATTCAAATATTTGTGAAATTGGGTATATGGTTAAGTGGTTGAAATGCATTCAAGTTATAAGAGACAATATTTTTTTATAAGAAATGATGGTTTGGAGAGGCTATAGATTGTGGTTAAATTTAAACATCAACTAACTGCATGTATAACCAATCTCGATACTCACGTGTTGGCCAAAGTTAAATGTGTTGATCTATCTTTTTAAGCCATTAAGTCTTATTGATAGTTGTTTTGGATTTTATACCTGATTATAACATTGCAGTTTTTAAACACAGTAGTTTAATTACAAAAAATTGCATTTTTTTTTTATAAAATTATGATTAAAGTTGTTATGTCGTAGTACGAAGAAATTACATATGCATTAAAAATACAATACAAAATTTATGTTTGAACATTTGAGATATTACCAAGCCTTCTGTATTGAGGTATGTGGTGGTTTCTGATCGTAAACCAACGAGAGAGAGAGAGAGAGAGAGAGAGAGAGAGAGAGAGAGAGAGAGAGAGAGAGAGAGAGAGAGAGAGAGAGAGAGAGAGAGAGAGAGAGAGAGAGAGAGAGAGAGAGAGAGAGAGAGAGAGAGAGAGAGAGAGAGAGAGACCTACTATGTGTGTAAGTATTTTGTCGTCATAAATGATGTTCTTTCATTGAGATGTTATCGTTTTCTTGAGCAGAGAAACATGTAGCATTGGTGGTTTTGTTAGATTGAAAGAAGATTGAGAGAGATTGAAACTTTTCTCATTTCTGAATTCATTCAATCAATGAATTATTACAGAACTTATTACATAAATAGAAAGCAACTAACTAACTATTTTCATAACAAACAAATAACCAAAATTACATATATGCCCCTGATACAGTAAAAAAACAATTCTACCCTTACAGTTAAGTTTGTTGAAACTGACACCCCCCTCAAGGTGGAGGATAGGGAAGTAAACCAAGCTTGGAAATAACATCTTGATAATGAATACTAGACAAATTCTTTGTGAAAACATCGGCTAATTGATCATTTTTATTCACATGATGTAAAGATATAAGTCCTGCTTGTTATTTTTCATGAACATAGTGACAATCCAGTTCTATGTGTTTAGTTCGCTCATGGAAGACTAAATTTGTGGCAATATAAATAGCAACTTGGTTGTCACATTTCAAAGGTATAGGAATGACACCTTCTACTTGAAGAGTTGAAGTTCACTAAGTAAGTGACTCAACCATGCAAGCTCTACACATATGTGGCATATTGATCGATATTCAACTTCAGCTGAAGAGAGGGAAACTATAATTTGCTTCTTCGATTTCCAAGATATTGGACTATCACCAAACATGATGAAGAATCCACTAACAAATTTTCGTGTAATTAGACACACAAACCAGTCCGAGTCATAAAAGGCTTGAACTTGATATGAAGGAGTGTCATTGAAAAAAAAAATCCTTTGTTGATTGTTCATTTGAGATAACCAAGAACATGCAAGGCAACATCATAGTGAAATTGAGATGGTTTTTGATTAAATTGGCTTAGATATTGTACTGAGAAAGCAATATCTGGTCTGGTATGAATTAAAAAAATTTAATTTTCCAATTGATTGCCTGTAAATTGTGGAATCTTCTAAGAAAACATCCATATTAGATGAGGGTGATAATTTGGATGGTAAAGACATTAGACATAAACACAATCAATTAAAGAATATGATTGTAGGAGTTCCTTTATGTATTTTTGTTGATGAACTACCATGCCATTTGAGATTTTGTTGAACTCCAGTCCCACAAAATAATGGATTTGTCCTAAATCCTTGATTTGAAACTGAATATGAAGAGATGACTTGATTGTTGCAATTTCATCTTCATCATTCCTTGTGACTAAAAATTTCATAAACATAGACTGCAATCACCACTATCTTTTGTTGTGTGAATTTCAAAAATAAAGATTAATCATTAGCCGAATTATGATACCCTTTATTGATAAGTGTGTTAGAAAGCTTTTCATACCATTGTCGTGAAGCTTGCTTTAATCCATAGAGTGACTTTTTGAGCTTACATACAAGTGATGGAGAAGAAACAACAGGACGTCATGGTGGAAATTTCATGTACATTTCTTTATGGAGATCACCATGCATTATTCACATCAAATTAATGGATGTTCCACTTTCTTTTGACAGTTAAAGATACAAGACAACAAATAGTGTTGAACTTCACAACAGGAGAAAGGTTTCATGAAAATCAATTCCCTCTTGCTGTGTAAATTCTTTAGCTACTAAGCGAGCTTTATGCTTTTCAACTGTAACATCTGCTTTGTATTTGATATTGAATACCTAACGACAAGCAATTGGGTTTTTACCCTTAGGAAATTTGACAATTTTTCAAGTGTTATTGGCATCCAAAGCAGTAAGTTCTTTGGTCATTGCATCTTCCCATTCTTGAATTCCCTTTTCCTCATGATAAAAAGTTGGTTCCTTTAAAGTAGTTGCCACATGAAAAGCAAATAAATTAGTTAGAACCTGAGAAGTAGTATGAAATGATGAAGTGGATATACAAATATTAGTTAAGAGTATAGGTACACATTTTTGATTGATCTTGATAATTAACATGATTACATATGTAATCATGTAATCTTGATGATGGTTGTCTAATTATTGTGTTCTTCTTAGCAAAGGTGATGGTTGATGATCAAAATATGTATGGACAAATGAAGAAGAATCTTCTGAAATGGTTGGTTCAACAGAAGAAATTGGTAAATATGATGGTGTGGAAGAGGGTGAAGAAATAGATGAGAAATGTAATGAAAATGTGGTTTCAAAAAATTTGACATTTCTTGAAATGGTAATATGTTTAGTAAGTAAATCCATTACTTTGTATGCCTTTTGACCATAAGGGTATCCCAGAAAAATACAAGGATGTGACCTTGGCATGAATTTTTCTCTTCCTTGTAAACTAGTGGAGACATAACAGAAACACCCAAATGCTTTTAACCGTTGTAGGTTTGGTGGCTTGTGATAAAGAGCTTCGAAAGGAGATTTGTTTTGAAGAACTTTTGAAGGAATTCTATTAATCAGATGTACTACAGTCTTCACACATTCACTCCAGTAAGCAATTCCAATTCCAGATAGAACATATAATGCTCTAGCAGTTTCCAAAATGTGTTTATATTTCCTTTCCACTATGTCATTTTGTTGTGGAGTGTACGGTGTTGATTTCTGATGAGAGAAACTCTTTCTATACTGGATCCAAGTTCAAAATCATTGTCCTTCATTATGGTTTTAATGACAACTTGAAATTGATTTTGAATCAGGGAAATAAATGCTTTAATCAAAGAAAAAGCATAAATTTTGTGATTTAACAAGTGAATCCATGTATGTCTGCTATAAGCATCAACAATGGTTATAAAGTATTTGAATCCATCATAGGTTGCATGTTTATAAGGATCCCAAACATCAATGTGTATGAGTTCAAATCGAGCATTAGAAACAGATTCACTTGTAGGAAAAGGTAACCGTTGCTACTTAGCTTTAGAACAAATCATACAACTTCGGATAGAAGAATGATTAGAATGACCAGATCTTATTGACATCAATTTCATCTTATGAAAAGGAATGTGACCCGAACGATTATGCTACAATTGAGAAGATGAATTCAATAAAGAGTTTGAAACAAAAGATTTAGAACTAGACAAAGATGAAAATATAGAAAAACTATATGAAAGAGTATGCTTAAGATGATTATGATCAAAGATATACGAATCATTGACTCTTTCTGCAAGAACTCCAAGAGAGAAGTTATTCTTCAATGAAGGGTCCTGTAGAAGGCAGTCTTCATCAGTAAAAATAGCAAAAATATTGAGTTGAGATGTCAATTTGGAGAGAAACAAGGTTATACTTGAATTCTAGAATATATAATACTCCATGTAACATAATAGAATCATGTAATTTGACATCTCTAATATAAGAAACAGATGTGTGTTGACCATTAGGCAAACCAATCGTGTAAGGCTGTCATTGGTGTCATATAAACAAAAAAGGATTTGTTAGAGCACATATGGTTAGTTGCTCCAGAATCAATAATCCATGAATAATGTTTGTGAAGAAGAAATGATAATTTGTATATATTTGCAACAAAGGATTTAAATGAAAAGGAATTACCCTCTGGATTCATTGCATTATCAGCAATAGAAGTGTTGGCATGACTTGTTGAAGACTGAGAAGTGTTGTTGTTGAGCAATTGAAGTAGTTGTTGGTATTGCTCTGAAGTGAATGGAAAGGATGTGGCATTATGAACACTTGACTTGGATTCATCTTTCTTTGTTTTAGTAAATTTGAATTTGGAAGGAAAACCAACTAGAAGATAACATTGGCTTTT
Organism: Lactuca sativa; assembly: GCF_002870075.4. NCBI lineage: Eukaryota > Viridiplantae > Streptophyta > Magnoliopsida > Asterales > Asteraceae > Lactuca > Lactuca sativa. Next base: position 130,747,619 of record NC_056626.2, read on the forward strand.
ACTATAGCTAGTCTTCTTGAAATGAGTGCATGTTAAAGTTTTCTTAACTGAATTTGGTGATGAATTAGAAGAAACATGCATAACAATAGCTTAAGTATCGACAAAAGAGGAAGCAGTAATATTGCGTTAACGTTCTTCTTGAATTATCAAGGAGTTTGTTGTGGAAAGAGATGTCAAAGGTTGCATCATCAGGATTTGTCATCCAATGATCTTGTATGACTCATTAAGTCCCATGAGAAGCTGAATTAGATGTTGATCTTCAAGGAATTTTTGTATCTTATTAGTAGATCCACAAGTACAAGAAGGAATGTCTTGAACGACACGTAATTCATCTCAGATCTTAGTCAATTTCGTGAAATATGTGGAAAAGTCATCTGAATTTTCAGCGATCGAATAAAACTGTTATTGAATTTGATAAATCAATGCGTTATTAGACTGAAACAAAAGAAACTGAAACAATTTTTAGGAAGAACAAGGAAATTTGTGGAAGAAAATGAAGGATCAAGCTGATACCATGTTAGATTGAAAGAAGTTTGAGAGAGATTAAAACTTTTCTCATTTCCATGTTCATTCAATCTTTGAATCATACAAAACTTATTACATAAATAGAAAGCAACTAACTAACTACATTCATAACAAACAAATAACCAAAATTACATATATGCCTCTGATATAGTAAAAAGACAATTCTACCCTTGTAGTTAAGTTTGTTGAAACTGACAGGTTTTGACTAGAGACTGATGAGTGGCTAGATTAGGGTTTCAAATTGACGAGCGACTGTCTCCCGATAATAACGAATGAATAAGAGGCACAAAGGGTAGTTTCGGAAAATCACTTAAGTAGTTTAGGCGGGAAAATAAGATTAGGAGGAGCCGATCAATTGAAACGTAACTTAGAGGTATTGTTTTATTAGAATAGGGGATATCATGAGTATTAAGATGACATGTCAATTCTTGTCTCATAAATAAAGTAAATAAACTATGGTTTTTTCAAATTTTCATCAGTTCAATATAGAAATTTTAAAATATGTGATGTCAGTATATGACAAGTGGCGTGTTTGGCACGGAGCTTTTGGAAGCGTTTGGGAGCTTCTAGATTTTAAATTTTGATAAAACACTCTAATTTAAACAAAAAGCTTCTTTTGGTAATACGAACGTTTAGCTTTTAGTTTTAACAAAACGCTCTGATTCTAAAAGCTACTTCATGTAGCATTTAACAAAACGCTCATGAGCTTTTGAAATCAATTTCCATAATTACACTTAAAAATATATTTATATATTTATTTATTTTTAATAAATGGTCATTTTATGTAATTTTATATATTTCAAAAGCTTCCAGCTACTTTTGCCAGACATTCATATAACAAATAAAAGCTACAGCTTCCTGCTACCAGTTACCTGCTACCCGCTACCAGCTACCCGCTACCCGCTTCCAGCTAACAACTATTTTTGCTAGACACGCCCAAGGTGTACATACTACTGTAACTTGAAAATGAGTGGAGCCATATTGGAAATTTACATTTTTAGCCCCTGCAATAGTACCCGATTTACTAAAACAGCACAATTTTAACCCATCTCACTTTCCTTGCGTATAGATTACAATAAAGCAAAATGAATTGATTTTTTTTGGCAATTACAAAATCTTATTTTCACCAAAAAAGACAATCCACTTTAGTTTTTTTATCAAAAAGTTACCAACTTAAAATGATTGTAACCCTTCCAAGAAATATAGTTTATGTATGAATGTTGTGTATTTTTTACTATTAATCAGGTTGTTTATTTATTTAATTTTTTTTATGGATTATCTTATCAATGAATGTAGCAAATTAGTTGGAATGGTTACAAGGAAAACAATGAGAAGAAATTGGAGTCTGTCAAAAGGCAGCCAGTGACACTTTTGGATAAGCAACACATTTGTATTTCTCTGTTTTTTTAAACTGGTTTAATGACCATTATGCCCCTGCTCGTTTAAAATTATTTTGCTGTCATTTTGGCTTTTAAAGGACTGATGTGTGAACCTAATGGATAGCAAATGTTGAACAACATAAGTTGGTTTGTATTTTTGGTTAGGTATCTATAGTTCGTTGCTATTTTTTTGGTGGTTGATGATCTGATGCATTGCTGTTTTTTATTGAAAGTTGCCAACAATGAAGGATTTAGAAAGGAAGCACAACTCGTGTATTGACCATTATGCCCTTGGTCGTTTAAAAGTTGCCAACAATTGAACAAACTATTTTCTCGATGTCGTTGTGCTAACCGGAATTATGTACAACATTCCAACATTTGATGGGTTTGAGCAAGGCGAGAAGCCTATTTCGTTGTTTAACCTAAATAGACAAAAAACAATGATGTGAATAATTATTTCTAGTTCATCAAGCACAATGACTAACAATTGAATATTTTTGTACAAACTAAGAATCTAACCGATGAATATGGTGCTTAGATTGGTTAGATGAGGAAGAAGAAACCCTAACAAACGGTATGATTCATGGGTTGTTAATCGAAAGAATTTTTTTATTATGATTTCATTGATTATTATATATCATACATCGTGAAACAAAATCTAATACCGAAGTTAGATTTAGTTTTTCGTATTTTGATAAAACATATACCATTTAATTGATGTAATTTTAAGGCGAGCTCTAAAATAGATTGAATTAATCATATAGTCACTTAAAATACTATAGATTACATCAAAAATCAAGGAAGAGTAGGAGAAAGAAACATATTTTAAGGTCGATTTGGGTTTCAAACATTGTACGTGTCTGTGTTTTTGTTTTTGCTTGTGTGTGTAAGATCGATTATGTTATAGGTGCGAAAATGGATTCTGAAGTCTAATATTGATTTTTATTTTTGAAACTAGTGACAGCAGATGGTAGTGATAGTGAAAGAGAGCAAAGGGAGAGGACACGAACAGGGTAGGGTGTGGTATGGATGGGGTTTTATTTATTTGTTTATTTGTTTCAACTGGAATTAGTTAAAGAAAAAATAAATAAAGCTAAAAAGGTAGATATGTCATTTTATATGAGTCTGGGACCAACTAAGTAGGAAATTGAAACTATAAGGACTATCCATATAACGAAAAAAAAAGTTACGGACGAAAACCAAAATATGAGAAATCACAGGCGCCATTTATGTAACTTTTTCTTAAAAAATATGAAATACAAATTATATGACTATAATTGTCATTTTACGCTTGAGAGTGACCAAATCCATACAAAAATTTCTATTTATAACCGATGGTGCAAGTTCAAATTTTTTTAGATCTTATCAACAGTTTTCACCAAACCACATGAGAAAATTTATAGTTTACTCAATTATTAATTTAAAAAAAGCTAAACTCTTCCTATTCATCATCTTCCTACTTGTAATGTCCCAAAAATTTAAATAAATTAAATTTTTTTAATTCATTTATATTTATTACAAATTCCCATTAAATTCATTACTTAACCAAAACCGTTAAAACTTCAAGTACTCAAAATAACATTTTAAACCATACTTTAAACAACACTAATTCATTTGTAATCCAATCAACAATAGAAAAACTAACAGTGATAAAATCACATATCAAGTGTCAGTGACAAGGACCTAGTCTTCAAACCACACTCATGTGCAGTCAAGCTAAGCCTTTACCCTTATTTGTACCTGATGTACCTATAATAGTCTTTTATAAAGAAAAAGGTAAGCATGAACCTTAGTGAATTCTAACACATCATAACATTAGAAGCATTACACTCTAATCCTACCTATCATGCAATTATCAATCATATAATCATATATCTAGCATAAACATCAAAATCACATAATTCATGCCTCTTATTCAGGAACACATCCTAAACAACACCCAAATGAGGCCTTGGAATTACCGCCTTTAGTCCATGAACTTTGTGTTTCGGCCTTTGGTCCTTTGACTTGGCATAATGGCCTTCGGTCAGTCTGACTCAGCACAAGACCTTTGGTAAATCGGCTAGGCCTTTGGACCTTTGGACCTAAACACATAAAATATAATCCATACAACAATAAACATCTTCAAATATAATTTATACAACAAGTAACACATCAACTATCAATCACATAGTTCCTAGTCTCACCCGACCTAACAGTAAACATATAACAACCTAAAGTTATGAACTAAGGAACTCACCTCCAATAGAAAAATCACCCTCCAAAGTAGCCTGAGACTCCCTTACATTACTTAAACCTTCCTAATAATAACAATTAGAGTTAAGATACGGCTACTTGATACCCTAAATATGCAAATGGGCTTATGGGTTGAATTTTAGATTCTTACATCAAAATTACAGTCTGTTCGGGACTTGTTTTGCCCTCCTTAAACCCCATAATTTTCAAAATTGCACTACATGCAAGTAGTTCAGGTCAATACCTTTTTAGGGACTACTTGCACACCTTCAAACGATTTTTCTACAATATATGGTGAATTTTACAAAACTGCATTTCATAGCAGCTCATTTCTGACCACCCTGTGAAAATGATGATTTTTACCCCTATTAGAGTCATTATAGCTTTTGGACAAAACTACAAAAATGAAGAAGGCTCACATACGCAACATAGGGCACTGGTCTCGACTCAAAATGACGTCCCATGATTTTTTTATGATTTTTACAAGACATGGATAGATTGACAATTTTTCAGTATTTCTAGCTTTGGTTATTTAGGGTTAATTAGCTTCTTAACCCATTAAGTAACAACCAAAAATGACTTATAGGATGTAAATTGAGTCCATAACAGTAGTAACCAGACCTTGATTCCAAATAACAATCTCAATCTCAATCTCCATCTCCATCTCTATCAAGACTCAAAATAGGTTGTGATAATGAAGGAATTGTGAAGTTCATTGCTCTAATAAGAATAACATTAAACTAGGGTTTATATTGAATTAAATCAACCATCAACAACACCAATGAGTTAACATATTTGGAATGACACCACCTACTACCACCATGACAATGGTGGTCGGTGGTTGTTGTTGCCACCTTGATGGTGGTCAGGGACAGATGCATGATTTCATAGTAGGGGGCACGGGGTGCCATGAAAATTTTAAGTAGTGGCACAATAGTATAAAAAATCGAAAATTTTGCACTGCGTTTTTACAAGTCAGATGTTTCCGGTGCCATATGGGCACCACAACAAACTTACCCCTGATGGTGGTGGTGATGGGATTTTTGAACTCAAGAAGAAAGAAGAAGAAAAGATGACTGGTTTCACTTACTTGATGAGGATGGAATGTAACAACCCGAAATTTCTTTCGTTCATACCGTTAAAAATAAATCAATTCGGAATTTATTTCTGCTCTTGTCAGCATTATCTCGGGTCAAATTAAATATCCTAAACTCAGTATAATCGAGGTTTGGGTCCAAGAACGCTTTTTTCCAAGTCAAAGAATAGCATCCGAGCCAAACACCCCTTTGAGAGGAGTGTACGACCGCAAACTCGATTTTACGGTCGTACACCCCCACCCACCCCTTGACCAAAAACTCTACCCTATATATAGGGTATATGGCCTTCATTTGTCACTTTACACACTTCAAAGACTTTCTCTCTATACTCTCTCTCTACCTTCATCAACTTTACTCAAGGAATCCTCAAGAAAGTAAGTGATTCCTTCCTTTGGGTGTTAACCCTTCCTATATCCATGATCCAATCTTGATTCATCCATGGATTTCACTTTTTTATCTAGATCTCCAAGAATCCTCAAGAACACCTTAGTGTTTTGGACCGAAAACACCTTTCTTTGCCTTCAAATCGTAAGTATCATCCTCTTATACTTATATCTAGTTAGGATTCTTGTGTTTTGCCTTTAAATCGTCACTTTTCCATGAACAAAAGGTGTTTACGGTCTAGTGTATCTCCTTAGACCGTACACCCTTCAATGACCGTAAAGTCATGGGCCGTAAACCCAAAGACCGTAAACCCTATGATCGTAAGGTCATTAGACCGTAAACACATGGGACCGTGAACCCATGGAACCATAAACCCATGGACCGTAAACCCATGGACCGTACACTCCTGATTACGGCCGTAAACTCCCCATCTTCAATCACGTGTGATTCTAACACTTAGTTTCAAGTGTTTCCTAGTCCCTAAGGTGGTTTCCTTCCATAATAAATAGTGTTATGTCCTCATCTAATACGTGTATGTGTTACCATATGTTAATAGGGTCCAATTGAGTACGAAACATCAGTTGACACTCAGCACTCATCCCAATTGTACACTCAAATCCTACGTTAAACAGTGAGTTCATACCCGTACACTTTTCTTAATGTTTTTACACGTTTTCAGGGGGAATACAAGTCAAACACAAGAACTTTTGAGAACTAAAAACAGAAATGTTTTCAACAAGTAAAACTTATGCAATTTACACAAGGTAATGGATTTTTATAAATCAATTAGATACTTTATCCCTCCTGTAACATGCAGAGCATGAGGGTCACTTTCTAATCAAAATTGCATACTTTTCGAAGCATATCATGAACATAACTTTTTAGTCAAACTATAATAGGTGTAGTTTGGGAACTTCATTATTGGTTCTATGAATACACACAGCTTACATGGAACTACACATAAACTATGACAGATTTAGTTTATGACATATCACAAGAGTACAACAGTTAATAATTATTTAAATATAGTTATTTTTACTATACAAAGCAAATCTTGAATTCAAGTACCAAAGAACATTATGTTTTTCATATTATTACTCGTAAAGTCGTTGACATATATGGGAGACACGTCCTTGGGCGCTTACAACATTAACTAAGTGGAGGACTACCCTTATGACCCAGAATTTCCTGGAGGGAAAGTGTGGCTTTTGTGTATAGATCTATACGGGATTGACTATCTCTGTGACATCCCCAAAATCTCGGCCAGAAAAGACCGATTTTCATTTATGCTTTTAAAATAATTTCAGAGTAAATCCTTTTGATTTGAAAGAGTTGCGGAATTTGTTCCAAAAAACAAAACATGATAAAACAATGTTTACCAAAGCATTTCATAAAAGAAATATATTTTTCATTATATAATCAAAACTCGAGGTGTCATGCTCCGATACAGACCAATAAGCATAAACGATAACATTACAAGTCATTCAACAAATATATACATATACAGACTTGTAAACAAAACAACTTCATGGTTCATCCATCTTATGCCCTCGCGCCACTTCCTGTAATACAAATTAAAATTGAGTGGGTCAGGCTTGGGAGCCTGGTGAGCATATAGGGTTTTCAACCCACAATAAATAATCATATTTAATTTCCACCAACCAACAATAACCCAATTACCCATTCCCGTTATTCTCACTTTATGCCCCTAAAATAACTAACACAAGGGACCTAGTCTAAGAACATTTCATCGGGGCGACAACACATGCTTCGGGGGTTCCTCAGCAATATAAGTCAAATAAGGCAACCATGAGGGGTATGGAGTACAACGAATGAACACCCAAGTTCATTAACACCTATAGGTGGCGAACCTGCTAATGTTTCCACAAGACTATCTAGAAAAGTCCGTGGTCGTCATCTAAACTCCGCTAGATGACTAAATCAAACAATAACGAGGCCTCTCATCTGTTTATTACACACCAACTATCTACCCACGTTCTACCCAACATATTAGTAGACAAAAATATACATTTTTATACATAGTTTAAAAACCTGTATAGCATGCTTTAATCAATACATATTCCACATAACAGATGAGGCACACACACATACCACGTATCTCATAGAAAACAAATCAGATCTATGAGATAGAAGAGGGTGAATATACATTCACACATATAACACCAAATATACACATAACACGTATTTCGTATAAAATACTCTATAATTATGCGTTAGAAGAAAGTAACCACACACTCATGCATATAAACAACAATACACTTAATACACTCAAACCATACTTGTATTATTATCGTGTTTATGAAAGGTAGTATACAGTCACTTGATCAGAAGATGATCAGACAACACTACGACTTGCAGAAGTAGTAATTCTCAACAGATCTGGAAGATATTCACAAAAATCGAACTTCTCGCGGGCAGAGCTTCGGCTCGGGAACCGCACTTCTCGGGATCTTCGGGATCTCGGGACTTGCTTCGGGGCTCGAGAATAATACCGGGGCTTCGGGGTATTTCTGGCACACAAATCGATGCAAAACGGGAGAGAGAAAAGAGGAAAATAGCAATTGAGTCGGCTGCCCTCGCTTCCTATTTATAGGAGGCTGGAGCCTCGGAGTACGCGGGGCGTACTGCAGTACGTGGGGCGTACTGCTCCGAAACGTCATGGCGTTCGTCATCCGAAGAACTCGAGTGCGAGGTGCGTCTTGCTTCGCTGTACGCGGGTCGTACTTCGGATCAGATCGGTGACTCCTTCGGATAATCATCCGAATTAAAGATTAAATTTAAATACAAAATATTTAATAAACTTCGGAAATTGATATCTTCTTCATACGAACTCCGTTTTCGACGTTCTTTATATCCACGCGTAGGTGAGACTACGCTCTACAACTTTCGTTTAGACTCCGTCGGCTAATTTTAACTTTATTTTTATTATTTATTTTTAATAGGCCGGGACAGAAAAACTCCGTTATAAATTCATAACTTCTTCGTTTGACGTCTGTTCTCGCCTAACTTTTTATCGCTTCGATACCAACAACGAGACCTTCGATCCTCGTCTAGAATGCTTCGGCTAAAAACCGCTCGATCTCAAATCGAGTATTTCAGGCTGGATACCGTCAAGCCGAAACTTCGATAAATCATAACTTCCTCATACGAAGTCATATTTGGGCGTTCTTTATATATTCGGAAACCTCGTTTCAACCACTACAACATTAACCAAAGATATCAAGTTTATTTTACACTTAAATTTTGACGCTTATTTTTATTCTTAATTAATTAAACCACATAATTAAGCAATTAAGCACAAAACATATAATACTCAAATAATACAATCTTATTATTTCAAAACGGGTTACAAAGGTTAACCTAGACTATTACATTGCTAAAAATGGCAAGCCCGGAAACACAGGCGTTACAATTCTCTCCACCTTAGAATGATTTCGTCCCCAGAATCACACATCAACAAACAAATGCGGATAGCGACTCAACATGTCACTCTCCGTCTCCCAGGTGAGATTCGGCCCATTCGTGTGTTTCCATCGGACAAGCACTAACCCAACCATTTTGCGTTGCAACTTCTTAGTCTTTCGGTCAACAATTGCCTCTGGTTCTTCAATCTACCTTTTGTTCTCATCAATTCTCAATTCAGAAATTGGAATTATGTCGGGAACTTCTCCCGTGAACTTCCTCAAATAACACACATGAAAAGTGTTGTGAATTCCATTCAGTTCTTCTGGTAGTTCGAGCTTGTAAGCTTGGTTCCCAATTCTCTGAAGAACTTTAAATCGTCCAATAAAACTTGGAATCAACTTTCCCCTTTTACCAAATCTTATAAGTCCCTTCCACGACGAGACTTTAAGCAAAACCGAATCTCCAATTTCAAAAGTCATCGGTCTTCGCTTCTTGTCAGCATAGTTCTTTTGACGATCCTGAGCTGCTAACATTCTTTCCCTAATTATTTTCAACTTTTCAGCGGTTTGATGGACCATCTCCGGTCCCATAAACTGCTTTTCCCCAGCCTCAAGCCAACAAGACGGCGTACGACACTTCTGTCCATACAAAGCTTGATAAGGTGCCATCTTAATGCTCGAGTGGAAACTATTATTGTAGGAAAACTCTACCAATGGTAAATGTTCATCCCAATTACCTAGGAATTCCAAGGTACATGCTCTTAGCATATCTTCAAGTGTTTGTATTGTTCTTTCACTCTGACCATCAGTCTGCAGATGGTAAGCTGTACTTAAACACAACTTGGTACCCAATTCCTCTTGTAGACTTTTCCAAAACTTGAGGTGAAACGGCTATCACGATCCGATACAATCGTTAACGGAACACCGTGAAGCCTCACAATTTCCTTCACGTAAGAATTCGCAAGCTTTTCCATAGACCATTTCTCTTTGGCTGCTATGAAATGCACAATCTTAGTGAATCGATCAACGACCACCCAAATCATGTCGTGACCATTCTTTGTTCTGGGCAGTTTAGTGACAAAATCCATAGCAATGTCTTCCCATTTACCCATAGGCACAGGTAAAGGCTCTAAACTCCCATATGGTTTCTAATGTTGTGTCTTGACTCTCGCACAAGTCACACACTCAGCCACATACTTTGCAACATCAAGCTTCATCGTCGGCCACCAGTAGTAGGGTTTCAGATCCCTATACATTTTAGTGCTACCGGGATGAATCGAGTACATGGTCTTGTGAGCTTCTTCCATCAGAAGATCTCTGACTCCTCCTGTCTTAGGTATCCAAATCCGATCTTGGAACACCTTCAGTCCATGACTGTTTACACCGAACACCAACGTTTTGCCCAAACGTTCCTCCTTTCGGTCATTCTTTTCAGAAGCTTCGCTTTGAGCTTTCTTTATACTTTCCACAATGGTCGAGACAACTTCAATTCTCAATGCTCTTGGCCTTTTCCTTTCAAGATTGACTTTCCGACTGAGAGCATCAGCAACAACATTAGCTTTACCGGGATGGTAAAGTATCTCACAGTCGTAGTCCTTGAGTAACTCTAGCTAGCGTCGTTGCCTCATATTCAATTCTTTCTGATTAAAGAGATATTGGAGACTCTTATGATCAGTGAAAAGTTTGCACTTCGTGCCATAGAGGTAATGCCTCCATATTTTCAGAGCGAAAACTACCGCTGCCAACTCCAAATCATGATTCGGGTAATTCTTTTCATGCTCTTTCAGCTGTCGAGACGCATATGCTATCACCTTTTCTCTTTGGGTTAAAACACAACCCAATCCAACCCCAGACACATCGCTATAAACAGCGAAGTCTTCAACTCCATCGGGTAGAGAAAGTATCGGTGCCTCGCATAGCTTCTTCTTTAGCTTCTCGAATGCCTCTTTATGCTTATCACTCCAAGCATAAGTAGCTCCTTTGTGGGTCAAAGCTGTTAATGGAGTAGCAATCGAAGAAAAGCCTTGGATAAACCTTTGGTTATATCCGGCTAATCCTAAAAAGCTTCGAATCTCCGTGGGACTTTTTGGTTGTTCCCACTTCATTACAACTTCAATCTTCGCTGGATCAACCATTATCCCTTCTTGGTTGACCACGTGACCCAAGAATTGGACTTCACGAATCCAAAAATCACATTTGGAGAACTTTGCATACAACTTCTCCTTCTTCAAGATTTCTAACACTTCTCGCAAGTGTCTGCCATGCTCCTCCTGGCTTTTTGAGTAAATCAGAATGTCGTCTATGAACACTATCACGGATTTATCAAGGAATGGATTACAAACCCTATTCATCAAATCCATGAACGCTGCTGGAGCATTGGTTAGTCCAAAAGACATAACCAAGAACTCGTAGTGTCCATATCTAGTTCTGAATGCAGTCTTCTCGATATCTTGCTCTCTTACTTTTAGCTGATGATATCCTGACCTAAGATCGATCTTCGAGAAATAGCTCGAACCTTGCAATTGATCAAACAGGTCATCAATCCTTGGCAACGGATATCTATTCTTTATTGTTGCCTTGTTTAGCTCTCTGTAATCAATGCACATTCTCATACTTCCATCTTTCTTTTTCATGAATAACACCGGAGCTCCCCAGGGCGATGAACTAGGTCTAATGAAACCTTTGTCCAATAACTCCTGAAGTTGCATCATAAGCTCCTTCATCTCCGTCGGTGCTAATCGATAAGGTGCTTTTGCTATTGGTGTGGTTCTTGGTAACAAGTCTATTCTGAACTCTACTTGTCTATCAGGTGGTAATCCAGGAAGATCTTCGGGAAATACTTCCGAATAATCACACACCACTGGAATATTCTGCATCACCTTCTTTTCCTTCTTAGCATCAATCGCGAATGCTAAATATGATGTACATCCCTTGGTCAAACACTTTCTGGCTTTCATTAGAGAAATGATTCCAGAATTTAGTCGCCGTTTGTCCTCGTACACCATAAATGAATCCTTCCCAGGCAGGTTTACTTTAACTATCTTCTTCTTGCATAAAATTTCGGCATCATTGGCGCTAAGCCAATCCATTCCCAGAACGATGTTGAAACCATTAAGTTCGATAGGCAAAAATTCCTCATGAAACTTATTCCCATTAAGGTCGATTAAGATGTTTTTCATACGATGGCTAACAGGTACAAAATTTCCACTAGCAACTTCGACTAATAAAGCATTAACTAGTCTATCAACAGGCAAAGCTAGTTTTCTACCAAACTCATGCGAAATAAAGGAGTAGTTGGCTCCAGAATCAAACAAAATTTGAGCAGGTAGTTCGTTAACAAGAAAGGTACCTGAAGCGACATCAACTTCATCTTTCGCGGCCTCAAGTGTCATCTGGAAGGCTCTCGCCTTCGGCTTTGGTGGAATGTTGGGCCTAGCTGCCTCCTTCTTCTTCGGACAGTCTTTCAAAATGTGCCCCTCTTCATTATAACCAAAACACATCCTTTTGTTGTTCGGACACTCATTCGCAAAATGTCCAACCTTTCCACACTTGTAGCAGGTTACGTCCTCACTACATTTTCCAAAGTGATTTTTCTTACACTTATCACACCACTTCGCTTCGCCTCCCTTTCCTCCAAACTTTTTCGAATCAGATTTCGAAAATTTGCCCTTCTTACCGGAACCAGATGTTCCCTCAAACTTTCTCTTCTCACCAACCTCAACCTTGTCGGTGGTTCTCCCCTTAATCAAGTTGTCAACAGACTTGGCAGCCCAGATAGCTGCCTCTAGAGTATGTGCCTGACGTACTGGCACCTCGTACTCCCATGGGAGTCCCTTCGCATACCGGTCCACCTTTGTCAGCTCATCTGGAACGATGCGCAAAGCAAACTTCATCTTATCGGTAAGGTTATTGGTGTATTCATCAACTGATATTCTGCCTTTCGTCAATGTCAGAAACTTGTTCTCTAGTTCCAACAGATTTTGAGCCGAGCAGAACTTGCGCTTGAACTGCACCAAGAACTCTGCCTATGTCAATTGTAGTGGCTTATTAGGGCTCAACGTCTTCCCTAGAGTGTTCCACCAACGAATGGCTCCACCTCGGAATTGACGCACTACATAGATAGTCTGCAACTTGCCTCTGCAGCCACATGTCATGAAAGCTAACTCTATTTCGGAGATCCAATCCATAACTCCAATCGGATCCTCCTTTCCATTGAAGGTCGATCGTTTGCAAGTTAGAAAGTCCTTGTACTTGCATCCCATTCCATCATGGTTGTTTTGCCTAACTATCGGTGGGTTGGCTTGACTAACAGACCCACTGAAGTTTCCACCTTCCGAGTGCCCTTCATTTAATTCGGGCTCTTCCACACGAATTGACAGTTCTTCACGATTCTGTTGAAGCAACCTCCTAGTCTCCTCCATTTGACGATCCAACATTGTTTGAATCATCATTTTCACACCAGCCATGGTTATTGGCTCAGGTGCTGCTGCTATGACAGGTATTTGTTCAATCACTGGTGGTTGATTCCTGTTTTCGTCAGCATTTCCAACTCCACTTCTTGTTCTCACCATTTTGATCTACACACCGAATAAGGTTAAATTAGATCCTCATTCACGATAGATATTCAAATCATCCATATCACTCCGAAACGTTTACATGCTAGTTCTAAATTCGTAGACGTACGCTTAGAATCCTACACACATAAAGTTTCTAGATCCGGTCGGCAACAGACCATAGATCCGAACAAATAATATCATATATGGAAACATATAACATTTAGCACATAAAATCATTTTAGGCAACTTCCCTAAAATAAACTAGTGCTCGTGTCTAAAACATAACAAACACACATCTCAAAATTTCACTTAGCATTCTAAGTTTAAGTCTAGAAATCCTACAAATTTCTAGTTCGCTTAAACTAATGCTCTGATACCAACTATGACATCCCCAAAATCTCGGCCAGAAAAGACCGATTTTCATTTATGCTTTTAAAATAATTTCAGAGTAAATCCTTTTGATTTGAAAGAGTTGCGGAATTTGTTCCAAAAAACAAAACATGATAAAACAATGTTTACCAAAGCATTTCATAAAAGAAATGTATTTTTCATTATATAATCAAAACTCGGGGTGTCATGTTCCGATACAGACTAATAAGCATAAACGATAACATTACAAGTCATTCAACAAATATATACATATACAGACTTGTAAACAAAACAACTTGATGGTTCATCCATCTTATGCCCTCGCACCACTTCCTGTAATACAAATTAAAATTGAGTGGGTCAGGCTTGGGAGCCTGGTGAGCATATAGGGTTTTCAACCCACAATAAATAATCATATTTAATTTCCACCAACCAACAATAACCCAATTACCCATTCCCGTTATTCTCACTTTATGCCCCTAAAATAACTAACACAAGGGACCTAGTCTAAGAATATTTCATCGGGGCGACAACACATGCTTCGGGAGTTCCTCAGCAATATAAGTCAAATAAGGCAACCATGAGGGGTATGGAGTACAGCGAATGAACACCCAAGTTCATTAACACCTATAGGTGGCGAACCTGCTAATGTTTCCACAAGACTATCTAGAAAAGTCCGTGGTCGTCATCTAAACTCCGCTAGATGACTAAATCAAACAATAACGAGGCCTCTCATCTGTTTATTACACACCAACTATCTACCCATGTTCTACCCAACATATTAGTAGACAAAAATATACATTTTTATACATAGTTTAAAAACCTGTATAGCATGCTTTAATCAATACATATTCCACATAACAGATGAGGCACACACACATACCACGTATCTCATAGAAAACAAATCAGATCTATGAGATAGAAGAGGGTGAATATACATTCACACATATAACACCAAATATACACATAACACGTATTTCGTATAAAATACTCTATAATTATGCGTTAGAAGAAAGTAACCACACACTCATGCATATAAACAACAATACACTTAATACATGTGACATCCCCAAAATCTCGGCCAGAAAAGACCGATTTTCATTTATGCTTTTAAATATTTTCAGAGTAAATCCTTTTGATTTGGAAGAGTTGCGGAATTTGTTCCCAAAAACAAAACATGATAACACATTGTTTACCGAAGCATTTCATAAAAGAAATGTATTTTCATTATAATCAAAACTCGGGGTGTCATGTTCCGATACAGACCAATAAGCATAAACGAATACATTACAAGTCATATAACAAATATAAACATATGCAGACTTGTAAACAAAACAACTTGATGGTTCATCCATCTCATGCCCTTCCGCCACTACCTGTAATACAATTTAAAACTGAGTGGGTCAGGCTTGGGAGCCTGGTGAGCATATAGGGTTTTCAACCCACAATAAATATCATATTTAATTTTCACCAACCAACAATAACCCAATTACCCATTCCCGTTATTCTCACTTTAATGTCCCTAAAACAACTAACATAAGGGACCTAGTCTAAGAATATTTCATCGGGGCGACAACACATGCTTCGGGGGTACCTCAGCAATATAAGTCAAATAAGGCAACCATGAGGGGGATGGAGTACAGCGAATGAACACCCAAGTTCATTAACACCTACAGGTGGCGAACCTGCTAATGTTTCCACAAGACTGTCTAGAATAGCCAGTGGTCGTCATCTAAACTCCGCTAGATGACTCAATCAAACAACAACGAGGCCTCTCATCTGTTTATTACACACCAACTGTCTACCCATGTTCTACCCAACATATTAGTAGATAAAAATATACATTTGTATACATAGTTTAAAGAAAACCTGTATAGCATGCTTTAATCAACACATATATCACATAACAGATGAGGCACACACACACATAACACATATCTCATAAAGAAATAAGCAGATCTATAAGATAGAAGAGAGTGAATACTCATTCACACATAACACAACCAAATATATATACACATAACACGTATTTTTATATAAAATACTTCGTATTATTGTATTAGAAAGAAAATAACTACACACTCACTTGATCAGAAGATGATCGGACAGCACTACGGCTTATAGAAGTAGTGATCCACAGCAGATCTGGAAGATCTTCACAAAAATCGAACTTCTCGCGGGCAGAGCTTCGACTCGGGAACCGCACTTCTCGGGATCTTCGGGATCTCGGGACTTGCCTCGGGGCTAGAGTATGATACCGGGGCTTCGGGGTAGCTTCGGGGGTAAAAATGCAGAGCTTCGACACGAAAATGAGAGGGAATTTGCAAAAATACCCGGAACCCTCGCATCCTATTTATAGGAGGCTGGAGCCTCGGAGTACGCGGGGCGTACTGTGTTACGCGGGGCGTACTGCCCAAAACGTCATTGCTTACGTATCCGAAGTGCTCGAGTGCGAGTGTCGACATCCCTCGGAGTATGCGGGGCGTACCTCGGATCAGATCGGTGACTCCTTCGGATAATGCTTCCGAATTTTGATTTAAATTTAAATACAAAATGGTTAATAAACTTCGGAAATTCATAACTTCTTCATACGAACTCCGTTTTCGACGTTCTTTATATCCACGGAAAGGTGAGACCATGCTCTACGACTTTCGTTTAGACTCCGTCGGCTAATTTTGAATTTATTTTTATTAATTATTTTTAATAGGCCGCGACAGAAACTTTCGTTATAAATTCATAACTTCTTCGTTTGACGTCCGTTCTCGCCTAACTTTTTATCGCTTCGATACCAACAATGAGATCTTCGATTCTCATTTAGATTGCTTCGGCTAACAACTGCTCGATCTCAAATCGAGTAAAACAGGTTGTATACCGCTAAGCCGAAACTTCGATAAATCATAACTTCCTCATACGAAGTCAGATTTGGGCGTTCTATATATATTCGGAAACCTCGTTTCAATTACTACAACATTAACCAAAGATATTAAGTTTATTTTATACTTAAATTTTGACGCTTATTTTTATTCTTAATTAATCAAACCACATAATTAAGCAATTAAGCACAAAACACATAATACTCAAATAATAAAATCTTATTATTTCAAAACGGGTTACAAAGGTTAACCTAGACCATTACATTGCTACAAATGGCAAGCCTGAAACACAGGCGTTACAATACACTCAAACCATACTTGTATTATTATCGTGTTTATGAAAGGTAGTATACAGTCACTTGATCAGAAGATGATCAGACAACACTACGACTTGCAGAAGTAGTAATTCTCAGCAGATCTGGAAGATATTCACAAAAATCGAACTTCTCGCGGGCAGAGCTTCGGCTCGGGAACCGCACTTCTCGGGATCTTCGGGATCTCGGGACTTGCTTCGGGGCTCGAGAATAATACCGGGGCTTCGGGGTATTTCTGGCATGCAAATCGATGCAAAACGGGAGAGAGAAAAGAGGAAAATAGCAATTGAGTCGGCTGCCCTCGCTTCCTATTTATAGGAGGCTGGAGCCTCGGAGTACGCGGGGCGTACTGCAGTACGTGGGGCATACTGCTCCGAAACGTCATGGCGTTCGTCATCCGAAGAACTCGAGTGCGAGGTGCGTCTTGCTTCGCTGTACGCGGGTCGTACTTCGGATCAGATCGGTGACTCCTTCGGATAATCATCCGAATTAAAGATTAAATTTAAATACAAAATATTTAATAAACTTCGGAAATTGATATCTTCTTCATACGGACTCCGTTTTCGACGTTCTTTATATCCACGCGTAAGTGAGACTACGCTCTACAACTTTCGTTTAGACTCCGTCGGCTAATTTTAACTTTATTTTTATTATTTATTTTTAATAGGCCGGGACAGAAAAACTTCGTTATAAATTCATAACTTCTTCGTTTGACGTCTGTTCTCGCCTAACTTTTTATCGCTTCGATACCAACAACGAGACCTTCGATCCTCGTCTAGAATGCTTCGGCTAAAAACCGCTCGATCTCAAATCGAGTATTTCAGGCTGGATACCGTCAAGCCGAAACTTCGATAAATCATAACTTCCTCATACGAAGTCATATTTGGGCGTTCTTTATATATTCGGAAACCTCGTTTCAACCACTACAACATTAACCAAAGATATCAAGTTTATTTTACACTTAAATTTTGACGCTTATTTTTATTCTTAATTAATTAAACCACATAATTAAGCAATTAAGCACAAAACATATAATACTCAAATAATACAATCTTATTATTTCAAAACGGGTTACAAAGGTTAACCTAGACTATTACATTGCTAAAAATGGCAAGCCCGGAAACACAGGCGTTACAATCTCGCACCTGGCTGCTAGCTACAGTCAGACCGGCAGGTCTATGGGTGACAAATGTCATAAAGGATATCGACTTCCGAATTCACGTCGTATAAAGTTTAATTACGGTCATAAAACTCGCCAATAGTTACAACACTTTTACGTAATAATACAGTGTTCACAAACAATTGCTTTAATCACATAAATATGGATTAAATTTATGCCTCACCATTACAGAAACATTAAAGCAACCACTCACAACAGGTAAAGTACGGGATTTTCTCAGTCAAACCATAGTACCTATCATACTAACAGAAATCAAGATTTTTAAACGGGACATACTTTACTTACTGGTGGTAACCAGGGTTTCGATACAAACAATGTTTTACACAAGATGAAAATAAATCATTTGTACAAATTCAGTGACTCGTTTTCAATACAAAAACATGCTTATGAACTCACCAGCTTTTTGCTGATACGTTTTCAAAACCGCTTGTATTCTCAGTACAACGATAGACAGGTACCTTTGCCAGCTTTTGGAAAAGACGGAGCATTTTGGAGTCTCTTTTTTATCTTTTGCTACTTTTGGATGTATACAAACTATGTTTTCAAACAGATGTAAATATTCATATTGTAATGTACTAGTTGAGTTTACTTTGATTGTTATGATACGATTGTTGTGATACTACGCATGACGTCACCCGCCCCTGGACGTTTCCGCCATCTATTCTGACGGTTCGGGGGTGTGACAGATTGGTAACAGAGCTATTGTTTATAGTGAACTAAGTATATCGAACCTTACATGGTATACAACTATAAACACTAAAAGGGGCTGAAGTGCTCTAAACTAAAAGTATACTTTTAAAGTATAAGTGTTTTTTCAAAAAGTATACAAGTATACCTACATACCAGAAACAATATCATGAGTAGAACAAAACAAAAGTATTTTGATGTTGGACACCGTGGTTAAACCTGGGAAGTTATGTAATCATGTCTAGGGTCAATATAGCCTGATCAACTATATTCATTCGAGACATGACCAACATGTGCTTGGGAGTGACTGTGGTGTTGCAGCAGGCCTAAAACTTACCAAGTATCCATACAACAAGACGTCAATATAACAAAACTTACAACTTAAAATACTATAGGAGTATTTTACTAAAGTCAAATGCATTTCAGATATTCACTTCCACGTGTTTCTACTCATTCCTTTTAGCGATAACTTATTTGCATTAGTAGCCTTTCCTTGTTTATCGCTTAGTAGAACACTCTAGCTATCATACCGAGATATACCTTGCTTCATATCTCTTGATTCGATTCCAGAGGACTTACTATCCTCTCCTTCCTGATTATTTTTAGAACAAGATTCCTCCAAAGAAAAGACCCAACAAAAAGAACAACAATCCCCCAATAGATCCGACACCGCCACCTCCGCAGTTAGATCCTGCTATGTTCTAGGCAGCTGTTATTGCCGCTGTAGCTGTCACGATGTCACAAATTAATTCTGGTGGATCTGGCAGGCCGGGAGGTGGTACTCATCACCAAAATCATGAAAGTGGTCAAGGACACCAAAAGGAGTGCTCCTATAAAGACTTTATGAACGCAAAGCCCACATCTTTCGACGGTAATGGAACTTTGATAATGCGCCTATATCTTCGTCTTCATTCCCAAAGTCACCATTATCAAAGAACTTTGATAATGCGCCTATATCTTCGTATTCGGTTCCCACGTACACTCAGGACCCTTCTGATGCAACTATGGAACCTTGTTGAGTAATGTCTTTATCTTTTAACCAAGGATAGCAATCGATCTTCCTACGTAATTGAGTCATTCATTAATCTGAAAATCTTCAAAGGAAACCACCGATGTTTCTTCTACCACACACTTTAGAAGCCGAGACACGTGGAAGTATTGTGAATCAAGATCAATTCACCTAATTGTTCTAATAGACACACTACACTCCTCACTAAAACAATAATCTTGTATGGACCTATGCACCGAGGACCTAAGTTTCCTCTTTTACAAAATCGTTGTTGGGTTTTATAGATTACAATAATTATGTGCTTGCGGAATTTCACTTAACGTTTAAGGCCACATACAACCTAATAGATCTATGTATTTTACACTTTGAATGTACCATGCCATGAACAACAAAATAACTTGAGAACCTAATGAATCCCTAGTATAATCAAATTACAAGAATTAGGGTTACATACATTTAATTTGTTGTAGTAAAGAAATCACTTCGAACTCCTTATAGAAACCTTGGAAAGCAAGCACCAAAAATCTCGTGCCTCCAATGGCTCATACCCAAAACACTAGAAACCCTAGAATGAATAGGATAGAGAGAAATGACTAATAATTTTCGTTCATATGCTTCTTAGAAGGAGACATGCAAAAATTCTATCACAATGGGTCTTTATATAGCTGTTGTGTATCCCTAAGAAATCCTATAGAATGATAACCCATAAATAGGTAATATCTTGTTTCCTAATTATCTATTTGGAGCATTCTAGATTACCCTAATAGGGTATCAAAACTGTCCAAGGATGGAGGTTTCTAAAATCTCTCTCTTGCTCAACTATTGAACAATTACAAAGTAACCCTTGTACAATTAATTAATTCTAATTGATCCCAAATTAATTCTAATCAATTATTAATTAATTCTAATTGATTTCAAACCAATTATTTAACTATTGATCCCATGTTAATATATTAATAATAAATTAACATATCGATTATCTATTTCCAATTAATATATTAATAATATATTAACAAATTATTTATTTCTCTTTCTCCTAATATCATTTCAAGCTATTTCTGGTTATGAGGACAACCCAAAAGGACGCTGCTAATTATTTAAGATTTTGCTAATTTACTTAATGACTTAGACACCTAATGCAATAGTCTCCCACTTGGATAAGTCTAAAACTAAATTACATGTATAACTTCTAAATCAAACATAAAAGGGTGCTTTCCAAAGCAACTGCAGAACTCTAATCCGATCAGATATATGTCCTTTGATAAGTGATCAAATATTCCTTCGTTCTTCAAGATATCGTGTGGGCACTAGACATGGATTGAAATCAATCTCATTGTCCAAAATTCTGTTTCTCGATTTCCCGATTTATGACGACTAAATTTAGACTACTAATTGAACACATCAATTTAATTTGGGCTCGGCCAAGCACTTCCAATGTCAACAACAAATCATCGAGGGACCATAAGATACCGCTTTTCCTGTTATGGAAAAAGGAATGAATAAATTTCGACTCATATGCTTGTATTTTTTACTCACCAAATCATGTATGACACTATGTTTTATAACATCACGTTACTAAAGCATCTACGTAACACTAATACACAACCGACTTATAAATTACAACTCATATATCTCCATTTCAAGAATACAAGATATTATCATCTCATAATTACTCGCGATAGAATTCATGAAGTAATTCTCTAAGCTTGGGTTTATTTAATACTCAAAATCACCATTTTCTAAGTACTCATGAAGATTGTAGCAACACAATTTGCTATGTCTAATCTCCTTAGATAATCTACAATCCAATTCATGTCAGTTTTCATTCACTACTTAGTTCATAAAGTATAAGCGATTGTGGAGTTTCGAATAATCAAATCTTCTAGGAAGTAAAAACATGAAAAGTGTAACACAATAATAAACCAATTAACTATGGTCTCAAACCTATTGAAAATAAATAAATCTCTATTATTTAATCACCATAATAATTACATCTTTATTCATTGTATAATGTTTCGAGTAATTAACTAACCACTTGAAGTAAATAACATCAATTATACCATGTTATGAACATGCATACTATGCCTCTTTTTTTGGAAAGGGAACTTCCCTAACGAGGGTTTCCGGGCCAGCTTACGCGCACCGACTAATCCCCCACTGCAAACATGAGACTTTGCCTCATGCCCTGGAGTCACTGCAGGCGAACCTCCATGGCCACAAGGGCTGAGTAGTACTATGCCTCTTTATGGTCCTTCCTTTGTGAACAAATCAACTGGGCATGATTCTAATGATGATCATTTGATAATTCTAAATTCTTGACACTATCTAAAATGTAGTGGAATTACAACTTTACATGCATTGACCTTCTGTGATGTTGAGACTTCTAAGTTACAAAGACCGAGCCAATGATATTCAATAATGTTCTATTGAAACTTTGTTACTAGAAACAATTCCACAATAATAAAGTTTCAAATTCAAGGTACACTCCCTAAATACTTCCCTTGCATTAAAGTTTCCAACTCACATGTAGATTTAATAATCAACTCTCATTATGGAAACATTTCCATATTCCCATACGACCATCAATTTTGACCACGAATCATCTTAATCGAAAACATGTCACTATGGTCCTCCCAAACAATATTATACTTTCAACTGCCCACAAGCAACCAATCTTTAGTAAACTTTAGAATGTTCTTGAAAGTTGTTTAACAATTCTAGTCACACAAAAAAAAATTCTAATCCTTTTTCCTCTTAATGCTCAAGGCATTTGGAAAAATAAAAATAAGTGAATATTCTAGCAAACATAATCGATCCTATATCTGTAGCATATAGGACTCGATTCATTATGTATCGCATAAGGGTTTGATATTTGTTCAGTCTCTTGCTGTAATATTTTCATATATCGAATTTCTTATGTTGAACCATTTCCACATGATATTCATATAAGCCTATGAGCATGTTCTATTAAAACCCTACAATCTAAACCTTTAGATTTGAAAAGAAGTACGAGTGCCCTCTCCCGTAAGTCTACTATAGCAAAACAATTCCCAAACTTTGCAATTTTCAAATTGAAAACTTTATTCCCTACAAATAGTATTGTCAACATGCAATACTGGCATAACAATTATGCTCCCACTAGCTCTGACATATACCCAACAATCAACTGGACTTCTAGAAATCAATACTCTTGACTTTCTTTGTGAAGTACAAATTTATGTTATGTGATGCTTCGATAAGTCTCTAACTAGACTTGTTAAGCTTATACATCTTAATTGGATAGCATATGTGTGTGTTTAAACCCTTTAAGAACTTATAGATATTTGTCTTGAAAGTTCAAACAATTCATTTTCATTCCTTACCATTCGAAATATAAAGAGGGATGCCTTAATCATATTATGAATTTGAGAATGTAGTTAACACAACCAACATCCATACTGATCTTTATCAAATCTTTTAAAATCTACTAGCAAAAGTATTTCCTAACAATCATTTTCATGAATTAGAGGAAAATCTTTTCCACCTAGATTTTATGGTGCATACGTTCCCATCTATGTGAATCTATCATTTCCAACCTACAATCATAAGACAAGGTTTAGTACAAAATCAAAATCAAAGTTTGCTTTTTCTTTATGGACCGAACTTCATTATTTTAAATTTCTTTCCCTCTGGTAGCTCAAGGGCCTACCAATGCTTCCATGTTGTTAGCCGCTTACCTATATTGATCAATATACTTTCAGTGACCAACTTGCTTTTTTTCTTTTTCCAGTTAAATAAGAAACATAGAACTCATAAGAATTGCTAACTCAACTAGAAGTGCACATAAATAAGATGTGTCAACCAAACACGATGTAACACCTTGTTTGAAAGTACTCGGTTGGGTTCTTGAAAACCAAAGGGTAGGGGCGATTCAGTATTTTATGGGTCTCGGGTTTCATCCGGAAGGTTTTGGACTTGGAGGTGTCGATTGGAGCGTAGGGCTTCCCGCTACCTTTTTGTGGATATAAAGTTCGTTGGAAACGGACTTAGAATGAAGTATTTATGACCCTTTGAAGTTAATGTCAAAAATTGCCCTTAATGGAAATAAATGTCAAGGAAGGACCATGCATGCGAAGTGGAAGGCATGTGAGTACACCCAACGTAAGTTGGGTTACGCCCTACATATAAAAAGGAAATGGTCGCGGGTGTTTTTGGCATATGCCCAGCGTACGTCCGGTGTCCAGAAACCCTAATTTTAGGGCCAACCACTATATAAAGAACTTAATGGCTCAAACCCTAGCCTCCTTATCTGTCCCCCAACCTCGGAGATACCCTAGAACGCCTCATCCCCTTGTTCTTGAGTGGTTTTAACCTTAAGAAGCTCATTTTGGTGGTGTAAGCTTGGAAAAGGAAAAGAAGAAGTTGGCAAGGAAGAACTTGGGAAGTTGGAGCTCATAGATCTGGGATAACATCATCCTTTGGGACTCTTTAGAGGTATAAACTTCATAACTTTAACTAAGAATGCTTAGATCTAGTATAGTTTGGTTTTGGAGTAATTTTAGTCCCAAGAATGGACCTTTGTGGTGAAATCTCGTTTGTGAGCTTAGGGTTGCCACCCTCAGAGCTAAAAGGGTCCCATAAGCAATAAAGTCTCCATCTTGAATGTCATAATGGGTTCATGCATGAGATCTAGCCCTTTTCATGAAAGTAGAACATCATTTTTGGAGTTTGGGCTTGTTTGGGCCAAGTAAAGTCACCAAATCAGTGACTTTATGGATTAAGACGTGGAAAAGGACCAGGATCTATGATTGTAGCTTCTAAAGTGAAGTATTAAGCACTTAATGAGAAATGGACTTAATAGGCGGGTTTACGCTGAGCGTACGTGAAGGTACGCCCAACGTACTCACCACTTAGACAGTACGCTTAACGTACGTGGATGTACGCCCCGCGTACTCTGTTTGTTGGGCCTTGTGCTTTTAGGCCACAATTTGGGCCATGCTTTGGTTCTTTGGGCCTTAGTGGGCCATCAAAAGTTAGATAATTTAGGCCAAGAATATGTTTGGGCTTAGGGTAAGTCCCATTAGAGGGATTGGGCCCAATTGAGCAAATTGGGCCATTAGTGGACCACTATTGGTTTGGGAAAGCCTACCTAGTGTTAGGTTTTGTTTTGAGATTTGGGCCTTAGTTTGGATCATACTGGGCTAGGGGTAAAATGGTAATTTTACCCTCTGCATGGATTAAGGATTATGGTATGGGACCCAGTTGCTAATTGGGTATATTGATCGGTATTGATGGTTCAGGAAGTAGGCGGGGCAGCAGTTAAGGATTTCTACAGGAAGCTTCTGCATTCGAGGTGAGTTTTCTCACCATACCAATGGGTCTAATGCACCAAGGTCGACCCATTTTATGATAGTTGGTATACTTTTTGTGTAGAGGTGTGTAGCACTGTTATGTATTGATATGTGGTAGAGAAAGCTTTTACAGCTAGTGGTAGAGATAGCCTTCAGGGCTAACGGTAGAGATAGCCTTCAGGGCTAATGGTAGAGATAGCCTTTGCGGCTAATGGTAGAGATAGCTTATAGCTAATTGATATGTGTTATGTGGTAGAGGTCGCTTTTATAGCTAACTGATATGCATTATCTGGTAGAGGTAGCTTTATACCTAATTGACATGTGTTATGTGGTAGAGGTGGCTTTTATAGCTAGCATGTTATGTGGATTGGGTGTGGGGTATGCTCTGGGGAACTCACTAAGCTTCTTGCTTACAGGTTTGTTTATGGTTTCAGGTACTTTAGATCCCAAAGGCAAGGGCAAGGCGTGATGGCGCAGCGTGCACTCTCTCACAAGCATTTGATGGGACACTCTGATATTTGGAATAATAGTTGTATTTGACTTATGTTTTGAAAAAAATTATAACTGGGTTCCTTAATGTATGGAATTATGTTTGAGTACTCTAAAAATGAAAATTTTACTTTGAAAATTGGGTCATTACACATGATAGGTTATCAACCTCAGGTCGGGCGCTAGTGATAACTCAAAAGGTTTATTTCCGGTTGACTCTCAGAACTCTCAAGATCAATATGACTCCCACTGACTTCTTGACGTACGAGTTTTCTCTCAAGGATCAGTCTGATCTAAAACAAATATTCAAAAGTTTGTGTGGATTACCGACAAGAAAACACTTCAGATAATAGGTCTCTATTTATCTTTTGTTTCTCGAAAAAAAATCACAACTCTAATTCTATATGTGCTAGAGTAAGAAAACATTATACTCCACATATTTCGAGGTGTTTTCAACCTTCTTAGTTTGAAAGGAGTTTCAAGATATAATTTCCAGTTACTAAAGTATGACTCTAAAACTTGATTTTGAATAAAGTATGACTCATCTCTTGATTGAACTATATTTCAACAAACTATGATTCCTCTTCTTAGTCACACAGTTGCACTAAGATGTTCTTTGAGGATCAATTGTGATATAAATCCACAATCACTAAGATGATCATAAAACATGATACTAAAGCATTCTCCTTTCTTCTAATATTAGAGAATATTTTATCTTTCTGCCTAATAGATTCGTATTATTCGTTCTGTTACTCTTTGAATCTTTCTAAAGTATCAGAATTATACTTAATATTATAAACACAACCATATTTACTGAAACATCAGTAAATCATGATGAATAGGATTATCATCCTTTGTGGTGGATTTGAATAGTCCATATCAACATGTACTAAATCCATTAGTCCTTCATTTGACTTACATAAACATGTGATCAACATGTATTAGATCTATCAAGCCTTCACTTGGTTCACATAAACATGTGATCAATGAATTACTTATAATTTTCCAATGAACAAGATTCCCATACACTTACAATGCGGATTGTACAACCCCAAGTATCTATCTAGTTGGTGATTCGATTTCTTTTCACTTGGTTAATTATGATAATACCACAAGCGATATCATAAAAATCAAATCCTCAATTAATATTGCTAATATTGGAAATGAAACCAACACTTTCATAAATGTCATTGCAAAGAACTATAGATAAGGCAACCAGATAAACCAAAATTTCACTTTATTGAAAATAATCGAAAAGTTGGAACTCGTCCTTACAATGCATAAAATGAAAACTATGTTTCTAGACATTTTTGAAGAGTAATAACAATATATTAAATTATCCTCACTCTTTAGTAGTAGCTCCAAATTCTGATCATTGAAACATGTGACTAAAGTCCATTTCTCATGATCAGATTTAGCTCACCTTGCTCAAGTTTCCTTCTTTCTATTAACTACTTTAATACTATAAAAATGTGATCATCACATCATGTATTACGAGTTTATGAATAGGAACCTATAAAACAGTGGAGTCAGATAATTGATGTACCTGAAGTAGAGTCATACGACTTGGCTTTACTATCTCTAAGATCTTTCAGGTATTTTAGGCAGCTTCGTTTCCAATGTCCCTTCAATTGGTAGTAAAAACAAATGTACTCTTTGAGGTCAACACATGGAACGATCCCATAACTAGCATTTCTCTTTACCATACGGTCAAACGGTTTGATCTTGGACAACCCATTTCCATTGGGAAGAGAAATCTTTTCTGGATTACTATTGTCACCATTGTCAATGTCCATGGAAACCTAAGAATTATACCCTATAAGCATCTATGCTTCAAATGTGTTCTTAAGCATTTCTGCTTCAGCAACAATCAACATTTGGGTTAGATCAATTAGGGTCACATCGAGATTCTTCATATGAAAGTTTACACTAAAGTAACCATATGACTTAGGAAGCAAGAGAAAAACAAATCAATGACTTTCTCCCTTGATAAAATGACACCCAATGTACAATTTCATTTTCAGAACATGCATACACACAAAATTTCATCTTGATGTCTTCATGGCAAGAAGGATTGAGTAGTCTCGTATCTTTCAACTTGAGTAAAAAGTGACATTGGGAGAGTCACAGGAGGAGGAGGTTTGAAGAGAGATGATGTCTAGTTCCATCATTTCCTAAGGAAGGGAAAAACAATTTCACCTTGACTTGAAATCGGAAGACCATCTCTGGAAGATTGAGGAAAACTATTTCCTTAAGAATGAGGAAGACCATTTCTATCTTCATAAGATATTTTAAAAAAGAGAAAAAGAGAATTCAAGTCAGTTGATCTTAATCCTTAATTATTAACCCATAAATTTAAATTAAGGCTAGGATCTATATTTTCTATTCGAACTTTGAAGAGGGATGTCGTAATCAAATTCAAATCTATTTTAGGTAGGTAAGGATTTTACCCATTCCAATCTTATGAAACTCCTAGAGCATTTGAGATTCATTGAATCTTATCAATGGCATGTTTAATCTCGAATTATGCTCTTACTTTTGTGACTGGGATACCGAGGATCACAAACGAGATGTGAATAACCATGCAAACCGACTTGATGACCTTGATCTCATTTATCATCTCACATTAATGTGTCGGTTAACCACACACACTCCATCAACAATGATAATTTTCAAGATGCCAATCATCTCTCTTTATAGTCCCTTTTAGTGTGTCGGTTAACCACATACGCTCCATTAACAACATATAAAACATGATGTGCGTTTTTCATGGATTAGCATCCTTTTCACATTTTTCCTAAAGTAACTATGAATGGGATTTTAAAAAGGTTTAGTTACTTTATATCATTATACTTATTAATGAGATTATGTCATATCAAATTCGTTCGGCCAACGACCCTCCACCATACAAGAGAGAAATGGGTGAGAATAGACAACTAATGATCGTCATTTTATAGACCGCTTCCTTAAAATCCCTTATTGTATGACTTTGTAAATGAGGCGTACTAGCGATTTGACTGACTGATTCTTATACATATAGTAATTAATGTTATATATATATATATATATATATATATATATATATATATATATATATATATATATATATATATATATATATATATATATAGGTTCTATGGAAAACAAAAAACCCTAAAAAAATCCTAAAAATCATAAAAGTGCATAAAAAAATACATAGAGATCACAAAACGTTTTTTTGAAAAAATCGCACCTTTTAACACAAAATCGCTGAAATTTTTTTTTGAATTTTTGTTTTGTATAAAAAAAAAAATTTGATTTTGATTTGATTTTTTCAGCGAAATTTTTAAAAAAGTTGCGATTGTTTTATTTGTAAAGTCAAAAAAAAGTTTTGTGATGTCTAGGTATTTTTTAATGTATTTTATGATTTTTAGGGTTTTTTTTTTCCATATAACCCTTCCCTATATATATATATATATATATATATATAAGCAAAAATTGGATTTAGGATTTTATTTAATTATCTAATATAAGCAAAATTTGGATTTTTAGGAAATATTATAAGAGATAATTACAAAATAACAACCATATAAATCAAATTAGGTAGAAAAATCCAAAATTCTAGAATTTATTGTGCTCACGTCGTGAGATCAGTCTGACAGAAAAAAAAATCGTTTTGTTCAAGTTCATCCTATGTACAAACACTGTTAGACACACCAAGTCTCTGATACCAATGATGAGTTTTATAGATTACAATAACTATGTGCTTGCGGAATTTCACTTAACGTTTAAGAGCACATGCAACCTAAAGGATCTATATATTTAACACTTTGATTGTAACATGCCATGAACAATAAAATAACTTGAGAACCTAATGAATCCTTAGTATAATCAAATTACAAGAATTAGGGTTACATACCTTTGATTTGTTGTAGTAAACAAAGCACTTCAACCTCCTTATAGAAACCTTGGAAAGCAAGCACCAGAAATCTCGTGCCTGCAATGGCTCATACCAAAAACACTAGAAACCCTAGAATGAAGAGGATATAGAGAACAGACTAATAATTTTCATTCATATGCTTCTTAGAAGGAGACATGAAAGAATTATATCCCAATGGGTCTTTATATAGCTGTTGTATATCCCTAAGAAACCCTAGATAATGATAACCCATAAATAGGTAATTATCTAGTTTCCTAATTATCCATTTGGAGCATAATAGATTACCATAATAGGGTATCGAAACCGTCCAAGCATGAGGTTTCTAGAATCTCTCTTTTGCTCAACTATTGAACAATTACAAAGTAGCCCTTATGCAATTAATTAATTCCAATTAATTCTAAATTAATTCTAATCAATTATTAATTAATTCTAATTTATTTCAAACCAATTATTTAACTATTGATCTGATGTTAATTTATTAATAATAAATTAACATATCAATTATTTATTTACAATTAATATATTAATAATATATTAACAAATTATTGATCTCTCTTTCTACTAATATCATTTCTAGCTATTTCTGGTTATGAGGGCAACCCAAAATTACTTTGCTAATTATTCAAGATTATGCTAATTTAGTTATTGACTTATACACCTAATCAAAAAATCACATCACCCGTTACCGAGGTGAAACTACCAACAAGTTATAATCTCCCACCTGAAATTCTTTATAATCTCCCACCTGAAATTCTAAATTTGAATGTCCCTTGACAACGTATCCCCTTTTTGTCAATTTTTCATGTAACGTCCCTAAATTTAATAACAAAAATTTCATTTTTATTAATAATAAAACCATCATCCAAAATGTGTTCATAAGACTATAAAAGAAAATCATAGTATATCAATCAATCATCTCAGTACATTCGAATCCAATAAACGGGAGTCGTGGTGTGTGCGATGCGATCATCCCGAGCCCTTCCCCTTGGATCCGGAAGTACCTGAAACACAAACTGATAACCGTAAGAACAAAGCTTAGTGAGTTCCCTAAAACACCTCATACTATACATATCAACATACGATAAGCCATGCCCTACAACCAACGGGCCCCGCCCGGCATCGAGCCCCGCTCGAAACAGATCTGTCAGTATCATGAGCTGGGCCCCACCTCATCACATTCATCAGGACCCACCCGACATTTATACAAAAATATAAAACACATACAATAATCACTAAGATAACTAGGATACATTATACTCATCAGACCCCACCTAGCATCGGACCCCGTTCGGTATACATATTACATGCCACACATGCAGGAGTCACACAGACAACTAGCATCCTAACCATAATAGATCATGGGCCGACATTGGTTCCTTCAACCCTCCAAGCATGGTGACGAGACTCACTTCAAACTACTGAAAACTTCATACATGCTCGGAATGTTGATCCAGAAAGTCCCCGAGCTAATCAATCAAATAAAACCCAATTAATAATTAGGCCATAAACCATAAATAGGAGTCTATCTCATTTGTCCAACTCCTATGGTGAAAGACCATTTTACCCTTTCCTCACTTGGCCCAATAACTAAGGCCCAAGCCCAAGGGCACTAAAGCCCAATAGTGGCCTAATTCCTAGAGGACATCTAAAGCCCCATATAGGCACAAATAAAAGAAGGCCCATAGCCTAAAAATGGCCAAAGGTTAGAAAAATAGTGGCCTAATAAGGCCTAAAACCCGACATCGCGCCTGACGTCGTGACTAATCCTTGGTCACGTCATGAGAGTCACCCGTTTCGAGTCCAAAGACTTGTTCTTGACTCAGACAACTCAGTAAGGGATGGGTTTCACCTACTTATGTCATGAGACCTCATGTCTCACGTCGTGAGAATAGTCTGAAGCCAAAACCAACATTTTAACGTTCTTAACCCATTCAGCACTCAATTGCAACCCTTACAAAAGTTCAAGGGGACCGTAGTGGTCCATAAAAATGTTTGCTTTATGGACATGCATGTCCCTCTATCCTTTTAGGTCAAAATTAGAAGTATGGTCTCAAACTCACATGTAAGCCTCGAATACTACACCAACTTCTAGATATGAATGATAGAAGACTCAAAAATACGATTTCAATGCATAAAGTTGCTAACTTTATGGATCACATTCATTCCAACAAGCTACAACTTAAAGAAATGGGACCAAAAATCTAGATCTATCCATGAAATGAGATAAATTTTGAGTCTTGGCACTTAAAAAGGGTCCAACAAGTGAAGAGCTAATGATAAATAAGCTTCCTTGCAACTTCCACCACAAATGATACTTCTTCTTCTTCTTTATTCTTATTTAAGTAAGAAAAACGCCTAGAATAACTAAGGATCTCAAAGAATATCGAATTTAGGGATTTGAAGAGGCTTAGAGGGTGAGAGAGGCTGAGGGTGTGCAACCCTAGCCCATCATTCCTTTAAATACCCGAATATTTAGGGTTTTGAGTCATCAGTCGTCCTCACATCGTGACCTCTTATGCCTCATGTCGTGAGACCTCATTAGGATGCGGTCAACTTGTTAACAATTGCTCACGCCGTGACCATCAAATCTCTTTTCGTGACCCCTCCAAAAACTATAAATTTAATGAATTAAATACCTCAAGGATCTGGATGTTATAATTTCCCCCCACTTAAATCAGTCTTCATCCTCGTATTTCGCCGCATCAAACAATGCGGGGTAATGTTCCCTCATCTCGACTTCCGGCTCCCACTTCCATTCTGAACCCTTTTGATGTAGCCATTGTACCTTCACTAAATCCACCACCTTGTTTCTCAAGGTATTCGTCTTTCGGTACAGGATCGCCATTAATCTGTCAATGTAATTCAAGCGATCATCCACCTGAATATCCTCTAATGACACCACTGTAGAATCATCAACCGAACACTTTCGCAAATGGGAGACATGAAAGGTGCTATGAATCTGACTAAGCTTTGTTGGTAGATCCAAACGATATGCGACCCTGACCACCCGGGCTAACACCCTGAAAGGACCAATATACCTGGGGACCAGCTTACCCCGCTTCATGAATCAGATGACACCTTTCCAAGGTGACACCTTCAGGAGTACCATATCTCCAACCTGAAACTCCATGTCTTAAGTCTATCACTAACCTGTTGAATCAATTCTTTCGTCTTAAGTACCACCTTAGAACTCCCCATGACCCGTTGACCGACCTCACCCCAACATATCAGGCTCCTACACTTCCTCCCATAGAGCATCTCAAAATGAGGCCGATCAATGCTGGCGTGATAATTGTTGTTATACGAAAATTCCACAAAAGGAAGATATGTATACTAACTCCACCAAAGTCTAGAACACATGCCCGCAACATTTCCTCCAATGCCGCTCACTTTGACTATCAATCTGCGGGTGGAAAGCCATACTGAAATACATACAAGTGCCCAGCTCCTCGTGAAACCTCTTCCAAAACCTGGAGGTAAACCGTACATCCCTGTCTGAAACCACTGAAACCGATACCCCATGTCGTGCCAAAACCTCCCTAATAAAAATGCCAGCCAACTTCTCTACAGAGATACTCTCCTAAATCAGAATGAAATACGTGCTCTTGGTCAATCGATCCACGATGACCCATATTGAATTCACTCTGCAAGCTATCCGAGGCAATTTGGTGATGAAATCCATGGTAATCTCTTCCCATTTCCAAACGGGAATGTCTAATGGTTGTAACTTTCTGTGAGGTCGCCAATGCTCGACCTTGACTTTCCTGCAAGTCAATCACCACTCTATATACCAGAATGCATATCGCTTCATGCATGGCCACCAGAAAGTCTAGTCGGAGATCCCTATACATATTTGTCGCTCCTGGATGAATAGAGAACCTCGAATTGTGCACCTCCTCCATCTGAACCTAGCACACACAACAAAATATGGAACCCACACTCTCCGATGAAGGGTTAAAAACCCTAACTATGATAATGGAAGGAAGCCACCTGACCCACTATGTGCTCACTCTTTTGGTGCTCTTCCTTTATATCCTCAATCTGAGCCTCTTGGATCTGCTCCAAAAGTGGAGGAATCTGCGTCATCCTTAAACACACATCTCTGGTCAGAGTTGTGACCGACTTGCGGCTGACAGCATCTGCCACTACGTTGGCCTTCCCCGGATGATAAATGATCTCACAATCATAATCCTTCACCGCGTCCAGCCATCTACGCTGCCTCATGTTCATATTCGGCTGATCCATCAGGTACCCCAGACTCTTGTGCTCCATGTAAATAGTACACCGAACCTCATAAAGGTAATGTCCCCAAACCTTGAGGGCGAACACCACCACCCCCAAATCCAAGTCATGTGTAGGGTAATTCACCTCATGAGGCTTCAACTGCCTCGAAGCGTAAGAAATCAGATGAGCTCTTTTCATCAACACTGCTCCTAAACCAGTGAATGACGCATCACAATAAACCACAAAATCATCAACACCCTCAGGTAGGGTCAGAATCGGAGCCTTGCATAATTGCTGCCTCAGAGTCTCAAATGTTGCCTACTGCTCAGGCCCCCAACAAAACATGACAGTCTTCTTTGTCAACCGAGTCAAAGGAACCGCTATCTTGGAGAAATCCTGAATGAATGTTTGATAATAACCCGCCAATACAATGACATTCCAAATCTCATATGGAGACCTCGAAACCTACCACCTCATCACCGCCTCAACCTTGTCCGGGTCGACTAGAATACCGTTCTGATTGACAAGGTACCCCCAAAACTGCACCTCATGCAACTAGAACTCACACTTGGAGAACTTTGCATTCAACCTCTCCCTCCTCAAAGTCTCTAATACCTCCCCTAGATAGTCCTCATGCTGCTCTTGGGTCTTGGAATAGACCAGGATGTCATCAATAAACACAATCACAGATCGATCCAACATAGGCCTATATACATGATTTATGAGATCCATGAATGCATCTAGAGCATTGGTGAGCCCAAAAGGCATCAACACGAACTCGTAATGACCATAACAAGTTCAAAAGTCCTTCATTTGCGTATCCTCCTCCCTTCCTCTCATCTGATGATAACTCGAATGCATATCAATCTTGGAAAACCAAGATGCACCCTGAAGCTGGTCGAATAAATCATCAATCCTTAGGAGTGGATAATGGTTATTCACTGTTAGCTTATTCAACTCTTGGTAATCGATACACATCCAATGTGACCCATCCTTCTTCTCCACAATCAAGATCGGCGCTACCCATGGCGAACTACTCGGCCGAATAAATCCCTTGTCCAACAGCTCCTGCAGTTTTGTAGAAAACTATAGCATCTCTGGAGGAGCTAACAAATAACGTGCTGTGGCTATCGAAGGCGCACCTAGAACTAAGTCAATCCGAAACTCTACATGCCTCTTCGGAGTCACTCTAGGAAAATCCTCCAGAAACACATCCGGGTACTCCCGAACAATCGGTACATCGTCCATAGTTTCCTTGCTCTTCTCTCGGGTATCCATAACATAGGCTACAAATCCGGAACAACCCAGCTGAAGATAACGTCTACTTCTAGCTGTTGAACATAGAATCAACCCACGCTGGACACCCTCTCCATGGATCCCTAACTCTCCCCCACATGGGGTCCGAATACGTACCAACTGATGCTCGCACTCAATCACTGCCCCATTGGGGCTCAACCTATCCATCCCCACAATAACCTTGTTCTCACGCAAAGGAATAAGAACCAAATCAACTGGGTACCACTCACTAAACATCTCCATGTAAATCTACCTCTCCCTAGCTCGTGCTATCATATCCTTCAG
Source organism: Lactuca sativa (assembly GCF_002870075.4). Classification (NCBI taxonomy): domain Eukaryota; kingdom Viridiplantae; phylum Streptophyta; class Magnoliopsida; order Asterales; family Asteraceae; genus Lactuca; species Lactuca sativa. The sequence continues at coordinate 130,783,195 of NC_056626.2, forward strand.
TGTCCTGCAACTGGATTGGCTCAAAAATAGCATGATATCGCTCCTTAATATCTCGTGGTACCTCACATTCTTCATATTCTCGTCTGCCACATATTGTGGAACTAATAAAACTGTCGCATGAAACATAGCAGTGATCTCTGCTACCGTCTCAGTTGTATGGCGAAGGTCCTGGAACTCCCTCGCCAACTGTTGGATCTACATCAAAGGTACAAACTCAACCCGAAACTTCGACACAAATTCCTCCCAAGTCATCGAATCAATGACCTGGCCTCCTAAGGCGTGTCCAACCTCCTCCCACCAGTCTCGGGGTCTGTCTTTCAGAAGATGATGCAAGTTTGACCTTTGCCTCCTAAGGACAAAGGCTAGATTGGAAGGCATTCCTGGCATCTGTCAACCAATGTATGCTCGCAATCGGGTCCTTCTTCCCAAAGAACTTTGGGGCTCCACATGCCCAGAACTCTTGGAAAGTCAAAGTGCGAGCTCCCCTTATCGCCACCATCTCAAAATGAAAAGGGCCCAAGCGCTCATCCAGAACCTCAATAATACCCTACTTGATCGTACTGAAGATCACCAGAGTCTGCTCAAGTATGCTGCGGGTAATCTCAGATGAAATGAACTATCGTATCCGATCATCCATGTGTCCGGCTCGGGAGCCTGAACCCTCACCAACACCAGAACCACTACCAGATCCTCCTCGAGTGACCACCATACTAAAAATAGACCACTCAAACCATCAGAACATACACAAACACACACGTATACACACACACACATATTGGAATAGTGTCTAAGGCTGCAACTATATTAGGCAAGTATTTGACCCGATTGTGCATGGTCCTTTTGGGTTGCCTTCACCATAGCAACTTGACAGGATGATTTATTATGAGAGAATAAATATTATTAATATATTATGAGAATAATATAAGGAATAATAATATTGTTATTTGATTAATATAAGTCATGAATTAATTAGAATTAATTTGGTGACTTAAAGAGATTAATTAAATAAGAGGGTATAAACTGTCAATTGTTTGATAGTTACACTTTGGGCTGTAAATCCTTCTTGGATAGGGTTGGACGATTTCTAGGGCTCGGGATAAGCCACAAATCGTCCAAGGGCTTTTCATGGAAAGGATTTGGATTGCTTTGAGTAAAGATTATCCAACTAGGGTTTAAGGGTGAATCCCTAGGAGCCTTACAAGTATAAATAGACCCTTAGGGCAAGGGAAATCGGCACCTCTGCTAAAGCAAAGAAACCCTGGACGATTTCTATTCCCTCTCCTCTCTCTCAAATCATCCTCTTGCTAGTTGGTGTTTGTAAGCCATTAGAGGAATGACATTTGTGACTCTAAAGCTCCAAGAACAAGAAGATCAAACAAGTGTTTCAAGGTAAGCTTCTAACTCTGATTTTGTATTGTTCTTATGATCTATTAGCTATTAGAAGTCTTGGATCCAATGCATGTTTAATTAGAGAAACCTTGATCCAAGCATTAGGGTTTGCATGTGCACATAGGAATGTTCATATGGCCAAAACCCATCAGTGGTATCAGAGCCTAGATTGGTTTCTATTAAATTGATGCTTGATTGTTTGTTTCTTACTTGCAAAATTCGAATTGTGTGTTTCTGTGTCATGAACTCGACGAGTCCCATGGTGGACTCAACGAGTTGGCTTGACTCGACGAGTCCAGTTGGGAACTCGGCGAGTCCGAGCGTCAGGAAGGGCCAAAATCAGAATTTTTTGATATTTATCTTATGGAAACTTGCCTTTATCATATTAGATCAACCCTAATCCGATTTTTTGATATATATGACTATAATCACGATCTAAGTAAAGATATTTATCAATTAATAAAATATTTAATTTCCTTATATGATAATTAATTAATTATTTGATTAAATTGGTAAATTATTTTGCAAAAAATCATTAAATAAATCAAATATGGATAATTATGGAATTAATTGTTAATTAAGATTATTTTTTATTTGATCCTCCATGTTTTAAATGTTTAAAACTTGCCCTCAAGTTTTGAAATTTATGTTTTGTGATTAAAAGTTTAATTTAGACAATTTTAAATTTCAAACCCTAGAGTTTTACAAGTTTAAAAATTCAACCCTATGCTAATATAATATTACAAGATTAATATGTATATGTATGTATAACTAAAATGCTAGTGTTATCGTTTGTAAGCCTCATTCACGAAGCCGGTCTATAAGGTGGGTATAAGGTTGCGGCCTATAAAATGGCGCTTAATGGGTGTACACTCACACCCACCGCTTGCTTGATCGGTGGAGGGTCGTTAGCCGAACGGGTAGGATAGGGCAACCTCATCCTCTCATTAAAAGTATAATATGAAATACAAAGTAACTACATGTTTTTTCAAAAATTTCCCAATCTTAGTAACTTTAGAAAAAGTGAATTGATGCAATCCCATGAAATTACACTTTGCACCCTTGCTAAGAAGTTAGTGGAGCGTGTGTGGTTTACCGGCACACTAATTGGTTCTAAGCAAAGGTGGCAAAGGGTGATTCATTGTTTATCATAGTTCGATGGAGCGTGTGTGGTTTACCGGCACATTGAATAGGTGATCGTTACAATGAAGGCACCATGTGAATTTGCATGGTAATTCACACCCGCTTTGTGATCCTCGGTATCCCAGTCACAAACAAGAGGGGCATATCGAGATTTAAGCATGCGATTGAAATGTTTCAATGAATCTCATCTAAACCTAGGAATTCTCAAATAGATTTAGAACTTAAAGTTAGGTTTTCATGGTGGAGAATTAGTGAATCGTCATTCACTTACCTTCAAATTGTTTGCATGTTAGATTACGACATCCCTTTTCTAATATGTAAATATTGTTGTTGGATCCTAGCCCTAATTTTCTTATTGGGTGATAATTAGGGATTCAAATTCTAATCTATCTTTGTCCTTTCTATTTGTAGATGTCAAATGCAGACAACGTTGCTGCTAGTTCATTCACATTGATGAGCCTTTGTCAAAAGGTCACTTTCGATGGGACGAACTTTAGCGAATGGATAAGATACATTTGCACTATTGCTCGCTATGAGGACAAGGAGTATGTCCTCGATGAGAAGCTCGAGAAAATCAACCCTGAAATCGCTACTCCGGCTGAAATGACCGCTTTTGAATCTCACGAGCGTGATGCAACGAAGGTACATTGCATCATGATAGCCACTATGAACTCCGAATTCCAAAAGTCCTATGAGGACATGTACCCGTACGAGATGCATCAAGACTTGTTGGAGAGATACCACCAAAACGCGAGACAAGAGTGTTATGAGATTTTCACTAACATGATTTCCGCTAAAATGGGTCATGGAGAGTCTCTTACCGTGTACCTACAAAAGATGCAAAGGTATGTCGACCGTCTTCGCAAGTTGAATGTTGACTTTGGGGAAGACTTGGCGATCGACATGGTGCTTCACTCTTTGCCTCCAAGTTACAATCAATTTAGGATGACCTACCACATGAACAAAGAAGAGGTCACCCTAAGCAAACTCCAAGGTCTCTTGAGGGTCGTTGAGAGCAACTTCAAGGACAAGTCTGTTGCACCAACTCCCAATCCACCCGCTGCTCCTGTGTTGGCTATTGGACAAGGAAGGGGAAAGAAGAGGAAGGCTTCATCTAAGAACCATCGTAAGGTTAAGTCCCGAGATGGTGCCTCTTCTAGTGGGACCAAATTTGATCCTGCTAAACCCTGCCCTAACCCAAAGGAGGCAGAGTGCCACCACTGCCACAAGATAGGACATTGGAAGAGAAGCTGCCCAGAGTACCTGCAAGTCATCAAGGAAGGAAAGATCAAGCCGTCTTTCGCAGGTATATACACAATTAAATCTAACGATTCACCTCATGCTATTTCTTGGGTTCTTGATACCGGTTGTGGTTACCACATTTGTTCTAATGTGCAGGGACTAAGAAGAAATAGAGACGTGGAGCATGGAAGAATAAATCTAATCATGGGGAATAGAAGATCGTCGCCTGTGACCAAGATTGGAGTGTATTCTTTAGTGCTTAGTAATGGTTTAACTTTAGATTTGAACAATTGTTGCTATTCGCCAGAAATGGCTAGAAACATCATTTCATTTCATGGTTTGTTTAGACAAGGTTTTAGATTTTCTTTTAATAATGAGAATGGTTCTATTTTGGCTTATCTAAATGGTGTATTTTATTTTGAAGCTATACCATGTAATGGAATTTATGAAACCGTTATGATTGTAGATAACTTAGGAAATGATGTTTTATGCATGGATTCTTCCAATAGTATGGATAAAGCATCCTTGTGGCATTGTCATATTGGACATGTCAACAAGAAACGCATAGCCCAACTCCAAAAGGATGGCGTGTTGGAGTCATTCGACCTTAGGGAAGATGACACATGCGAATCTTGTTTACTTGGAAATATGACTAAGTCACCCTTCACAAGTACGTGTGAAAGGGGTGAGGGTCTATTGGACCTAATACATACGATGTATGTGGACCGTTTAGATCAACAACGAAGGATGGGAACCGCTTCTATGTGACTTTTACCGACGACTATAGTAGATATGGGTATATCTACTTAATCAAGCAAAAGTCAGAAACTTTTGAAAAGTTCAAAGAGTTCAAGAATGAAGTGGAGAATCAATTGGGCAGGAAAATCAAGATGCTTCGATCCGATCGAGGAGGAGAGTACCTAAGTCTTGAATTCCATGATTATCTCAAGGAGTGTGGAATAGTTTCACAATTGACGCCACCTAGGACACCACAATTGAATGGTGTGGCAGAAAGGCGTAATCAAACCTTGTTGGACATGGTTCGCTCTATGATGAGTCGTGCTTCACTATCAATCTCTTTTTGGGGGTATGCCTTAGAGACTGCCGCCCATATCCTTAACCAAGTCCCTACTAAGAAGGTTGCCAAAACACCTCACGAGATGTGGACAGGGAAAGCTACCTCGTTGGCACATATCAAGGTTTGGGGTTGCGAGGCTTTCGTAAGACGAGATACTAACGACAAGCTCGAACCTCGTAGTGAGCGATGTATTTTCATCGGCAACCCGCAAAAATCCTTTGGATATCTCTTCTATAGACTGAAGGACAATGTTGTCTTCGTTGCGAGGAAGGAGTTTTCCGAGAGCGAGAACTCATAAACCAAGCAGACAGTGGGAGGCAAATCGAGCTTGAAGAGATTCAAGAGTCGATAGATGAAGGAACATCTACCGCTGGCACTCAACCCGAGGAGGAAACTACGGTTGAACCGATTGACGAATCCTTACCTCTTAGACGTTCCGAAAGAGTTAGAGTTCAACCCCAGTTTTATGGTTTTCATATTACTACCAAAGGGGACACGTATATTAGTGATGGTACACTAATAAACCTTGATGAACCTAATAGCTATAAGGAAGCCATGGCAGGCCCGGAGTCTGCGAAATGGAAAGAGGCAATGGATAGCGTGATCCAGTCCATGTATGACAACCAAGTTTGGAATTTGGTTGATAATGTGCCCAGACGTAAGACCGTTGGGTGCAAATGGATCTTCAAGAAGAAGACCAACGTGGATGGAAACGTACACACATATAAAGCGCGATTGGTCGCGAAGGGCTTCACTCAAATTCCCGGAGTTGACTGTGACGAGACCTTCTCACCAGTTGCGAAGATAAAATCTATTAGAGTGATGCTAGCGATTCCCGCATTTCATGATTATGAGATTTGGCAAATGGATGTCAAGACCGCTTTCCTTAATGGAAAGTTGGCTGAGGATGTTTACATGGCTCAGCCAGAGGGGTTTGTGGATCCGAAGCATCCGAATAGAGTGTGTAAGCTTGAGAAGTCCATTTATGGACTTAAGCAAGCATCTCGCAGATGGAATCTTTGCTTCGATGAGAAAGTCAAAGAGTTTGGATTTGTACGAAGCGAAGATGAATCGTGTGTATATGTCAAAGCCAGTGGGAGCATAGTTAGCTTTCTCGTTTTGTATGTCGATGACATATTACTCATAGGAAATGACATCTCGACTCTGCAGGAGGTTAAGTCTTGGCTCGGGAAGTGCTTCGCTATGAAGGACCTCGGAGAGGCTTCTTATATTTTGGGAATAAGGATAGTAAGAGAAAGAAGTAAGAGACTAATAGGACTTAGTCAGAACACTTACTTAGAGAAGGTACTAAAACGTTTTAGTATGGAAAACTCAAAGAAGGGATAATTACCGATATGAAGTAATGCCAAGTTGAGTAAGACTCAAAGTCCGAGTACCGAAGCTGACATAGCAGAAATGAGCCGAGTACCATACGCTTCCGCAGTTGGCTAAATCATGTATGCTATGACTTGTACTCGCCCTGATGTAGCCTTTGCTTTGAGCATGGTTAGCAGATATCAAGGGAACCCTGGCAGAGCCCATTGGATTGCGGTTAAGAATATCCTTAAGTACCTTCGGAGGATGAAGGAATGGTTCTTAGTCCTCAGAGGGAGTAATGACTTGAAGGTGCGAGGGTATAGTGACGCCAGCTTTCAAACCGATAGGGACAACTACCGTTCGCAGTCGGGCTGGGTCTTTACCCTGAATGGAGGAGCAGTGACTTAGAAAAGTTTCAAGCAGGAAACCGTAGCTGATTCAACATGCGAATCAGAGTACATTGAAGCGAGCGAAGAGTCGCAGGAGGCAATATGGTTGAAGAACTTCATCGATGATCTTGGAGTTGTACCTGCCATAAAGGAGCCCATAGAGATTTTCTGTGATAATGAAGGAGCGGTTGCCTTGACCAAGGAACCAATGGATCACGGTAGATCTCGACACATCGACATAAAATATCACTTTATTAGACATCGTGTAGAAGAAGGACAACTCGTAGTGAAGAGGATATCATCGGAGGATAACCCAGCAGATCCGCTTACGAAGGGACTGAGTAGGGTTAAGCACTTGCAGCATGCTAGGAGTATTGGGTTGAAGGATGATATTAGCATAGATTAGATAGTAGTAGAAACGTGTAATAGATAAATGCAATTAACATTTGATGATTAAATAAAATAGTATTATTTATGAGTAATGTTACTGTCTTATGTTAATTGTTTAACTATTGTTTCATTTTGCATGTTTTGACTTCCAGAATAATTGAATTTATTAAGTATAATCGAATTATTCAAATTGTCCACAATCGTTCATATGTTGGAAGTAGATATGAATGAAGATTGTCATGAATTGGTGTGTAGATTGTCTAAATGGTATTAGACATAGCAAAGGGTTGCTGCAACGTTCATGAGTGCTTATGAACTAGTTTTGAGCATTGGAACAAACCCGCGCTTGCTGGAATCACCTTATGGAATATGATATAAAAGGGTGATCGCAAGACGATAATATCATATAGTCTTAAAACCTAGATATATGGTTTGTTATTTGTTAATTGGTTGTACAATGATAATGCGAAAATGCATCAGTAACTCGGTGTTATAAAATGCATTGTTGTGTATAGTTGATTAATGAATAAGTAAATGCATATAAGTCGAAGTTTATCTGTTACTTTTATCCCAAGAAGGTAAAAGCGATATCTCGGCCGCTCGATGATTTGATTTGAGTTATGTGTCGGGCCCGGTCAGAACTGAATTGATGTGTTCGATTAAGTTCTATGTCAAATAAATCGGAGATCGAGAAACCAAAATGCTAGACTAATTATTCCATAGAATTGTCAGCGTGATATCTAACAGAGGACTGTATGATCCCTTATCTAAAGGACAAAATTGATTAGATCAGAGTTTGACAACGTCTTTGAGAGCTACGATTGCAAATCGAATTGTACTTGTGCATATAGTTACTAGACTTATCCAAGTGGGAGACTGTTGGAATAGTGTCTAAGGCTGCAACTATATTAGGCAAGTATTTGACCCGATTGTGCATGGTCCTTTTGGGTTGCCTTCACCATAGCAACTTGACAGGATGATTTATTATGAGAGAATAAATATTATTAATATATTATGAGAATAATATAAGGAATAATAATATTGTTATTTGATTAATATAAGTCATGAATTAATTAGAATTAATTTGGTGACTTAAAGAGATTAATTAAATAAGAGGGTATAAACTGTCAATTGTTTGATAGTTACACTTTGGGCTGTAAATCCTTCTTGGATAGGGTTGGACGATTTCTAGGGCTTGGGATAAGCCACAAATCGTCCAAGGGCTTATCATGGAAAGGATTTGGATTGCTTTGAGTAAAGATTATCCAACTAGGGTTTAAGGGTGAAACCCTAGGAGCCTTACAAGTATAAATAGACCCTTAGGGCAAGGGAAATCGGAATCTCTGCTAAAGCAAAGAAACCCTAGCCGATTTCTATTCCCTCTCCTCTCTCTCAAATCATCCTCTTGCTAGTTGGTGTTTGTAAGCCATTAGAAGAGTGACATTTGTGACTCTAAAGCTCCAAGAACAAGAAGATCAAACAAGTGTTTCAAGGTAAGCTTCTAACTCTGATTTTGTATTGTTCTTATGATCTATTAGCTATTAGAAGTCTTAGATCCAATGCATGTTTAATTAGAGAAACCTAGATCCAAGCATTAGGGTTTGCATGTGCACATAGGAATGTTCATATGGCCAAAACCCATCAACACACAAACACACACAAAGGATTCCCCATACTCTACAAGCTTCCTGGTATCATCATGGCTTTCCTTGATTTGAGTACGGATCCTCTGCTTCCAGTAGTACATGCTCATACTACCTTCCACATCTATCCGTACTTTCCTCAGGGATCGCCCTGAATCCTCCAAGTCACTCCCTTATCGATCCAAAAAATTCTCAATAAGACAAGACTTTTGGCATTGACTCACCTCCTAGATTTTCCTAGGACAACCACCTCACCACTCTCTGCCATCAGCTGCAGAAAGAACTCCCCATAACACCCCATAGCTAGCTTAAGAATACAATTACATATCACTTACACTAGATAATTCTTCGAATGAAAGGTCTCACACTACAACGATTGGACTCATATAAGAGTTGTGTAATAGAGTTAAAACCCAACCTTCTAAAATTATCTAGTCTTTATAATATGTAACTTAACATATCTGCTTACTAGTTAGTTGTTGTTAATGGGAACTCCTAAAATCACAAAGCAAGTAACATTCGAGCATGGAGTAATCAGGAATCAAGCATAACCTAAACACCCATCCTATCACTGACTGATCAGTACTAACATGCAAATCTACAAGCTCCTACAACATGCATACAAAGGCATCTCTCCTAGCATTCTATAATGCAAATCCTGAGTGTAACGACTCAAATTTTTCCAAACAAATTTTTCCATTTTAAAACATAATTGTGTTCATTAAAAACAAGACATAAATAGTTAATTATTCAGTCAATACAATTATTCAAAATCCCAAGATCATAAAAACCAACTTCAGTGTGTATCGATCATGCCGACGCCTTCCCACGGTCCTCGCTCGTACCTGAAATACATGCACAACAACTGTAAGCATAAATGCTTAGTGAGTTCCCCAATATACACTTACGCACATACGCCCTTCGAGGCCCTGACCTTCCGGTCCTCATAACATAATCGCCTTCCGGCCCGTAACATATTGCCTTCCGGCCCACATATCATACATAAGCACACATAACAATTAACTTACCACATATAGCATACATATCACATAACATGTCCGACCTTCCGGTCACACGGTCAAACCCTTCCGGGTACAGTATAGTGAGAAGACTCACCTCGTAAATGCTGAAAGCTAGCAACTCCTGAAATCACTCGTGCACAATCCGACGAGCTACAACCTTCCTATAATCATCACATATCTCATTAACACTTATAACTTCTAAGGGTGACTATCCCTAAGAAGTCAGACTTAGGTCAACTCTGGTCAACGGTCAACGGTCAGCTCGACCGGACTCGGCGAGTCCCATGGCGACTCGGCGAGTCTAGACGTCTTTCAACTTTCTGAGATTCCTTATCTACTCGTCGAGTACCCTCCTCGACCCGACGAGTTACCCTTGAAAGAATCGCGGGGCCACCCCGACTCCACTCGCCGAGTCTGAAGAACAACTCGGCGAGTCCCAGTAAATCTTCATGCTACTCGCCGAGTCTGAAGAACAACTCGGCGAGTCCATGCCATGCAGACGAGCAACTGCTTCCTGAATTACGTATGGTCCCAAGATATACAACTATGGGACTCTCTGGACTTCTAAACATCTCATTACAGAGGGTATAACATCTGGGTAATAACATAATAACCCATCTAATCACTAAATGGGTTTTTCATAAACCCTAGGTCCATAAACACATTAACTAACAGAATTGATCCGAGTATTACCTGAGAACGTTCCCTCTGTGTTCCCCAAACCTCAGGACTCGATCCTCCTTGATATTCCTTTGGCCAATTCCTTCTTCTTCTTGCCTAGCAAGTTCCTCCAAGTTCCAATAGCTTTCTCTCCTGCCCTAGACGTCCACAACGATTAGGGTTCCTTCCAATCGATCAAAAGACGGAAAATGACGGCCTAAGAGGCGTTATATACGATTCAAACTGAACGGTTAGGGTTTCTGCTGAACAGCGTCGACTCGCCGAGTCCATATCTGGACTCGTCGAGTCCAGTCGCGGACCCGCGACCAAGTCTGCGATCCTACTCGGCGAGTCTTGGCCCCAACTCGCCGAGTCCCCTCTTAAATCATCCAAAAACATAATTTAAACAATACCTGAGATTTCGGGCTGTTACAACTCTCCCCCACTTGGATTAGACTTCGCCCTCGAAGTCTCACTCCGCAAATAGTTCCGGATGCTGCCCCCGCATCTCGCGTTCCGGTTCCCAAGTCATTTCCGATCCCTTACGGTGTTGCCATTGAACCAACACCAAGGGTACCTCCTTGTTCCTCAGAACCTTGATCTTCCGATCTCTGATCGCCACTGGTCTCTCCGCGTAATTCAGGCTCGCATCCACCTGAATATCCTCCAATGGAACCACTGCCGACTCATCGGCTATGCACTTCCTCAACTGCGACACATGAAAAGTGTCATGGATCTGACCCAACTCCGCTGGTAACTCCAACCGATAGGCTACCCGACCTATCCTTGCAATCACACGAAATGGCCCAATATACCGGGGCCCCAACTTGCCTCTCTTCCTGAACCGAATCACTCCTTTCCAAGGAGAGACCTTCAGGAGAACGAAGTCGCCGACCTGAAATTCAAGCTCGGATCGGCTCCTGTCTGCATAACTCTTCTGTCGGCTCTGGGCAGTCAATAATCTTTGTCTCACTTGTTGAATCTGCTCTGTCGTCTGGAGTATGATCTCCGTGCTGCCCATCACTCTCTGTCCCACCTCTCCCCAGCAAATGGGAGTCCTACACCTCCTACCATACAACAGCTCGAAAGGCGGCATACCAATGCTCGAATGATGGCTGTTGTTGTAGGAGAACTCCGCCAACGGTAAATACGCATCCCAACTACCCCCGAAGTCTAACACACACGCTCGGAGCATGTCCTCCAGCGTCTGAATCGTCCGCTCGCTCTGACCGTCTGTCTGGGGGTGGTATGCGGTACTAAAATGCAATTTAGTACCCAGCTCCTCATGGAATTTCTTCCAGAACCTGGAAGTGAAGCGCACATCGCGGTCTGACACAATCGAGATCGGCACCCCGTGCCTAGACACCACCTCTTTCACGTATATCTCCGCCAACTTTTCCGCTGAAGAACTCTCACTGATGGCAAGGAAGTGAGCACTCTTCGTCAACCTATCCACAATCACCCAAATTGCGTCAACTCCCCTAGCAGTCCTTGGCAATTTGGTGATAAAATCCATAGTGATCTGTTCCCACTTCCACTCGGGGATCTCCAATGGCTGCAACTTGCCATGCGGTCTCTGGTGTTCGGCCTTAACCCTACGGCAGGTCAAGCACCTCTCAACGAACCATGCTACGTCCCTCTTCATACAGGGCCACCAATATTCCTTCCTTAAATCCAAATACATCTTTGTAGCACCGGGATGGATCGAGAATTTAGATCTATGAGCCTCTTCCATCAACGTAATACGCGTACCGCCCACGAACGGCACCCAAATCCGACCCTGAAACGTCATAAGGCCTCGACTATCCTTGACAAACTCTAAGATTAACCCCACAACCCGCTCTTTCTTCCGCATTTCTGGTCGCACAGCCTCTGCCTGGGCTCCACGAATAGCGTCCATCACTGGAGTCATCACAGTCAGTCTCAAGCATACATCTCGCAATGGAGTGCTCTCCGCCCTGCGGCTCAGTGCATCGGCTACCACATTAGCCTTGCCTGGATGGTACAGGATCTCACAATCATAATCCTTGACCACATCCAACCATCTCCTCTGACGCATATTTAGGTTGGGTTGATCCATCAAATACTTCAAACTCTTATGGTCCGTATATATCGTACATCGAACCCCATACAAGTAGTGACGCCAAATTTTGAGAGCGAACACTACTGCCCCCAACTCCAAATCATGCGTGGGATATCTCGCCTCATGAGGCTTCAGCTGCCTCGATGCATAAGCTATCACATGACCCCTCTGCATCAACACTGCACCCAATCCCGAAATCGATGCGTCGCAATATACCACGAAATCTTCCATCCCTTCTGGGAGAGCTAATACCGGGGCTTCGCACAATCTCTGGCGAAGTGTCTCAAAGGAGGTCTGCTGCTCGGGCCCCCATGAGAATGCAACACCCTTCCGGGTCAATCTGGTGAGTGGCACTGCGATCTTGGAGAAATCCTTGATAAATCTCCGATAATACCCTGCCAACCCAAGGAAACTCCTGATCTCAGAGGGTGACTTCGGCACCTCCCAACTCATCACCGCCTCAACCTTGGCCGGATCGACCAATATCCCTTTCTGATTAACCACATGTCCTAGAAACTGGACCTCCCGCAACCAGAAGTCACATTTGGAGAACTTTGCATAAAGCTTCTCCGACCTCAATACCTCAAGGACCTCCCTCAAATGCTCCTCATGCTGCTCTCTAGACCTCGAATACACCAGAATGTCGTCGATAAACACAATCACTGACCGATCCAACATCGGCCTGCATACCCTGTTCATGAGATCCATGAACACAGCCGGGGCATTGGTGAGTCCAAAAGGCATCACCACAAACTCATAATGCCCATATCGCGTCCTAAACGCTGTCTTCTGGACGTCCTCTTCCCGTACCCTCACCTGATGGTATCCTGATCTCAGATCGATCTTGGAAAACCAAGATGCTCCCTGCAACTGATCGAATAAATCATCGATCCTCGGCAACGGGTAATGGTTCTTGACCGTTAGCTTGTTCAACTCCCGGTAATCAATGCACATCCGGTGTGAACCATCCTTCTTCTTGACGAACAGAATAGGTGCTCCCCATGGCGAGCTGCTCGGCCGAATGAATCCCTTTCCCAGCAACTCCTGGAGTTGCGAGGACAACTCTTGCATCTCTGGAGGTGCAAGACGATAGGGCACTTTAGCAATAGGCGCAGCCCCCGGAACCAGATCGATACCAAACTCTACTTGCCTCACAGGAGGTACTCCCGGCAGTTCCTCGGGAAAAACATCTGAAAACTCACGCACCACAGGGACCTCCTTAATTGACTTCGGTCTCTCGGAAACCTCCCGCGTATCCATCACATACGCCACAAAACCCTTACAGCCCTGCTGTAGACACTGCCTCGCCCTAGCGGCCGAACAAAAAGCTGATCCTGAACGAGTACCCTCACCGTACACCGAAAGAACTCCCCCACTATGGTCTCGTATGGTCACCAACTGACGCTCGCAGTCGATGACAGCGCCGAATCGGCTCAACCAATCCATGCCCACGATAACACAGACATCCCCCATCGCAATAGGAATCAGGTCAATCGGAAATTCAACCCCGAAAATCTCTAGTACACATCCCCGAAGAACCTCCGTAGCACGAATCACTTTCTCGTCAGCTATAGAAACTCTCAAAGGTCGACTCAACGACTCACGACTAACGCCAATCTGCTGACTAAAGGCTAAGGACACAAAGGACCTACTCGCACCCGAGTCAAATAACACTAAAGCAGGCACAGAGTTCACAAGGAAAGTACCTACGCGCATAATAACATAAGCATAACATATCGACATTAAAATAATTACACGAATTACAACATACCTGCCACAACATCGGGCGCAGCGCGGACCTCCTCCGCAGTCAGCTGAAAGGCTCTCCCACGAGCCCTCGGGGCCTCGACCTTCACCGGTCGAGTCTCAGTAGTCCTGGCAACAGGTGCAGATCCCTGATGAAGCTGCGGACACTCGGCCTTTCGATGGCCGGTCTGGTTGCAATGGAAGCAAACCATAAACCCCTTGGGGCACTCCCTAGCAATGTGCCCCTCCTTGCCGCACTTGTAGCAGGCACCGGCTCGACACGCCCCATCGTGACCCTTGCCGCACTTTACGCAAGTGCGGTTCTTCGAACCTCCCGTCCTCGAATCGGCGGACTTGATCCGCTTGGCTGCCGGCTGAGACTGAGCCGGCCGCCGGTCTGCCTGCTGAGACTCGGCCTCCTCCCTGGCCTGAGTCTCTAACTCGATCTCACGCTTCCTGGCATTCGCCTGAAGCTCAGTAAAAGTATGATAAGTGGAGTTTGACACAAACTCCCGGATCTCCCTCCTCAGAACACCCAAGTACCGGCTCATCCGAGCCTGCTCTGTGGCCACCAGCTCGGGGCAAAACATCGCCCTCTCATGGAACTTCCGCGTGATCGCCGCCACCGAATCAGTACCCTGCTTGAGGGTTAAGAACTCCTGAACCAATCGTTCCCGCTCCACCGGGGGAACGTACTCCTCCCTGAACATGGTAGTGAACCCTTCCCATGTCACTGCCGCAGTCTCTGCCAAAGTGAAGTTCGCCGTCACGAACTTCCACCAGTCCTTTGCTCCCAGACGGAGCTGGTTCAAAGCGAACCGTACCCTCAGGTGCTCCGGGCATGAACAAGTGTAGAAGCACCCCTCTATATCTGCGATCCACCTCATCGCAGCAATCGGATCCTGCGTCCCATCGAACTCTGGTGGCTTCGTGTTGCTGAACTCTCGGAACAGCAACGAATCACCCCCCTGTGGCCTAGCAGCGGCCACAGCTGCGGTAGCTGCAGCGGTTGCAGCCTCAGTCAATGCGGCGTACCGCTCGTCGAACGTCTCCATCAGGGTGGTCTTGATAGACCCAAACATCTCCGGGATCTCAGCCCGGATCGCCGCCGCCACCTCCTCGTGGATCATCTGACGAATATCCTCGTCACTCACACCGCTCGTACTTGCTCCGTGACGCGGTCTAACCATGATATCTCTGAAATACAACATAAAACTATCAGAGATTCTACTGAGTATAATCGTACTCGATACGCAACCCTACTCAGTCCCAGATATCCAGGGATTCTTACTTGGGCCTCCCACTGACCCGGTGTCCTCGGTAGTACGGGCCCAATACTACCGACCACACCGCATCAATGTTCATCCCAAGTCCTCCTCCCCAAACTCCGGATAGTGAGTACTCTACTTCTGATACGCTCTATCTACCCGCATACTAGCAAAGCATCTCATATAGGCAACTTCCCTAGACTAAGGCATCACAAATCAGGCCACTCTAGTCCTATCATGAATACCTAGTCTTCTAGCATGCATAACAATTCATATCATATAATATTGTAAGGTATTTTGGGGATCTTTACCGTTCGGGCGCAGACTGATCGTACACACTGCTTCTTTCTTGCTTACCACAAAACCATTTACAGAAGTTTATGCCTTTATTTGAAAAGCTTCCTCAAATCCTCGGTTTGAGTTCAGTTACCCCCTAAGGTGCACCCGAATCCCTCAAACCAAGGCTCTGATACCAATTGTAACGACTCAAATTTTTCCAAACAAATTTTTCCATTTTAAAACATAATTGTGTTCATTAAAAACAAGACATAAATAGTTAATTATTCAGTCAATACAATTATTCAAAATCCCAAGATCATAAAAACCAACTTCAGTGTGTATCGATCATGCCGGCGCCTTCCCACGGTCCTCGCTCGTACCTGAAATACATGCACAACAACTGTAAGCATAAATGCTTAGTGAGTTCCCCAATATACACTTACGCACATACGCCCTTCCAGGCCCTGACCTTCCGGTCCTCATAACATAATCGCCTTCCGGCCCGTAACATATTGCCTTCCGGCCCACATATCATACATAAGCACACATAACAATTAACTTACCACATATATCATACATATCACATAACATGTCCGACCTTCCGGTCACACGGTCAAACCCTTCCGGGTACAGTATAGTGAGAAGACTCACCTCGTAAATGCTGAAAGCTAGCAACTCCTGAAATCACTCGTGCACAATCCGACGAGCTACAACCTTCCTATAATCATCACATATCTCATTAACACTTATAACTTCTAAGGGTGACTATCCCTAAGAAGTCAGACTTAGGTCAACTCTGGTCAACGGTCAACGGTCAGCTCGACCGGACTCGGCGAGTCCCATGGCGACTCGGCGAGTCTAGACGTCTTTCAACTTTCTGAGATTCCTTATCTACTCGTCGAGTACCCTCCTCGACCCGACGAGTTACCCTTGAAAGAATCGCGGGGCCACCCCGACTCCACTCGCCGAGTCTGAAGAACAACTCGGCGAGTCCATGCCATGCAGACGAGCAACTGCTTCCTGAATTACGTATGGTCCCAAGATATACAACTATGGGACTCTCTGGACTTCTAAACATCTCATTACAGAGGGTATAACATCTGGGTAATAACATAATAACCCATCTAATCACTAAATGGGTTTTTCATAAACCCTAGGTCCATAAACACATTAACTAACAGAATTGATCCGAGTATTACCTGAGAACGTTCCCTCTGTGTTCCCCAAACCTCAGGACTCGATCCTCCTTGATATTCCTTTGGCCAATTCCTTCTTCTTCTTGCCTAGCAAGTTCCTCCAAGTTCCAATAGCTTTCTCTCCTGCCCTAGACGTCCACAACGATTAGGGTTCCTTCCAATCGATCAAAAGACGGAAAATGACGGCCTAAGAGGCGTTATATACGATTCAAACTGAACGGTTAGGGTTTCTGCTGAACAGCGTCGACTCGCCGAGTCCATATCTGGACTCGTCGAGTCCAGTCGCGGACCCGCGACCAAGTCTGCGATCCTACTCGGCGAGTCTTGGCCCCAACTCGCCGAGTCCCCTCTTAAATCATCCAAAAACATAATTTAAACAATACCTGAGATTTCGGGCTGTTACACTGAGCCTAAGTCTAGCGTGCGATTCATACTTTCACAATTCAAGGCATAACATAAAACATGTATGGGTATTTTAGGAAAACTTACTTGAGCTTGGTCAATTGCATACACGACACCCCTTTGTTTTATTAGAAAAACTCTTTTTGTAAAACATTTCTTTTGTGAAAAAAATCTACCAAATCCTCAGTTTAAGTTCAAACACCCGAAAGTATGATGCTTCTTGTCTCTCTATGTTCATCCCTTCCGCTATTTCTCTCTCCATTTTCCTCTATTTTCTAACCATTTTGTTGTTTTGATTTTGTGATTTTAAACTAGGTAGGTTACATGCTTTTCTATCAAGAACCATCACCTTCACTATCTACTAGGTAAGATTTTGATATGTATTTTTTTTTGTCTTTACTGGTTTAATTAAACATCATTTAACACATTTTTTATTTGTTTACACTGTGTATATGTGTTACCTTGAGCAAAAATCTAGTTGAAACTCATTTATTTTATCTATTCCTGTTCAGGTATATAAAGTTCTCCTCTGTATACAAATATTTTGGTATTTGTACGAGTAAATTTGATTAACTTGGTATATGTGGCACTGTGGGTTCAAAGAAGAGATTTATATGATTCTTGGGGACCAATAACTAGTAACGAACCACTTCTTTACTGTGTGATGTACCATTTATCTATATTTTTTTTTTCTTTTAGTGATTAATACTAGTGTTTTATGCTTTTGTATTTCATATTATTGAGTTGGTACCAAAAAGAGGCAAGGTTATAGTGGGATATACACGATAATACTGTAAGTTTTTTTTTTAGTTTTTGCATAATTGAATCATGTCGATCTATTTATCCGCCATGGAAGCATTATAACTTTGGGATAACTTTCATTTAATAATCTACTTATATAGTATGAACAATGTGATTTTCTTCAACTATCGGTAAACAAAATGCTCAAATTACCCTTGGATTCCATGCATACTGCTATAAAGGTATAACCTAGATGCTCCTATTAGTTTCAGTTTAATCAAAAAAGCAATGTACTTTCTTTTTTTTTTCATTTATTATAGTGTACTATTTCTATGTCTATGTGACTTGATTCCTTTTTTTTGTTAGTTTTTCTGTAAGTTGCATATAAGATTCACGAGAAAATGAGAGAAGGTAAGTATCTTTTGATAATTAATTGATAATGGATTGTTTTTGTAATGTTTCTGGTTACTTATTTTGATATTTTCTTGATCCATGGACATTTGGCCAAGTGTTGGAATGTTGGACAATGAAAAAGAGAATGGATGCTATTAAAATTGTTCATGGAATAAACAAACATCGTGATGCAAGTACTTTTTTTATAAGGTGTTGAACAATGTGCAGATTATGGATCTCTAATTCCCAGATTTTCAGAATAGAATATGCCAAGCATAGAAAGATGAAGATGCTATGCACGATGACATAACGAATTTATCAGAGAAGAAGTAGTAGACATGATATTTTATTAATTTTTTTTTATATGTGGTCTAGTTATTGACTCGTTAGTTAGTCTTTTGGCTTATTGTTTATAGTTTGGATATTATGATAAATAGATTACGGTTAATTTATTTATTACGAGTTCAATTCATGTATTTAGAACAACTTGATTACATATTTTAGCAACTATAGTAGTTAATTGGGGATTTAAATCTAGTCTACCAGGATTAATATGATATAAATGGGGCTTGGAAAGACAATGGAGACTATACGTGATATTATTAAAGACTGATATTCTATCTAAAAGGTAGAATTAGGGAATAAGGTGACATAAAATACAGATTTGAACAAACATAATAGTGACTGAATGATGTATTATCAATGACTGATATTCAGTCCCTAAAAGATAGTATTGGGGACTGATATGACATAAAACCATGCTTATAAAGAAAACACATTAGTGACTGAATGAGATAGTATCAAAGACTGATTTTTCTGTCTTTGATAATTTGATGCATTAGAGACTGATTTTCAGTCTCAAATACATAAAAAATCGATTATCTAAGACTAGATCTCAGGGATTAGCTAGGGACTAGCTAAATCAGTCCCCCATTCTCACCAGAGACTGATTATTGATCATCAAAGACTGATTATGTTAGTCTTTGATACCCCTTTTTCTTGTAGTGTATGGGTAGATGTGGCAGGTAGTATGGGCCCGTACTACTGAAAGCAGAGGACACAAACCCGATGCAGGGAGTATTCCGGAGGATCTAAGTAGCAGATCTAGAGGTGGTGTTATGGTTTGAGTACTGTGATGAGTAGCAGATCGAGAGGTGGCCAAATGGTTTCAGTATCGTGACACTTGGCGATTAGTGCTTCTGGTTTTACCGGTTATTCCATAGTGATTGTCTAGACCGAGAGCCGATGTGAAAGAGTACGAGGCCAGAAGGCCATGATGAACGAGTTTTAGTGAAGTATCCCTTAAGAGGGAAATCGAGTTAGCTCCGAGGGATTGCTGGTGAGATGCCAGTTGGAGTCGCAAGACTTAGGGATCAGTAGGGATTTTGCGTTATGGAAGAATACGGTCTGGGCTCGGCGACCGGCCGATAGTGGAGATGTCACTTTCTGTGACCTGAGTGGTGCAAATTTCGTTTCCTGTGGGAGACGTAAGAGGTGTTGAGATTCCAGTTTCTAAGTTTGGGGGTGAACCCTGTGGGATTGTACTAATAGTCATCTTCAATCAGAATATATGGAAGTAGGTCTGCCGCGAGGTAAAGATATAGCTTGAACAGGTCGTCAGTGGGGACTGAGATGGTCAAGGACCATGATACACCCTACTTGAGCATAGTAGGGCATGTGTTAGCTACAGCGTCGGTCAATCAAGAGGAGAATATCATGGGCGGTGGCTCTTAATATCCTTGATGAGTATCGAGAGTGGTAATGTGGGTTCTACTCCTATCATGAGAGACGTGATGGGGCGTGGGTTGAGGAGTCGAGGATGAGGAGGATGATAGTTCACTATTTCCAGATCAGGGTTGACGCTGGACAGTTGGGAAGTCCGGTGATGGAATGTGTGAGATTCTGACTGACTAAAGGCAGTCATGATGGGAAGTTCTGAGGATTTCATCTGGGATTTGAGGGATTGGAAGTTGTTGGATCTCTTCTGGGGAGATCACCGAGTGTTGCGTAGCACCTTCCAAGAGTAGGTGTGATGTTACTAGTGGAAACAGTCTATGGGATAGATTATTGGTGCGCCAATTGGTGATGGTTCGAACCCTAATTGGAGGAGAACCGGGTATTTTATTGAGGGGATCAGAGACTTGTTCGAGAGAGGTTAAAGATCTGGATATAGAGACCTGTGGTGCGGATTCATAAGTCCAGGGTTATTGGTGATCGAGGCTAGGTGTAGAGGGAGGTAATGCATGTGGTATGTGTTTGGAAAGGATGAGTGAATTGGAAGATTCTTCGCGGCCTGTGCTTCTCGGGGTTAACATATGTCGAATTCGAGTGCGATCGGGTCGGTGGGTTGCAAATTCAATAGCTGAGATTGCAAGTGAAGGTATAGATTGTAATCTATACCCCTAAAAGGGGCAGTGGTTGATTCGTCAACCAATTTCAGGGTCGAGGTGAGTAGTTTTGTATGATTAGTGACCAGTAGAGGGGGAGTTTCGGGTTCTTGACAACATGTTCTGAGTCATTATCGATGCCTCGATGTTTTATGTTGGGAGATGGAATACGCAGAAGGTTCAAGTGGTGCGAGAGGAAGATCGGTTGAGAGGTTCCAAAAGAACAATGTGGTATCCAAGCACGGGGTTGTGAATATAAGATCAGTGGATTGGGCAAGACATCGTGATATTTTTTGTTGGTGTACCAAAGTATCCGAGGGAAGCACACTGACTAGTTGATGTTAAATGGGATTATTATAGAATGAGGATTGCAACGAGAAAAGGAGTTGTCATGTCGATGGCCGTCAGGAGTAGTGACACTTACTTTTGGATGGGTATGTGTGCACCTATCTATGATTGGTCCATGGAACGTGGGTTAATGGATGCAGCGTGTAGAGCCGACTTGAGGTTGAGACCGTGAGTGGTAAGAGAGAGGGTGTTGTGATACTGCGGGGAGCCGTAGTACTCACTAGTCAGTGAGAGGGTGTTGTGATACTACAAGGAGCCGTAGTACTCACTAGTCAGTGAGAGGGTGTTGTGATACTGCTAGGAGCCATAGTACTCACTAGTCAGCGAGAGGGTGTTGTGATACTGCAGGGAGCCGTAGTACTCACTAGTCAACGAGAGGGTGTTGTGATACTGCGGGGAGCCGTAGTACTCACTAGTCAGCGAGAGGGTGTTGTGATACTACGGGGAGCCGTAGTACTCACTAGTCAGTAAGGGGGTGTCATAGTGCGGCAGGGAGCCGCGTTATTTGTTGATCAGAGCATGACGTAGGAGAGTTCTTAGGCTTGAGTAGCCTTATTGGATTGAGTATTCGGGAGCCTGGGGGCCAGATCAGGAAAGAGACGGAGGTCTCTATATTTGTCGGGGATTGTTATACTCTGATTTGATTTGTGGTTGTCGCAACCCAAGGGAATTAGAGAAGAGGTATACGCGTGGGTTGTGGGTCTTGAGTCGTGAGTTGAGTTCTTCATTGGATTGAGAGGTTCCAACTCTGGGTCAGACCAAACTCTCGAGTTTGAGTTTGGCTATGGTGGTGCGTTGGGTAGGCAGAATGAGATTCTGGATTCTGATGTGGATTCCATGATGAGGGGAATTGTTTATCATCTGATGTCTTAGACCTGTGTGGGTCAGTACTCGGGTACGGGAGGTACCGCGAGATGCATGGAACTATGAGCAGTAGACGACAAATGTCAGGGTTGAGTTGATTTTCAGTTGGGGGTGTAGCATTCGCTTGGGGTAAAGCGAACTTCGTGACTTGTGTGTCATAATGGGCCGGTGTACTTATCGGGATGAGGAAACCATTGAGACGGTTGGAATAGTGCAATGGGTAACCTTTGGAGGTTTAATTGCTGGTTCAGGAGATGACCTGGTGCTCAGTCTTGAAAGGGATATTGAGAAAGGAGCTAAGGTTTTTGTTTGTTGAATGTCGAAGGATGCTTCTGAACAAGCATGATCATTTCTGTGTCTGAGGCCAGGGTGTAGAGAGATCATTGTTCAGACGGGTTTTGATTGCAGTAGTGGATGGGTCCTTGGTGTGATGTGATCCATTCATTCCTTGGTATATGATCTGGATTGACATCATGTCTGGGACGAGTGATCGGTAGCCAATTTTGGGCATGGACTTGTTTTTTTTATCAGTCCCAACTAGAGAATCAGAGAGGCAGTGAGTTATCAGGGTTTGTTATTCGAGGGGTGAATAACGTGGTGATATCTTTGATGGCTTTTGATCATTCTAACACTTCCTAAGTGTACATGCAACCCTAATAAACCTTGGATCTATGTTTGTCTAAGATACATGCAAATAATTATTTTTCCAAGGTTCATATCCTAACTAGCATGGCATGGGGAACATGAATCAAATAAAGCTAGTAGAAATACTTACCTTGAAGTAGTAGTTGATTGCTTGGAGTTTTAGAGCCTAGCACCAATAGTGTGGATGCCTCAAATGGAAATCACAAATCACCACAAACTTGGAACTTTGAGAGAATAGTCACTACTATCTTGAAATCGGCCCTCTTGCTTTACTCACCTCAACTTGTTTGATTTCAAGAGCCAAAGCCTCCTTTATATAGTGTGGTGGATTAGGGTTACATCCATGTAAACCCTAATACCCATGTCTCTTCATTTCAATGAGATCCATGGGTTAAAGCTCCATGGAGTATCCATGGACCTTCCATGCAAGCCTAGCGCATTCCAAATAAGCATTAGCCCACACTATATAAATATAGAAGCCCATATTTAATTAGTAATATCTTTGGTCTCTAAATTAATCCTAGATTAATTATGGATCAATACTAATTAAATAATATGATCTTATATTAATATATTAGAACTTATCATATATTAATAAATCATAACTTGTACTATTCTCAAAAGATTATCCATAAATTGTTCGGGTGAAGTGCAACCCAAATTGACCATGCCGGGTCGGGTCAAGTACATACCAAATATAGTTATGGACTTAGACACTATATCCAACAGTCTCCCACTTGGATAAATCTAATAACTATAGTTGCAAGTATGATTTCAGGAACCGATCAGCAATCATAGCTCTTTAAACTCTGTTGAACTAGAACGCGCCATTTTAGGTAAGTGATCATATAATCCTCTGTTCTAGATATCAGCCGAACAAATACATGGAACATGGTCTTACTTATTGTCCAACATTTGTTTCCCGATTTCTGATTTGTTTGACATAGAACTTAACTGAACACATCAATTTAGTTCTGACCGGGCCCGGTACATAGGTCAAAAAAAAATCATCGAGGGGCCCAGATATCGCTTCTAATCTTAGAAGGAACAGATAAACTTCGACTCGTATGTTTGTTCTACCACTCATTGAATTATACACAAAGACACATTTTATAACATCGAGTTACCAATGCATTTTCGTACAATCAATGCATAACCAACTCGTAAGTAACAAATCATATCTCTAGGTTTGAAGACTTATATGATATTACCGTCTCACGATCACTCGAGATAAATTCCATGAAGTGATTCCAGTGAGCGTGGGTTGAGTCCAATGCTCAGAACTTATGAGCACTCATGATTGTTGTAGCCATGTCCAACACCTTAGACCTCTGCAACCAATCATGACAATCATGATTCATACCTACTTCCGACATATGACCGACTGTGGAGGTTTGAATAATATGATATACCAAACATAATTATTCTGGAAGTCAAAACATGCAAAAGAAATATAGTAAACGATGGACAAGAGATAGCAACACTTTGCTCATAAATAAAACACCTTTTATTCATCATCTAATGTCAATTACACTTTACAAATTTCGATATTATCTAACTACTAAAACTAATATCATCCTTCAGCCCTATGCTCCGAGCATGTTGGAGATGCTTGGCCCGAGTCAGTCCCTTCATGAGGGGATTTGCTGGGTTCTCATCCGATGATACCCTCTTTGCCACGAGGATTCCTTCTTCTATTCGATGTCTGATGAAGTGATATTTTCTGTCAATGTGTCTAGATCTTCCATGATCTCTTGGTTCCTTGGCTAAGGCAACCGCACTATTGTTGTCACATAAAATCTCCATTGTCTCCTTTATAGCTGGTATAACTCCAAGGTCTCCGATGAAGTTCTTTAGCCATATAGCCTCCTTTACAGCCTCGCTTGCTGCTATATACTCTGATTCACAAGTGGAATCAACTGTTGTCTCCTGCTTGGAACTTTTCCAAGTAATTGCCCCTTCGTTTAGGGTAAATACCCAGCCCGACTGAGAGCGGAAATTGTCCCTGTCAGTCTGAAAGCTAGCATCACTGTACCCTACAACTCTCAAGCCATCACTCCCACCAAGGGTAAGGACCCAGTCCTTATTCCTTCGCAGGTACTTGAGGATATTCTTTACCGCAGTCCATTGTGCCTTGCCAGGGTTCCCCTGATACCTGCTAACCATGCTCAAAGCAAAGGCTACATCAGGTCGAGTACACATCATAGCATACATGATCGATCCTACAGTTGAAGCATAAGGTAGTCTACTCATTTCTGCTATCTCAGCCTCAGTACTAGGGCTTTGTGTCTTACTCAATCTGGTGTTACTCTAAATGGGTAACTCACCTTTCTTGGAGTTATGCATGTTGAATCTTTTCAACACTTTGTCCACATAGGTGCTCTGACTAAGTCCAATTAGTCTTTTACTCTTGTTTCTCAAAATCCTTATCCTTAGGATATAGGCAGCTTCACCAAGGTCCTTCATAGCGAAACACTTCCCAAGCTAGGACTTTACTTCCTCCAGGGTTGGGATGTCATTTCCTATGAGTAGTATGTCATCCACATACAGTACCAAAAAACTGACTATGCTCCCACTAGCCTTGATATATACACAAGATTCATCTTCACTCCTTGAAAAACCAAATTCCTTGACTTTCTCATCAAAGCAAAGATTCCATCTGCGAGGTGCCTGTTTCAATCCATAAATGGATTTCTCGAGTTTACACACTCTATTGGGGTACTCTGTACTGACAAAACCCTCTGGCTGAACCATGTAAACATCTTCAGCCAACTTTCCATTAAGGAAAGCCGTTTTGACATCCATTTGCCATATTTCATAGTCATGAAATGCAGCAATGGCTAACAAAACCGTAATAGACTTAATCTTGGCCACTGGTGAAAAGGTCTCATCATAATAAACTCTTGGAGTTTGAGAATAACCCTTTGCAACCAGTCGTGCCTTATAAGTGTGTACATTACCATCCATGTCGGTCTTCTTCTTGAAGATCCATTTGCACCCAACTACCTTATGATCAGGTACATTGTCAACCAAGTTCCAAACTTGATTATCATACATGGACTGTATCTCGCTATCCATAGCCTCTTTCCATTTAGCAGCCTCAGGGCCTGCCATGGCTTCCGTGTAGCTATTAGGCTCATCCAGATTTACCAGTGTATTATCACTGATAAGTGTCTCACCTTCTGTAGTAATATGGAAACCATAATAATGCTCAGGTGCATTCCTAACTCTGGTGGAACGCCTCAGAGGTATAGATTCTTCAGTTCGCTCAATAGGAGTTTCCTCCTCAGGTTGAGGGCTAGGGTTTGAGGTTCCTTCATCACTTGACTCTTGAAGTTCCTCAAGGTCAATATGCCTACCACTGTCTCCTTGACTTATGAATTCTCTCTCTCGAAAGAATCCTCTTCTTGCTACAAAGACCACATTATCACTGGGTCTGTAGAAGATGTAGCCAAAGGATTTCTGTGGATAGCCGATGAAAATACACCTTTCGCATCGGGGTTCGAGCTTATCGTGAGTCTCGCATCTCACGAAAGCCTTACAACCCCAAATCTTGATGTGGTCTAGATTGGGAACTTTTCCAGTCCACATCTCGTGAGGTGTTTTGACAACCTTCTTGGTAGGGACTAGATTAAGGATATGGGCGGCAGTCTCTAAGGCATACCCCCAAAATGAGATTGGTAGCGAAGCTCGACTCATCATGGAACGAACCATGTCCAACAAGGTCCGATTGCGCCTCTCACCTACACCATTCAACTGTGGTGTCCTAGGAGGTGTCAATTGTGAGATAATCCCACATTCCTTAAGATAGTCAAGGAACTCAGTACTAAGATACTCACCACCACGAACGTATCGAAGCATCTTAATGTTCCTGCCCAACTGATTCTCCACTTCTTGCTTAAACTCTTTGAATTTCTCAAAGGTTTCTAACTTATGCTTGATTAAGTAGACATATCCATATCTACTAAAATCATCAGTGAAAGTCACATAAAACCGATTAGCATCTCTTGTGGCGGTTCTGAAGGGTCCACACACATCCGTGTGTATGAGGTCCAACAAACCTTCACCCCTAGCACAAGTGCCAGTAAAAGGTGACTTTGTCATTTTATCAAGCAAACAAGATTCACAACTATCATCTGACTTTAGGTCAAATGACTCCAAGACTCCATCCTTTTGGATTTGGCCTATGCGTTTCTTGCTTACGTGTCCAAGACGACAATGCCATAAAGATGCTTTATCTAAGCTAGTGGAAGAGTCAATATACAATACATTATTTCCTAGATTATCTACAACAGATACAGTTTCATACACACCATCACAAGGTAATGCTTTAAAATAATGAACATTATTAAAGAAAGCATCAATACTACCATTATTATTATCAAAATAAAAGGTAAAACCTTGTTTATACAATGCATGAAAGGAAATAACATTTCTTGCCATTTCTGGCGAATAATAACACTTATTCAAATCTAATGTAAACCCACTATTTAGCACTAAGGAATAAACTCCTATCTTGGTGACAGGTGAAGCTTTCCCGTTTCCCATGATCAAGTTTATCTTTCCTTGCTCTACATTCTCACTTCTTCTTAGTCCCTACAAATCACAACATATGTGAATACCACAACCGGTATCAAGGACCCAAGACTTAGAATGAGGTGAGTTATTAGACAATATAGTGTATATACATGCATGGTTGGGTTTTACTTTCCCATCCTTCACATCTTGCTGGTACTTTGGGCAGTTTCGCTTCCAGTGCGACTTTTCATGACAATAGAAGCATTCAGCCTCATTAGGGTTAGCAGAAGGAGTGACAAAACCTTTCTTGGTTTTGCTTGAAGAGGAGCCTTCAAGGGTCTTACCCTTGGTACCCTTAGAGGGATTCTTTCTCTTTTTCCCTTTGCCATGCCCGATTGCCAAGACATTGGCTGCAGTAGGAGTAGGAGTAGGAGTAGGAGTAGTAACAACCGAATTACCCTTTAGACCACTTTCCGCGGTCTTCAAGAGTCCCTGAAGTTTACTGAGGGTGACTTCTTCCTTTTTCATGTGATATGTCATGCGGAATTGATCATAACACGATGGTAAGGAGTGCAAAATGATGTCTATAGCTAACTCCTCGGGGAAGTTCACATTCAACTTCAGTAAACGGTCCACATACCTTTGCATTTTCTGCAATTAGCCCATGATGGGTTCACCATCCTTCACTCGGGTTATTATCATGGAGGAGATTATTTCATATCGCTCTTGACGTGCACTTTGATGGTAACGGTCCATCAAATCCTGGTGCATCTCAAAAGGATAATAGTCCTCATAGGACTTTTGGAGCTCGGCTGTCATGGTGGCCATCATGATGCATGCTAATTTTGTAACATCCCTTTCATGTACCTCATAATCAACAAGCTCTTCAGGAGTAGCAGTTAGCTCGAGTACCTTTAGCTCCTTGTCGAGAACATATTCTTTGTTCTCATACACCTTATCCAATTAGTAAAGTTGGATCCATCGAAGATGACTCTCCCACCAAGATTCAGGAGAGAGAAAGAGCTAGTAGGGTTAGAGCCAGAAGCATTGTTATTGGAAGACATCTGAAAGGAATAGGGAATAGATTAGATTAGATTTAGAGATAGCCCTTAATAAAACACCCAAATGTAGTATTAAGGCTAGGACCCAACACAATATTTTATAACTTAGAAGAGGGATGCCGTAATCTAAGCTATAAGATATTTGAAGGTAGGTGAATGATGATTCACCAATTTTCACCATGAAAAAACAAAATTTTAATTAGGTTTTAATTGGTTTGGAAACTCCTAGATTCTTTGAGATTCATTGAACTTTCTTCAATGGCATGTTTCAATCTCGAGTGTGCCCTTCAGGTTATGTGACTGGGATGCCGAGGATCACAAAACAAGGTGTGAAGTAATCATGAAAATTACTTGGTACCCTTAATGTACTACCCCTCAATCGATGTGCCGGTTAACCACACACGCTCCATCGATACTATGATAAACATTAAGTCACCCTTCACCTACCTTGTTAAGTTCAAGTTAGTGTGCCAGTTAACTACACACGCTCCACTAACGACTTAAACAAAGTGTAAAGTGTAATTCCATGGATTAGCACCTTATTCACATTTTCCTAAAGTAACTAAGATTGGGAATTTAATAAAACATTTAGTTACTTTATAATTATCATTATACTTTTAATGAGAATTTATAAGTCCTTGTCCTACCCGTTCGGCTAACGACCCTCCACCAGTCAAGCAAGCGGTGGGTGAGAGTGGACACCCATTAAGTTGCCATTTTATAGGCAACAACCTTATACCCACCTTATAGACTAGCTTCGTGAATGAGGCGTACTAGCGGTAAGACGACTTTGATCTTATACATATATATATATATATATATATATATATATATATATATATATATATATATATATATATATATATATATATTATTAACTTATAATATTATAAGTATAAGGGTTGCATTTTAACTTTTAAAATTTAAGGGTTGGAACTAAAGTTTTTAATATGACTTAACTTGTTCCAAAACTTGAGGGCAAGTTTTGTAAACTTTCAAAACTTTTCATTCCTTGTAACTTATGAGTTAAATAAAGTAATAAAAATGAAGACTCTTCATTTTTCCTAACTCTTGTGTTCTTTTAATGGTTTTAATTCAAGTGTGACTCTTTGGTTTTCCATAACTTGAGGACAAGTTATGGACTCCATTAAAACACATTATGATCAAGAATTAAACTACCAAGTAGGTTACAAGTAATTCTTATGATCATCTAAATTCATAAGATCAAGAACAAGAATATCCATATCAAAGTTTCAAGACCATATGAACACATATAAACATGAAAAATTGATATTAGCCATTGTAAATGGATTAGAACAAACATAATTTTTATAACACCAAAACAGTTTAGGGTAATGTTTCTAGTCCATTTCCAGCATCAAAAGTCGAAAATCTGCATTCTGTGGCTCCTACTCGTCGAGTGCACGAACCTACTCGCCGAGTAGGATGAAGATACACATGAACTCGGTGAGTCCCCCCATGGACTCGGCGAGTTCATCAGGCAGACAACAAGTTTTTCGACTTTTTCCAATATTTTGCATCAAATATCAAACAAACAAGCCTAGGCTCTGATACCACTGATGGGTTTTGAGCATTCTAACACTTCCTAAGTGTACATGCAACCCTAATAAACCTTGGATCTATGTTTGTCTAAGATACATGCAAATAATTATTTTTCTAAGGTTCATATCCTAACTAGCATGGCATGGGGAACATGAATCAAATAAAGCTAGTAGAAATACTTACCTTGTAGTAGTAGTTGATTGCTTGGAGTTTTAGAGCCTAGCACCAATAGTGTGGATGCCTCAAATGGAAATCACAAACCACCACAAACTTGGAACTTTGAGAGAATAGTCACTACTATCTTGAAATCGGCCCTCTTGCTTTACTCACCTCAACTTGTTTGATTTCAAGAGCCAAAGCCTCCTTTATATAGTGTGGTGGATTAGGGTTACATCCATGTAAACCCTAATACCCATGTCTCTTCATTTCCATGAGATCCATGGGTTAAAGCTCCATGGAGTATCCATGGACTTTCCATGCAAGCCTAGCCCATTCCAAATAAGCATTAGCCCACACTATATAAATATAGAAGCCCATATTTAATTAGTAATATCTTTGATCTCTAAATTAATCCTAGATTAATTATAGATCAATACTAATTAAATAATATGATCTTATATTAATATATTAGAACTTATAATATATTAATAAATCATAACTTGTACTATTCTCAAAAGATTATCCATAAATTGTTCGGGTGAAGTGCAACCCAAATGGACCATGCCGGGTCGGGTCAAGTACATACCAACTATAGTTATGGACTTAGACACTATATCCAACAATCTTGAGAGGTAGGATGGCCTTTTATCCACTTCAAGAGTTAGACAGAGAAAGCAGGTAGCCTTTGGAATAGGCGAGTATTAATAGAGCATTAATTAGAGATATTTATCCTATGTGATAGGCGGAGGCTAGTTCGAGATTTCCGAGTACGAGACTGTTATTTGCTGGCTAGCCAGGTGAGTCTTCTCACTATACATTACCTAGAGTGGTATCTATGTATAGACCGGAGGGTCTTGTGTGCTATGTTTATGTATGAGATTATGTGCAGTGTGATATATGTATGCTATGTGTTGTATAGACCGGACCAGAGGGTCCAACGATATAGACCAGACTGAAGGGTCCAACGATACAGACCAGACCGAAGGGTCTAACGAGCTATGACTGGACCAGAGGGTCCAATGAGCTATGGGATTGGAGGGTCCCGCTGAGACACATCGACCGGAGGTGGGTCGTACTGTAGCCTCGAGTGGCGTATGTTTTGTATGTGG
This sequence comes from Lactuca sativa, assembly GCF_002870075.4. Lineage (NCBI taxonomy): Eukaryota > Viridiplantae > Streptophyta > Magnoliopsida > Asterales > Asteraceae > Lactuca > Lactuca sativa. The sequence continues at coordinate 130,814,230 of NC_056626.2, forward strand.
TATTTTGGGGAACTCACTAAGCTTCGTGTTTACCGTGTTATGTGTTATGTGTTTCAGGTTGTTCTCGGGATCGCGGGAAGGCGCCGACATGATTTGTATACATTGGCAGAGGATTATGTTTTTGAGATTCTGGGATAGGTTTTATTGTGATGACATTGGATACACATGAGATTTTGAGAATATTATCTGAGTTTTATTGTAACGCCCGTAGATTAGGGCTAGTCATTTTAGAGATGATAGGCGTCAAAAATGACTTTTTGATGCAAGATTATTTAGAAGGATTAATCTTAACCAAGTTGTAGTATATGTCACAAGGTTTTCGTGCATATAAATAACGCCAAAATCCGAGTTATAATGAAGAAGTTATGACCTGTCGAAGTTTCGCGACAGAACCGGCACGACACAGCGCGACGTAAAAAGTGAATTTACGTTAGAGCGATATTTAGCCTTAGCAATCTAAATGAACGTCGAAGAATACGTTAAACCGTGAGCGTGCATAAAAAGAACGTCCAAATCGGACGTCGGATAAAGAAGTTATGATTTTATAACAGAGTTTTCCTGTCCCGGCCTACTAAAAATAAATAATAAAAATAAATTCAAAATTAGCCGATGAAGTCTAAACGAAAGTTGTAGAGCGTAGTCTCACCTTCGCGTGGATATAAAGAACGTCGAAAACGGAGTTCGTATGAAGAAGATATGAATTTCCGAAGTTTATTAAATAATTTGTATTTAAATTTAATCTTTAATTCGGACGATTATCCGAAGGAGTCACCGATCTGATCCGAGTTATGCCCCGCGTACTCGTGTACGCCCCGCGTACACCGAGGTATGTCGACACTCGCACTCGAGTTCTTCGGATACGTAAGGAATGACGATTCTGAGGCAATACGCCCCGCATACTCCGAGGCTCCAGCCTCCTATAAATAGGATGCGAGGGCAGCCGACTCCTTTGCTATTTTTCTCTCTTCTCTCTCTCTTTTTGCATCGATTTGCATGCCAAAAATACCCCGAAGCCCCGGTATTATTCTCGAGCCCCGAAGCAAGTCCCGAGATCCCGAAGATCCCGAGAAGTGCGGTTCCCGAGCTGAAGCTCTGCCCGCGAGAAGTTCGATTTTTGTGGAGATCTTCCAGATCTACTGAGGATTACTACTTCTACAAGTTGTAGTGCTGTCCGATCATATTCTGATCAAGTAAGTGTATACTACCTTTCATAAACACGATAATAATACAAGTATGGTTTGAGTGTATTAAGTATATTGTTGTTTATACGAGTGAGTGTGTAGTTACTTTCTTCTAACACATAAATATTAAGTATTTTCTATAAAATACGTGCTATGTGTATAATATAAAGTTGTTTATATGTGTGGGTGTATAGTCCCTTTCATAAACACGGGTATAATACAAGTATTGTTTGAATGTATTAAGTATATGTTTGGGAGAGTGTGTGGTTACTTTCTCCTAACACATAAATATGAAGTATTTGTTATAAAATACGTGCTATGTGTTTATATATTGTTGTTTATTTGATATGAGTATGGAATGAATGTTTTATATAGTTTTTAAATGAGTTAAACTGTATATGTATTTTATATCTACAAATATGTTGGGTAGAACATGGGTAGATGAGATAGTTGGTATGTGATAAAATGATGAGGTATGAAAGATGATTAAGAATGATATTGGAAGATGCACCAATTAGAGAATGTCATAATGCTAGCAGATGCGCTCAAGCATAGTATTGGTAGATGCACCAAAGAGAGAGTGACATAATACTAGTAGATGCACTTAAGTATGGTTTTGGTAGATGAACCTAAAAGAGCATGCCATAATGCTAGCAGATGCGCTTATAAGATAATGTCGGCAGATGCGCCTAAAAGAGAATGTCATAAACCTGGCAGTCGCACCTCATACTGTATGACGTAATCCTGGCAGAGGCGCTTAAAGGATAATGTTGGCAGATGCGCCTTATGTAGCAATGGAAGTTTGTGCTAATTCCTTAGGTCAATCCTTAGGAATAAATAAATGACGGGTAGTTGAATTCCTAGGGTAAAATCCTAAGAAAGATAATAGGGATGGGTAATTGAGTTGATTGTTTGATGGTTGAATATAATAATTATATTATTGTGGGTTGAAAACCCTATATGCTCACCAGGCTCCCAAGCCTGACCCACTCAGTTTTCTTTGCATTACAGGTAATGGCACAAGAGTATAAGTTGGTGGACTTGACGAGAGATTTTGGATTATAGGCCAGTAGTTATGAATAACTGTTGTAAGGTCTATTTTGTTTTGTTTATGCTTTTGGTCTGTATTGAACATGACATCCCGAGATTTTGTTATATAATGAAAATACATTTCTTTAAAGAAATGATTTGATAATTCTTATCATATTTTGTTTTGGGAACAAATTCTGCAACTGTTTTCTTTAAAAGATTACTCTGATTTTAAAAACCAAGCATAAACAAATCGGTCTTTTCTGGCCGAGAAATTGGGGATGTCACAGTTGGTATCAGAGCATTAGTTTAAGCGAACTAGGAATTTGTAGGAAATTTCTAGACTTAAACTTAGAATGCTAAGTAATGATTGTGAGGAGTGTGTCTAAAATATGTTAGGTAGTACACCTAAATTGACACAAGCACTAGTTTATTTTAGGAATGATGCCTAAAATGCTTTTATGTGCAAAATGTTTTGTGTGATGGCTATATTGATGCTATTATTTGTTCGGATCTATGGTCTGTTGCCGACTGGATCTGGAAACCTTATGTGTGTAGGATTCTAAGCGTATGGCTACGATATTAGAACTAGCATATAAACGTTTCGGAGTGATAAGGGCGATTTGAATATCTATCGTGAATGAGGATCTAATTTCACCTTATTCGGTGTGTAGATCAAAAATGGTGAGAACAAGAAGTGGAGTTGGAAATGCTGATGAAAACAGGAATCAACCACCCGTGATTGAGCAAATATCTATCGTAGCAACAGCACCTGAGCCGATAACAATGGCTGGTGTACAATTGATGATTCAAACGATGTTGGATCATCAAATGGAGGAGACTAGGCGGTTGCTTCAACAGAATCATGAAGAACTGTCAATTCGTGTGGAAGAGCCTGAATTAAATGAAGGGCACTCGGAAGGTGGAAACTTCAGTGGGTCTGTTGGTCAAGCCAACCCACCGATAGTTAGGCAAAACAACCATGATGGAAGGAATGATGGAATGGGATGCAAGTACAAGGACTTTCTAACTTGCAAACCATCGACCTTCAATGGAAAGGAGGATCCGATTGGAGTTATGGATTGGATTTCCGAAATGGAGTTAGCCTTCATGACTTGTGGCTGCAGAGGCAAGTTGCAAACTATCTATGTCGTGCGTTAATTCCGAGGTGGAGCCGTTCGTTGGTGGAACACTCTAGGGAAGACTTTAAGCCCTAATGAGCCACTGCAATTGACATGGGCAGAGTTCTTGGTGCAGTTCAAGCGCAAGTTCTGCTCGGCTCAAAATCTATTGGAGTTGGAGAATAAGTTTCTGATATTGAAGAAAGGCAGCATGTCAGTAGATGAATACACTAATGCCTTCACAGACAAGATGGAGTTTGCTTTGCACATCGTCCCAGAAGAACTGACGAAAGTCGACCGGTACGCAAAGGGACTCCCTTGGGAGTATGCGGTGCCAGTGCGTCAGGCACCTACTCTAGAGGCAGCTATTTGGGCTGCCAAGTCTGTTGAGAATATGATCAAGGGGAGGACTGACAGTAAGGTTGAAGTTGGTGAGAAGAGAAAGTTAGAAGGAACTTCAGGTTCTAATGAGAAAAGAAAATCCTTGAAGTCTGGAGGAGGAGGAAGGGATGAGGCACGGTGGTGCGATAAGTGCAAGAAGAAGCACTCAGGAAAATGTGGCGTGGAGGTGACATGCTTCAAGTGTGGAAAGCATGGGCATTACGCTGATGAATGTATTTTCAACAAAAAGGTGTGTTACGAATGTATTGAAGAGGGGCACTTCAAGCAAGACTGCCCAAGGAAAAATCAAGCAGCAAGGCTAGAGGCGCTGCCAAAGCTAAAGGCAAGAGCATTTCAAATGATCCTTGATGAAGCAGATGACAATGCAAGGAATCAGGAATAAGGATCTTATATCTAAAGATCAAGTTATAAAGTAGCGATATGAAAAGTATCATGTATGTAGCCTATTAAAGGCATAGTATAGGGTGAACTTGAACTTTTGTGTAATCGTTTCAACGAATTAATATAAACCCTAGTTTTGCTAACTGATGTGTTGAATGATTGTCTGATTTTCTTGTATGGTGACTTGGTCGACTGCGGGACAATACTTCGGACGAGTATGAGTAGGTGTGAAAGGTAGTAGATGCATATACTACCGGAAGCACAGGACTCGCACTTGGATCATGGAAAGTCACAAGGTTACCAAGAAGCTAGTGATTGATTCCATTTTATTCTGGTATGTCATTACCATTGTTTCGGTAATGACTAGTAAGATGGTTCTTGTTCCGACCCTAGTGGTCATATTTAAATTTGAGTTTGACTACGAGGAGTATGTTACGTGGTCTAGAGGACCAAGTTAGATGTAACATCTGACTTAAGTCAGAAGGTTGGAGTTAATGCGATTGTTAGTGTCACACTCGTTGTTAAAAGAAGTTGGTAGATAGAAATGCTACATGATGAAATATGATTATAACACATTAGAATATGAAGGAAGGTATATTCCATTTTGGAATTTAACTCTAGAGACCTGAGTCTAAGCATTGCATCATTCGATGAGAGGTCAGTAGAGCACGACCCATCGGTTTGTTACAATAGATAAAGGAAAGTATTTATCCTGAGAAGAAGAAGGAGTCCATAATAACGACTTATTGGGTAACTTGAGGGTTACGATTGAAAGTACAACATAGTACGATAAGCAGATGCAAGATTGGGCATCGTCTGCGGTCAAGAAAGCCAAAGAGTTAAATACTCTTTCGAGGAAACATAGAATTTAAGGTTATTACCAAGGATGAATAAATAACGTGTGGAATCATTATGCAAGTCCTATTTCGTTGATGATTCCGGGACGTAATCATCCTAAGGGGGAGATAATTGTAACGCCCGTAGATCAGGGCTAGTAAATTTAGAGACGATAGGCGTCAAAAATGACTTTTTGATGGAAGATTATCTAGAAGGATTAATCTTAACCAAGTTGTAGTATATATCACAAGGTTTTCGTGCATATAAAGAACGCTAAAATCCGAGTTATAACGAAGAAGTTATGACATGTCGAAGTTTCACGACAGAACCGACACGACACAGGGCGACGTAAAAAGTGAATTTACGTTAGAGCAATATTTAGCCTTAGAAATCTAAATGAAGTCGAAGAATACGTTAAACCGTGAGAGTGCATAAAAAGAACGTCCAAATCGGACGTCGGATAAAGAAGTTATGATTTTATAACGGAGTTTTCCTGTCCCGGCCTACTAAAAATAAATAATAAAAATAAATTCAAAATTAGCCGATGAAGTCTAAACGAAAGTTGTAGAGCGTAGTCTCACCTTCGCGTGGATATAAAGAACGTCGAAAACGGAGTTCGTATGAAGAAGAAATGAATTTCTGAAGTTTATTAAATAATTTGTATTTAAATTTAATCTTTAATTCGGACGATTATCCGAAGGAGTCACCGATCTGATCCGAGTTACGCCCCGCGTACTCATGTACGCCCCGTGTACACCGAGGTATGTCGACACTCGCACTCGATTTCTTCGGATACGTAAGCAATGATGATTCTGAGGCAGTACGCCCCGCGTACTCCGAGGCTCCAGCCTCCTATAAATAGGATGCGAGGGCAGCCGACTCCTTTGCTATTTTTCTCTCTTCTCTCTCTCTTTTTGCATCGATTTGCATGCCAAAAATACCCCGAAGCCCCGGTATTATTCTCGAGCCCCGAAGCAAGTCCCGAGATCCCGAAGATCCCGAGAAGTGCGGTTCCCGAGCTGAAGCTCTGCCCGCGAGAAGTTCGATTTTTGTGGAGATCTTCCAGATCTACTGAGGATTACTACTTCTACAATTTGTAGTGCTGTCCGATCATATTCTGATCAAGTAAGTGTATACTACCTTTCACAAACACGATAATAATACAAGTATGGTTTGAGTGTATTAAGTATATTGTTGTTTATACGAGTGAGTGTGTACTTACTTTCTTCTAACACATAAATATTAAGTATTTTCTATAAAATACGTGCTATGTGTATAATATAAAGTTGTTTATATGTGTTGGTGTATAGTCCCTTTCATAAACATGGGTATAATACAAGTATTGTTTGAATGTATTAAGTATATGTTTGGGAGAGTGTGTGGTTACTTTCTCCTAACACATAAATATGAAGTATTTGTTATAAAATACGTGCTATGTGTTTATATATTGTTGTTTATTTGATATGAGTATGGAATGAATGTTTTATATAGTTTTTAAATGAGTTAAACTGTATATGTATTTTATATCTACAAATATGTTGGGTAGAACATGGGTAGATGAGATAGTGGGTATGTGATAAAATGATGAGGTATGAAAGATGATTAAGAATGATATTGGAAGATGCACCAATTAGAGAATGTCATAATGCTAGCAGATGCGCTCAAGCATAGTATTGGTAGATGCACCAAAGAGAGAGTGACATAATACTAGTAGATGCACTTAAGTATGGTTTTGGTAGATGAACCTAAAAGAGCATGCCATAATGCTAGCAGATGCGCTTATAAGATAATGTCGGCAGATGCGCCTAAAAGAGAATGTCATAAACCTGGCAGTCGCACCTCATACTGTATGACGTAATCCTGGCAGAGGCGCTTAAAGGATAATGTTGGCAGATGCGCCTTATGTAGCAATGGAAGTTTGTGCTAATTCCTTAGGTCAATCCTTAGGAATAAATGAATGACGGGTAGTTGAATTCTTAGGGTAAAATCCTAAGAAAGATAATAGGGATGGGTAATTGAGTTGATTGTTTGATGGTTGAATATAATAATTATATTATTGTGGGTTGAAAACCCTATATGCTCACCAGGCTCCCAAGCCTGACCCACTCAGTTTTCTTTGCATTACAGGTAATGGCACAAGAGTATAAGTTGGTGGACTTGACGAGAGATTTTGGATTATAGGCCAGTAGTTATGAATAACTGTTGTAAGGTCTATTTTGTTTTGTTTATGCTTTTGGTATGTATTGAACATGACATCCCGAGATTTTGTTATATAATGAAAATACATTTCTTTAAAGAAATGCTTTGATAATTCTTATCATATTTTATTTTGGGAACAAATTCCGCAACTGTTTTCTTTAAAAGATTACTTTGATTTTAAAAACCAAGCATAAACAAATCGGTCTTTTCTGGCCGAGAAATTGGGGATGTCACATTTATTGTGTTTGAAAAACGAAAAATTGTTTTAAAATTTACATTGTTACAAGAACGCAACATTTCCTTATAAGGGATGTGGATACATTCCTTGACACAACGCGTTTTAAAGTCGTAAGAGCAACAGATCCCATAAGAACTCTACAGTTAAGTGTGCTCGGGCGAGAGCAATTCAGGGATGGGTGACCCCTTGGGAAGTTTTCGTGTTAGGAGCCCAAAGCGGACAATATTGTGTTACGTGCCAAAGGGGGATGTTACAAATGGTATCAGAGGTGGGGCACGGGTAGATGTGTTCGATGGGGACGTCGAACCCTATAATGGGGGGGGGGTGTGAAGGTGGGTTGCACCTGATCGCACATCGGCTTGGAAGGAGAACGAAACATTTCCTTATAATGGGTGTGGTTACATTCCTTGACACAACGCGTTTTAAAGTCGTGAGGGTAGCAGATCCCATAAGAACTCTGCAGTTAAGCGTGCTCGGGCGAGAGCAATTCAGGGATGGGTGACCCCCTGAGAAGTTTTCGCGTCGGGAGCCCAAAGCGGACAATATTGTGATACATGCCAAAGGGGGATGTTACAGTGGATTAAATGTTTTTCAGGTACCATTGATGATTGTAGGAATGTAATGACATGACTGTACACACTCATTAACATCATTGGTGTTCCGTATTTTTCATATCATTCTGATTTTCATATAATTGTATTTTGGAAAAAAAAAAGAGTTCTATTAACTTGGGTTTTTATGAAATGGTGTTTTATCTTAATTAAAAATGAAAATTTTGTTTGTGAAAATGGGACATTACTATGTTTCTCAAAATTACTACATGCCATGACTACGATTGAGACTTTTGGTTGCATTTTGATTCCAGATTAAGACAAGGTAAATGGCTATCTATCTTACAATTTTAATTCTTTTTAATCTCATATCATCTCACACTCTAGAAACAATGAAATGTTACAGTGGATTAAATGTTTTTCAGGTACCATCGATGATTGTGGGAATGTGATGACATGACTGTACACACTCATCAACAGCATTGGTGTTCCGTATTTGTCATATCATTCTGATTTTCATATAATTGTATTTCGGAAAAAAAGAGTTCTATTAACTTGGGTTTTTATGAAATGGTGTTTTATCTTAATTAAAAATGAAAATTTTGTTTGTGAAAATGGGATGTTACAATGTTTCTCAAAATTACTACATGCCATGACTACGATTAAGACTTTTGGTTGCATTTTGATTCCAGATTAAGACAAGGTAAATGGCTATCTATCTTACAATTTTAATTCTTTTTAATCTGATATCATCTCACACTCTAGAAACAATGAAATGGAGATGTTAGGTTACATAGTGTTTTGAGGTTTGAAGGATACTAGATCGATGCAACTTTTGTAATCAGATAATTAGCGGATTGAAGCAAATCAATAAAAAAAATTCTCGTCTATTTTTCTCATTGATAGCTGATTGTTTTAAACCAAATAATCATAGAATTAGAATCATAATTAATTGTAATTAACAAGCCTCTCTAACCTAGTATAGAAAAATTGGTATAGGCGTACCGTTTTGTATCAACAAGGTTGCGATTCAGGTTAGAATTGTGAATGATGATTGATGGATATTTGTGTAAAAATGGTGCATATGCGAAGAAACTTTGATTTGAATATCTTATTTAAGAATGTTGTCGTTAAGTGATATTAGTTTGCAGTGCGGAGTGTGTAATTATGTGTTTTCATCATAACTACCAACAGATTCTTGTCGAAGTTTGTTATCAAAGTGGATTCAAATTAAACTTATTTAGAGCAAGAAATAGAGCTAAATTATGAAATGAAGGCGTCAAAGTTCAAGAGGATTTGTAATTTCCACGTTACATTAAATTACAAAATTTTGTCCTTAGGATTTATTGTATTTTTCATATTTGGTCTAAGGTATATTTGTTATTTAAAAAAAATAGCAACTAAAAGTTCGATTTAACATCAGAATGACCAACCACGAAACCAAATGAAACCATGAAGACGAGTGGCGTAGCGTTTCTAATAATTATCCTCAATGTTATATTTTTTTTTGCAATACATAAAGATCAATCATGAAATTTTGTCAAAGTTATTTAGACCATCGATGGCTTGCAAATGGTTTCCAAGCCCAAGTAGGCCATTATTTTATGCCACATAGGAGTGTCTTTTTTAAAACTTGAAAGACTTGCAAAATGATTATATTAGTATTTTAATCAAATAGTCATATATCAAGATATTAAAAACAATTGAATTGATATAAAGTAATAATATTACCTTTTGAGAGGTCAGAGGTTCAAGTCTTGGTGGAGACATATGTGATTATTTAGGAGTAAATTAGTTAGTTTACCGTTTAAAATAAAATTAAATAATAATATCTAATCTATATGTCTTGTAAACATTATACAGGTGGAAATATATTGCAAGAGTAATATGTTGCTCTTATAATCATCAAGGGACTAATTATCCTCCACATGACCAAGCAGTGTAGTGTTTACAACCAACTTGACCTTTTTTTTAAAAGAATTTTTTAGAAAAGTCTAAAGTTTGATCATATTAACGACTTTTTTTTTTAATTTTATATTTTTTTTTATCTTTTTTTATTAAGCCCATGATACTAGTAATGTTTGTAAAATGGCCATTGTATCCTACAAGTGTTTACCATTTTTTGGGCTTAACTATAAATAGAAAAGCAGAGATGATTTTTCCGTTAATATTTTTGAGAATTTCTTTTTTATATATATATACAAAATTCATTTGTAAAAAAAAAAGCTCATTCTATATAAAAAAAACTCAAAATAAATATACCATTTAAATCCCATTTATTAAAAAACTCATATATATCGACTAAAACTCATTTATTTATTAAAAACTCAAAATAATGATCATTTGTATATCATCTTTGGTTTTATTTATTTATTTATTTATTTTCTCTTCAATAAAGATCATAACTAAAGTCATAAAAATATCATCCATATCCTATTTAACTCAAGAAGATTTTTGTAGAAGTGACAAAGTGAATGTTAAACTATTCTACAATATATAACTTAAACTTCCAACACGGTTAAATAGTTGTAACGAAAGTTATAAGAGCTACATTAGTTATAAAAAAACATGATAATTACAATTAAGAGGAACTTTGTTGATTTGTCACAAGGAACGTGTTTCTAAGCCATATATCGTGTTTAATGGAGCTCTATTTAGAAATAACAACCTCCGGTAAACCTTTATTTTCTGATGTGACGTTCGATTACGAGAGTCTCTTCAGTATGCTGCAGTTGCATATTGTATTTGGTTGTTTAATAACATACTCGTGTAATCGAACTTTGGTTTATTTTATTAGGTTTAATAAGTTTTTAATATAATTTTAAATTGATGGAATAAAATTCATTTTATAAGTTTGGTCATGATAAACAAAATAAAATTTTAATTATGAACTTTTCTAAGATAAAAAATTACTGAAATAAATTGAAATTACTCACAATGGTTTAATAGAAGATAAAACAAAAATATTCAGAAAAATCCTTAAAATTTGCCATACTAATGAAAAAGGCTTCCTTATTGTTTATCTATAATTAACCTCAAAAAACCGATAAAGCTAAGTGTTGATGTTTACCCGTATCTTGGTTGTTGAAAAAAACAAGAAATGACTTTTTCATTGACGTGACCAAAGTTTAGAGACATTTCAAATTCTTTTTAAAAAAAATAACATAAAAATATGTTTTAAAGGTTTGAAGCATTTAACTCATAAATTGTTATAAGTAACTTTTTATCGCTCAACTTGTAGAACTAAATAATCACATGTTCAGTTACAGAGCCATAGCCAAAATAAAAGGATAAAATAATTTTTTTTAGGGTAGCCTAAATTTTTTTCCAAGGTATCACGACTATATAATGAAATTTTCCAAAAAAAATTATACTATTGAAAAAAATTGAGGAGCATCCTGCCCTGGCTCTACATTAGATCCATCCCTGCATATGTTATCGATTTAAATATATGTAAGAAAAAGTTTGAAGCAATCAATCAATATAAGCTCTCAAAAACTTATTTCCAGCCACAATCTTCATTAAAAACCTTATTCAAGAGAGAGCATATTCCTCCCGATGAGAAATATAGATTATAATATTAATATCTGTAGAGTAAATAAGATGATAGATAAGTTTGAACATGCAACATATTTTATAGATTTTATTCTTTTTACTATTGGATCACGTATACAATGACAACCTTAATTTCCTAATAACATTGCAAGAGGATATTGACGTGTTCTTTTTACTTGAAGATGGGGTTTTATTGTTAGAAAAACAGTTTTTTTTTTTTACTAATAATAGTATTTTGTGATCTATTGAAAGGATAATCTTAACTATGATATTTGGATATCAAATGGTGCAATAAAATAGTGGATTACATCTAATGGTTGCAATTACATGAGCTATTTGATATAATGGTTGACATGAAAACGTATAATTAAAATACTTGTTGAAAAGATAGTACTATAATATTTTGTATTTCAAATACTCGGTGCAATAAAATGGTTGACATGAAAGTGTATAAATTAATATGTAAGTACACTTGTACTACATTGTGTACTACATTACATATATGCAAAAATATAGATTTTTAATGATAAATATATTTTTAATGATCCATCACTAATTATTTTTAAAGGTAAATTACAAGAAACAGTAAGATCTCAACTTTGAAAGCATAGGGATAAAAAAAATCATGACCAAAGTATCTTATCATCATGCTTTAGATTCCAAGGGAGTTCGGAGTAGTTCAGAAAAGACATTTTGGGGTTGACGTTACCGCTAGGTTTATACCGTCGATGAGCTGACTGAGATTTTGGTTTTGAAAACGGGTTGAGGACCCTAATAGTGGGGTTGTTTTTTTGTTTTTTTTTTAATTTAATTTTCTATTATAAATATTTTTCTCTATCATTTTAAATCCATACTTTTTTTTTTTTCGGTTCGCATAATTCTATATTTTTCTCTACTTTTTTATCTTTGAATTACAATCCATTTTATCCATTCTTTTTACATTCCAACTCAAAATTTAAAATAGATGTCATTTCTAGGACAAATGTATCTCAAGAATGGTCTGAAATTGAAAAAGTGGCATTGGCTTGAACGTACAATGACATTTGGAAAATAGCCACATGAGTCAACATAGATCGTCATATTTCTGACGATTAGTTCTGGTCTTCTAGATTATTTTAAGCAACAGGTAAGGTGTCCCGATCGTTCAACACATCAATTTTTTTAAATGGAAAGATATGCAGGGAAAAACGAAAGAGTTTAATGATATTTTTACACACAAAATGAATATTCGTGAGCCCGAAGTCGAAGAAGAAGTTTTAAATGCAATAAAAAATGAGTGTCACGAACACCATACCATGAAATATTTTCGTCACGAGGCAACGTAAAATATTTTAAAATATCACCCTTATTTTTTTTTAGAATTTAAGTATTTATTTTAGTTTTCGTTCATTGTCTGTAGTATGGTTTTTTTAGTTATTTCGTTTTCCGATTTAGGATTTAATATATATTATCGTAGCTTGATTTTAATTTATGTTACTATAGTGTATTTTTTATTTAAATGTTATTTTTAGTTAAGTTTAATATTTTTTTATTTAAATTATCGTAGTGTGATTTTAATTCAAGTTGATCCTATAATGTTATATTTAAATTAATAATTTAAGTATTTTATACAAATTAAAAGTTGTAGCTTTAAAATGATAATGATTTACATACAATATATTAGACCTAATAAATTAAGTATAATATGTTAAAAGTAAAACATATAACTTTATAACTAGAATAAAAATATTATGTTAATATTAAAATTTAGTTTATATATGATTACACTTTAATTTTGATATTTATTTAAACTTATTAATCAACTTATAATTATTATTAAAAAGAAATTGAAAAGTCATGAGAGTTTCAAATGAATGTGGTGAAAGGAAAGATAAATGACAGTTTCAAATGAATGTGTTGAAAGAAAAAATGCTTCATTTATAATTATACTAGGCGAATGCTCGCGCGTTGCGCAGAAACACCTATATAATTGAGGTCTTTAAAAATATATGTTTTTTTTTTTTAAAATATAACAATAACGTTGGTGTTAAATTTGATATAACAATTCGTATACTAAATTGATATAATATATTGATTATTTTGAATTATATAATAATATATACATTTATTATAACAACATAATCTCAATCGTTTGAATGACTACTACCCGTGAGTTACATATGAATAAAATTAAATATAATGTATGGTTTAATATTATTTATAGCTGTTATTGTTAATTAATTTCTTAAAATTTATTTGTTTAATGTTTTAATTTCTATTATTATAATTATTTAAAATATCAATCATTGTTTTTTGATTTTAAAGTTAATAATATAATCATTTATATAGAGTTATTTTTAACTATTGTTATTGTAAATTATTTTAAGTTACTTATTTGAAAACTTTTAACGATTATAAAAATATTTTTAGGAAAATATTTTAGTTAAATGGAGATTATAATTTAGTTTTTGCATTTATCACTACAATTTATAATTTTTAACTATTTACAAAACATTATTTGGTTTTTTAAGTGGAACTGGAATTTATATTTAAGTTGACATTGTAATGTTATATTTAAATTAACAATTTAAGTAATTTGATTAAATTGTTCAAAAGTTGTAACTTTAAACTGATAATGGGTTCTATATAACAACATATTAAAACTAATAAATTAAGTTTAATATGTTAAAACGTAAAGACATAACTTTATAAGTAGAAGTAAAAATACCATTTTAAAATTGAAATTTAGTATATATTTATGATTATACCTTAGGTTGATATTTGTTTAACCTTATTAACCAACGTATAATCATTATTAGAAAGACACTACAGCTAATCACTTTTAACTATTTACAAAATATTATTTGGGTTATTTAAGTTAAACTAAAATTTATATTTAAGTTAACCCTGTAATATTATATTCAAATTAATAATTTTAGTATTTTATACAAATTGTTCCAAAATTGTATATTTAAAATGATAATGGTTTACATCGAACAATATACTAAAACTAATAAATTAAGAATAATATGCTAAAAGTTAAAAAACATAACTTTATAAGTAGAAGTACATATATTATTTTAATATTGAAATTTAGTTTATATATGATTACACTTTAGGTTTGATATATATTTAACCTAATTAACAAACTTAATGCTTCCTTTATAATATAATATGATTATTATAAAGAAATTGAAAAGTCATGAGAGTTTCAAATGAATGTGGTGAAAGGAAAAACGTTTCCTTTATAGTATAGTATAATATGATATGATATGATGATAATGACTAGACAAATATCCATATGTTGCACAAAATATAACAATATATTTGAAATCTTTACAAATATATGTTTTTTTTTAAATATATGAATAACGTTGTTGTTAGCTATTATATAATAAATCTTATAATAAGTTGGTATACATATTGTTTGTTTTGAGTTATATGATATAGTAGACATCTTTTAAAATTCTATAATCTCAATTGTCTTAATGGTCTCTATCTGCGGATTATTCATGAATAAAATTAAATATAATATATGGTTTAGTGATATTTATAGTTGTTATGATTAATTAATTTTAAAAAGATTATTTGTTTAAGATTTTAATTTCTATCATTGTAATTATTTAAAATATTAAACATTGTTTTTGTTTTCAAAGGTAACAATATAATTTTTATATATAATGTTACTTTTAACTATTGTTGTTATAAGTTATTTAAAATAACGTATTGTGAAACTCTTAATTATTTTATTTGGTTTCACAAATTTAACCTTTTTAAAATTTATTTGATGAATATTATTAGTTTTCTTTGATTGTAATTATTTAAAACAACAAAAAATAATTTTGTTTTTAAAGATAACATTATAATTCTTTATAAAATATTACTTTTAAATATTCTTATTGTGACTTATTTTTAAGTTACTTATTTGAAATTTCTTAATGATAAAAAGAAAGAGTTTCAATATTTTTTTTATTAATTTATGATTACAATTTAAGTTTAACACTATAATCTATAACTTTTAACTATTTATAAAATAATATCTCGATTTTTTTTTTCAAAATTTGTGACTTTAAAATGATAATTGTTCATATACGAGAATATATCTAAACTAATAAGTTAACTATAATATGTTGAAAAATTAAAATCATAATTTTATTAATAAATGTAAAATACTATATTTTAATATTGTACTTTAATTAATTTATGAGTTGGATTTCTTTTTTTATATTAATTTAACCTTATTAACCAATTTATAATAATTATTAGAAAAAAAATGAAAAATCATGGATGTTTGAAGTGTATGTGGACAAGTAAGAATGTATCTTTTATAACTATATATATATATATATATATATATATATATATATATATATATATATATATATATATATATATATATATATATAAGTATAAATGTTTTCTAGGATTTCATATTCTTAATATATATATATATATATATATATATATATATATATATATATATATATATATATAGTTAGGTTCAAATGTTTTCACTATCTATTGTGTGTCTGTATGATTGATTCTGGACAAATCATTTTAGTTATTTTAAGAAAGTAATGAATGCATATTAAATGTTAAAGATGTAATTAATACCTATTATATCTTCAACATGTAATATGCATTAATTACTTTCTTAAAATAACTAAAATGATTGGTCCATAATCAGTCATACATGTACACAATAGATAGTGAAAACAAAATAACCTAACCATATATATATATATATATATATATATATATATATATATATATATATATATATATATATATATATATATATATATATATATTCAATAGGAAATGCAAATGTAATAAATTGTTAAGAAATTAATAAACTACTTGTTTTTTTGTTTCTTTTTTTAATCATTTATTGTAAATTAGCACTATATAAGATGTCTCATGGCTCAACTTCTGAAATCGTAACTAGCAACGAAACTGAAGCATTGCTCTCATATCGAATTTTTTGCTTCAAAAGTCAACCCATAAATGGAGACTCATCCTTCTTTGCTTCTTCTTCTTGTTCTTTCTTGCTTTGCAACTGCATCTTATGCTCACAATGTCCACCTCTCCGCACTTAACCAATCCCTCATCGTTTCCACTTCGACTACACCAGGCGAAGGTAATTCTGTCATCTCTCTCTTGAATTCCAAATTTCCGATCCATGCCACATAACAAACCCGACACTTGTATGTCATGGCACAATCTTTAATCTCATTCACAAGAAATTATGTAAATTCAGAGTTGTAAGCATTCTGGAAACTCTTGTCGTTAGTCAATCTCGAGAACGGTTTTCTTTCACAATAAACCATGATGTTGAATATATATTCTCAATGTTAATTTGAGCTCGAGCTAATTAATTATCCCAGTTTAATAGTTTGAGTATTTTTTACAAGTTTGTATTCAACTTGCAGCAGTTATTATCTAAAACCTACTTAAATATGTAATTGTTAATACCCAAATGAAAAGCGAACGTAATCGATTACGACTTTTGTTATAGTCTTGAAGGCAGGGGTAGATCAAGTGAATATCTCATGGTCATACAACCAGAGCTTCCCGGCGGGGACAGACACCAACTACACTACCGTCGAAGTCAAGCTATGCTATGCTCCGGTGAGCCAGGCTGGCAGGGATGACCGGAAAACTGATGACGCCCTTGATAACGACAAGACCTGCCCCTTTGACATCACAGAAGCGCCATACAAACGCTCAAACAACTCATTTGTATGGACTGTTCCTCAAGATACCCCTACAGCTACGTATTTTGTTAGGATATTTGCCATATACAACAAACATGAGAAAGGCTATGGCCAGAGTACAGATGCGCTCAAAACCACCAGCTTGTTTCAGGTGGATGGAATTGTCAGCGAGGAAAAAGAAGTGTCAGCTGCGTTGCCGGCGTTTGGTGGTTCTTTTGGCTATGGCTATGCATGGCTTCTTATGTTATTTCTTGTGTACATTTGATCCGACCATATGGATCATGTTGTGTTGCGACCAACTTTGATTTGGTTTATCCATTTATGATGTTAATAATGCATTTATCGAAACTTGTTTCGATATCTGTCATGATTAATGTAGATGTATATATGTTGAAGTTTACATCTACATTCTGTGTGTTAGAGAGGATTTCCCCATTGATCTCTCGAGCGTTATTCATTATTGCTTTATAATATTAATAAAACAAGTATCTTCTCTCTCGATTGTGTCTTTTATTATGTTTTTGATCGTTGTTGACATTTTTAGACTTTGGTATACTTATGTAAAACATCTTTTGGATATGAAATGAACAAATTGTAGATTTTTTTTTATGGCTAGTAAGCATAGCCATAGAAAAGTTAATAACACCTCTAAGATTTAAAGATGATACATATTATACACAAATTTTTTCAAAAGTTGACCATAAAATTAAAATCATGAATCGCCTGGAAAACATATAATTCGAAATGAATTGGAAAGAAAATAGACTCGAGTTTACATATCTTATTTTGAGATTAAAATATAAAATAGTAAAAAACATGATGGATGAAAAAATCTGAGCAATTAGAGGTGGGTATGGGATGTGATCATGGCCGAATTCTCTCACATTAAACTCAAAGTAATCACATTATATTTTGGTTCATTCTAACTTCAAGAGAAGAATCAACCCATGAGAAAGACTTGCAAAATATTGGTTAGCTAGAGTTGCAATTGAGGTTAAGAAATTTCAACAATTTGAGATCAATTTATGCTTTAAACTTTGCACTTAATTCTATGTAGTTGGAACTAATTGTTATGTGGTATGTTATGTTTGATTTAGTCATATAGTTTAGATTTAAGAGTTTAGGTATGCGTTAGTTTCGTAATGAGTGTTTCTAAGCATTATAATAAAACTCACATTATAAATCAATTTGATACAAATTAAAAAGAATGTTATGTGGTAGTTAGTAGCAATTATTCAACATAATTTGAGAAGTGCTGATTGGGCAAGAAATTAAAAGGAATTATGGAAATTATGTTGTAAAGGGGATTAGGCCTTAGGGCTTAGGATATAGCTACATTGGGCCAAAGCCCAACTGTGAAACTGTAAGAACAAGAACCACGCCTCAAGAAAGAGTTGGGCGTTGGGAATGGATAGCCCCATGAGTCCGTGACCGGTTCTGCTATTTTGTTATCGGACCAGTGACAATAAAACGGTAAAAAATGTCTGGCCTTGGGTCCGACTAATAAACATAGTGACCTTTTTTTTTATTATTTTATTTTATTTTATTCTATTTTTGGTATTCTTCGGTTACATATATTGTTATCTTGAATCTCAAATTTGGTGTTCCGGAGTCTCAAGTTTGTATTCTCGTCATACTTGATACTTTGTGCGATAACTTTTCTCTATTTCATATTTGTGTGCTTGTTTTTTTTTTTTTTTTTTTTTAAAGTTCCTCTTTTACGTATAAAAAAAGATAATGTCAAATAACCAAGTATACCATATGCAGACGGCCATCTATAAGAATTAAGAAAATACAATAAGAAGATGGGTTTGAAATAAATATAGCAATATAGCATAAGAAAACGATTTTTGAAAAATTATATTTTTCGAGTTTGTGTATGTTTCATTATATTTAGGGAATATTAAGTTTGCATTTTTCTTCTTTTGTATCAAGCAATGTTCTAAATAACACGCCATGACGGTGCTAATGCGGAGTGTAGACATCCCGAAAACGACCTAGGCGGTTAGGCCATCCAATATACTCTCCACGACAACAGTCGGGGAGAGCTTCCAAGTCAGCCACCTTACGCCACCATGAACCACCGGTATACTCACCACTACAGGAAAGAAGAGAGAGAAGAGAAAGACAGAAGAGAGAGAAGAGGAAGCTGGGAGAGAAGAAGACGACAATTGGTCGTTTACATTCGTGATGCCCACCACGAAACACCACGAAAAACCTCAACCACGAACGGCCGAGCTAGTGTGCACGGCTGTTGTTCGTTGCCACCTCAACCACGGATCCGTTCGTGGAGAGTATACCGGTAGGTCTTATGTAAAGCTTGGCGGCCAAATAATGTGGTAAGGCGTGAAAAGGCGTGTTTTTTTCAGGCTTCCCATGGATCTTAGGTTCCGACATGCTTTGTGAGTAGCCCTGAGTTATCGCGGGTGAACCTCCATGACTACAAAGGGGTTTTTGTTCCTCCTTGGATTTGATCTAAGAATATAACATGTTTTTGTAATGTTCACTCACTTTTTAAAAGATGTCATTTTTGTAAGCTTTTAGTATCATTGTAAATCGGTAACTATATGTAAGATTAAATGTATATTGACATATGAAAACATTAGATTTTCGTTAATATATGACTTGTTTATATAATTGGATGATAGTAAAAACACATAGACATATATATAAAATTATAAAATATATTAAAATTGTTTCGCCTTGAAAAAGGTCAAGACCTCGCCATGTCTCTCAAGACTTGAGGCTTGGCTATGCCGCCAAGTCATGCCTTATGTGATTTACAATCATGGTATCAAGTCATGCAATTCGACAAATATCTTGCTATCAAATTCTTAGATATCTTGATATTCTGATCATTTAAGAACTAATATGCTTTTAGTTAAATTTGTTTTGAATTTTTGATGCTCACAATATGGCTTTTCTTCCTTCCTTATTATTGCATTGTAGGTGTTCGATAAAATGTCAGGAGAACTTTGGAATTAAAATTATTTGAATTCATTCCGTCTTACCTTCCCTTCAATTGGTTAGTGATCATTTTAACGTTCCAAGTTTTATTTCAAATTGTAATACAATATAGTGTTTGGTGCTCCAAGGTTTTTCTGCATACATTTTCCATCAAGGTTTTTTTTTTCTGGATTTGGTATTTTGTTTGGAAACTCCATTAATTTTATGCTTATTTTCCTTTACTGCTCTTGAATTCCATCTAGGGAACTTTCAATTCAAATTGCTTAGCAATTTGAATCCTTGAGATCAATTCAAAAAATCAGCAATTTGAAATTAATATTTTCTCTCCCTTTTTATTTCAATATCAATATCAAGTCTTCTATTTTCATTCCCATTGTCGAAGGTTATTTTGCTTTATCATCTTCAACAATACGATTTCTGCAGACGTGACATCATAACAAATCCGTTTAGTTCATCTTCATAAACCAATATTTATAACATTTTTTTGGAAATACATTAATAACAATGTACTTTCAATTTTCTAAAATATCTCATCTGAATCCATCATTCCTTTTTCTGCAAAATTTCACAATAAGATATGTTTTTTTACAATAAAATACAAACGGAGTATGTGTATCTGTTGTTATTTTTGTTGTAAAATCAGTAAAAAAAGAAAGCAAGTATTCTTATCTGCTTAGTTATATTTCTTCTTCAATATCTTGATAAATATATTTTTCAAAGTGGATTGTTGGATCCAATTTTTTTTATGAACAAAACCAACACGATGACTTCTGTATGAAGTATGATTGGATTTATATCATCATAGAGTGCATATTAGCTAATTGGTAAATGATTTCGTTTAAATAAAAGAGTAAAATGGTTTTCTTTCCTGCTATTAAAAAAAATTGTTGTGGAAATTTAGGAAAATGGCATTTTCGTCCATATATTATGAAACATTGTTATTTTCGTCTGTGTAACTATATATGACTTCTTAATTGCTTTACCATTTTCACTTTGCGCCTGACTTGGCTATGTTTGTACAATAGGGGAAATCTGGTAAAAGGGCATTTTGGTCTTTTTATTGTGTCTCAGTAACTTTGTTGTTAAATTACTGGAATTTCAAACGAATAAACATGCTGCTTTCAATATTTTTCACAAGGGTACATTGTTATTGTGTATATGTTTTTGTTTCAAATTTAGTAAAAATCCATTCTTTTATGAACAAAACCAACACCATGACTTTTGTATGAAGTATGATTGTATTTATATCACCTTAAAGTGCATATTAACTAAGTGGTAAATGATTCCGTTTAAATAAAAGAGTAAAATCGTTTTCTTTCACGCTATTAAAAAATTTGTTTTGGAAATTTAGGAAAAGGGTATTTTCATACATTTAGTATGGACATTCTTATTTTGGTCTTTGTAACTTCATATAACTTCTTAATTGCTTTAACCATTTTCACTTTGCACCTGAGCTGCTATGTCTGTACAAATTATTGAAAAAACATGGGAAATTAGGGAAAAATGCATTTTGGTCTTTTATTGTGTCTTAGTAACTTTGTTGCTAAATTACTAGAATTTCAAACAAATAAATATAAAAAGGATATTGAAAAATAATGTATGAGGAAAATTTGTCAAAAAGTTACGACTTGATGGCGGAAAGCCTCATTTTTCTAATTTTTTTAGTTAAGTCGATTTTTCCGCATTAAGTAAAAAAGAACTGCATTAAGTCAAAAAGAACACCCATTTATACTATAGTTTACTGGATTAAGTCACGAATTAATTTCATTAAGCCAAAAAAAATACAATAGTATTTCTTTATGCAAGTCATGAAAAATAAAAGATATTTAAGGGTTATTACTGTTGGAACTTTGCTCTATAAAATTACAATATTAGACTTATCCCACATTGGTGGAAGAGGAAACCTTTTCCCACCTTATAAGGTTTGTCCCACTCATTTATTCAAATGGACCAAGTAATGGGTTAAGCAAATTGGGTTTGGGTTGCGGTTTTGGACTAGTCTAATTGGGTTAGTAGTAGGCTTGGATTATTAAATATTAATGGTCAAAGATAGGGCCTTGGGCCTTGGGGCTCTTCTTGACTAAATAATATTTTTTAATATATAATCCGAAATTAATTAGTCCTTAATTAATCTTTTTATTAATTCAGTGAAAAATAAATTCTGTTAAATAAAGGATTAACTACAGACAGTTTTTGGCAGTTAATTTCGGTTGGTGGTTTACAACCACCATTAGCAGCCTATAAATGAAAGGATCTGGACAGAATTTGAGGGCCAATAAACACACAAACTTTCTCTCAAAATATCGTCTATCTTTCCAAAGGGATCATGGTGAATTTCAACAGATTCAAGATCTGTTCTTGAATTGGATTGTTGTATCCTTAAGACAGACCCATCCCAGGGAAATTTCTGTCTTGGGACACTGCTAAAGCAGGCCTCAATCTCTACAATTTCGTGGTTATATTTCTGTGTAATCATCAAACAAGTATGTTTTCTGTAAATTTGATTATTGTGTATTGCATATATCTGAATTTAGTTTGTTTTATTTCATTACTTTGTTGATTGTGTACTTCTGTAATAACATTCTAAGACAGAAATCAAAGAGTGAAGAATGGATCAAAATTCCATCATCAAAACACATGTGGAAAAGCCTGAGAAATTCAAAGGTTCAGATTTCCGGAGATGGAAACAGAAGATGTTGTTCTATCTAACAACTCTTCATGTTTCCAATGTTCTCACTGATGACTCCCCCTCTCCTCCTGTTGGTATAACCACTGCAGAAGGAACAACACCACCCAGTGAAGCCCAATTGGCAGAACATCAAAGGGCAGTGGAAACTTGGAACATAAATGAATATAATTGCAGAAATTATATTCTGAATGCCCTGGATGATTCTCTCTATGATATCTACTCTACCATGACTACTGCAAGAGAGATATGGGAATCACTGGAAAAGAAATACAAAACAGAAGTGGCATGTTCCAAGAAATTCGTGATTGGAAAATTCATGAATTTCAAGATGGTGGATACCAAATCAGTCCTCAAACAAGTGGAGGAAATTCAAGTCATTGCACATGATCTTGAAGTTGAAGGTATGGGTATAAACTCTAACTTTCTTGTTGGTTCAATCATTGAAAAACTTCCTCCTTCTTGGAAGAATTTCAAACTATATCTTAAACACTTAACTGATGACATGAGTTTTGAGCAACTTGTGTTGAGAATTCGTGTGGAAGATGATAACAGATTGAATGAGAAGGCAGATGCAAATTCCTTGGAACCAAGTGCAAACTTTGTTGGAGAAACAAGCACTTCAAGGACAAAGCACAACAACAAGAAAGGGAAGCAAGGCTCCAAAAACTCTTCCAAAGATGGCAAAAATCATGGCCCTAACAAGAAGAATTTCAAGAAGAATTCTGGTCCATGTTATGTTTGTGGCAAAATGGGACACAAGGCCAAAGATTGCAGATTCAGGAGGGGTCAAGGAGGAAACAATGGAGAAAATAATGGAGGGAACTATGGAAACAATGGTGGCAATTCTAGTGGAGGAAATTCTGGTCAAGCCAACATGGTTGAATCACCAAATCAATTTGTTGCTGTGATTCAAACCAACATGGTTAGCAATTGTGTGGATTGGTGGATTGATACTGGAGCCACAAGGCACATTTGCAACTCTCGAACCATGTTTTCTACATACCATAAAGTCTCAGATTCTGAACCAATGTTTATGGGGAATGGCTCTACTGCAAAAGTTGAAGGAAAGGGAAAAGTGAAGCTACAACTGACTTCGGAAAAAGAACTTATTTTAAGTGATGTTTTGCATGTTCCTGAAATTACTAAGAATTTGATTTCTGGTCCTATTCTTAGTAACAAAGGTTTCAAACTTGTATTTGAGTCTGATAAGTTTGTTCTCACCAAGGGTGGGGTGTATGTTGGAAAGGGATACCTTAGTGAGGGTCTCTTCAAAGTCAGTGTCTTACCTTTGTACTATGGTGTTGAAACACCAAACAATGATGTAACGAATGTTAATGTTAATGCAATAATGGGCACTACTAGCCCCTCTTCTATGTATATGCATGATCCTTCAATTTTGTGGCATTCTCGTTTGGGACATGTCAATTTTCGTTCTATTCAAAGAATGGAAAAACTTGGCATGTTACCAAAATGTTCATTAGATAAAAATTTAAAATGTGAGGTTTGTGTAGAATCAAAATTTTCACAACATCCTCATAAATCAGTTGAAAAATCTAATGAAATACTTGGCTTAATCCACTCTGATTTATGTGATTTTAGAGCAACACCTACAAGAGGAGGAAAGAATTATTATATATCCTTTATTGATGATTGTAGCAAGTATTGTTATATTTATTTGTTAAATACCAAAGATGAAGCCTTGAATTATTTTAAGAATTACAAGGCTGAAGTTGAAAATCAACTTGACAAAAAGATCAAAATTCTAAGGTCTGATCGAGGAGGAGAATATGAATCCAAAGACTTTGCTGAATTTTGTTCTTTAAATGGTATTATACATCAAACAACTGCTCCATATACTCCCCAACAAAATGGAGTGGCAGAAAGAAAAAATAGAACATTGAAAAACATGATTAATTAAATGTTAATTACTTCTGGAGCACCATATAATCTGTGGGGAGAAGCATGTCTTGCAGCAAATTTAATACTTAATAGAATTCCTCATAAAAAGAGTGATAAATCACCCTATCATCTGTGGAAAGCGAGGTTACCCTCTTATAAAAGGATGAAAGTGTGGGGTTGCCTTGCTAAGGTACAAGTACCTCTTCCTAAGAGGACTAAACTTGGACCAAAAACCATAGATTGCATCTATCTTGGCCCTGCCATGAATAGTGCAACCTATAGGTTTCTTGTGTTTAAATCACATGTTGATGATATCTATAACCAAACCATCATGGAATCAGCAGAGGCTGAATTCTTTGAAAATATTTTTCCTTTTAAGAATAAAGAGAAAAAGGTTACCTAATCTAGGAAAAGACCTCTGGATGATGGACTAAATGATACCATTTCAGACAAAAGTTTACAATCAAATGAAGAGAGCTCTTCTAAGGTTCAAGAAGAGAACTTAGAACCTAGAAGAAGCAAACGGGGCAAAATAGCCAAAGATTTTGGACCTAATTACATGCCCTATGTAGTGAATAAGGAACCACAAACCTACAAGGATGCTATGGATTCGTCTGAAGCTCCCTTTTGGAAAGAGGCAATCAAAAGTGAGATTGATTCCATTGTGCATAATAACACTTGGAAATTGGTAGATTTGCCACCTGGGCAAAAACCAATTGGGCACAAATGGATATTCAAGAAGAATTTTAGACCTGATGGTACCATTGAGAAGTACAAAGCTCGTTTAGTGGCTAAAGGGTATCGTCAAAAAGATGGTCAAGACTTCTTTGACACTTATTCACCTGTTACAAGAATTACATCAATTCGCACATTAGTAGCAATTGCAGCCATTCACAATTTGGAAATACACCAAATGGATGTGAAAACTGCCTTCTTGTATGGTGAACTAGATGAAGAAATATATATGAACCAACCTGAAGGGTTTGTGGTTAACGGTCAAGAAAACAAAGTTTGTAAGTTAGTTAGATCACTTTATGGACTAAAACAGGCTCCAAAGCAATGGCATGAGAAGTTTGACAACACATTACTCTCTAATGAATTTAGAATTAATGAATGTGATAAGTGTGTTTATGTCAAACAATACAAGAATGCTTGTGTCATCATATGCTTGTATGTGGATGATATGCTTATAATGGGTACTAATTTGGATGTGATCAATCAAACCAAGAAAATGCTACACTCCTCCTTTTCCATGAAGGACTTGGGAGTAGTAGATGTGATCCTTGGTGTAAGAGTTCAAAGAAGATCCGATGGTTATACTCTAACTCAGTCCCATTATATTGAAAGTGTACTTAAGAAGTTTGGACACTATGATGACAAGCCGGTAGTCACCCCTTTTGATCCTTCAAGTCATCTTAAGAAGAATAAAGGTGATAGTGTAGCTCAGTTAGAATATACTCAAGTTCTTGGTAGCTTAATATATATTATGAATTGTACTAGACTGGACTTG
Source organism: Lactuca sativa (assembly GCF_002870075.4). Taxonomy (NCBI): domain Eukaryota; kingdom Viridiplantae; phylum Streptophyta; class Magnoliopsida; order Asterales; family Asteraceae; genus Lactuca; species Lactuca sativa. The sequence goes on from NC_056626.2 coordinate 130,840,485, forward strand.
GCTTATAGTGTAAGTAGATTGAGTCGTTACTCCCATAATCCTGGAAAAGATCATTGGTATGCATTAGTGAGAGTGCTTAGATATTTAAAGCATACAATGAATTATGGACTGCATTACACGAAATATCCTCCTGTTCTTGAAGGGTATTGTGATGCAAATTGGATTTCCAATACTTCAGAGGCAAAATCCACAAGTAGATATGTGTTCACTCTTGGTGGAGCTGCTATCTTTTGGAAATCATCTAAGAAAACTGTGAATACTCGTTCTACAATGGAAGCAGAGTTCGTTGCTTTAGACAAAGCTGCTGAAGAAGCTGAATGGCTTAAAAGCTTCCTAGAGGGTATTCCTTAGTGGCCTCAACCTGTTACTGCCATTGCCATACATTGTGATAGTATGGCTGCTCTTACTAGAGCACAAAGTCATATATATAATGGCAAGTCGAGACACATTAGGCGCAGACATATTACAATAAGAGGCTTGCTGAAGAATGGAATCATTTCCATTAGTTACATAAAGTCAAAGGAAAATATAGCTGATCCCTTGACAAAAGGCCTTAGTAGAGAGCAAGTTCTCTTCACATCGAGGGGAATGGGCTTAAAGCCAACACAATGAGTCACCACCTGGCGGAAACCTAACCTAGCAACATTGGAGATCCCATGGTCTAGGTTCAATAGGACAACTAGTTGGGGAAGACTCAAAGAACCACCAACACTAAGGTATGCTCACTCCTATGATATCTATTTTGTGTTTTTCCATTGATGATATAGAGATGAATTCTTTATTCTTAATAATGCTGATAGCTTCTATAGTGGAATCGTACGGGTTGTTCCAGATTAGCATTACCTATGTGAGATGGATGTGAGGTCGCATCTTTGGGAGCTGACATGGCTAAGCTCTCTAAAAGTCTCATGAAGAAAGAATTGTTCACGACCGAAAAGAACACAACGATAAGAAATGAACCATGCTTAGATATGATATGTGTGATACTTCTTGTTTTTGATTCTACCATAAGATGTGGTTAGTTCAAGACTCTAGTTCACTACCCACAAAGTAGATCCAAGTAGTACTCACTATGAAAGGTTCAAGTTTTCCAACACCTATTCAGATGCATGTCATATCTTACTTCCCTTATTTGAATATCAAAGTTCACTTATTTTCTATTCAAATGTGGGGTATTCGTGGAGTTTGAATAGAAAATGTGGGGTATTGTTGGAACTTTGCTCTATAAAATTACAATATGGGACTTATCCCACATTGGTGGAAGAGGAAACCTTTTCCCACCTTATAAGGCTTGTCCCACTCATTTATTCAAATGGACCAAGTAATGGGTTAAGCAAATTGGGTTTGGGTTGTGGTGTTGGCTAGTCTAATTGGGCTAGTAGTAGGCTTGGATTATTAAATATTAATGGTCAAAGATAGGGCCTTGGGCCTTGGGGCTCTTCTTGACTAAATAATATTTTTTAATATATAATCTGAAATTAATTAGTCCTTAATTAATCTTTTTATTAATTCAGTGAAAATAAATTATGTTAAATAAAGGATTAACTGCAGACAGTTTTTGGCAGTTAATTTCGGTTGGTGGTTTACAACCACCATTAGCAGCCTATAAATGAAAGGATCTGGACAGAATTTGAGGGCCAATAAACACACAAACTTTCTCTCAAAATATCGTCTATCTTTCCAAAGGGATCATGGTGAATTTCGACAGATTCAAGATCTGTTCTTGAATTGGATTGTTGTATCCTCAAGACAGACCCATCCCAGGGAAATTTCTGTCTTAGGACACTGCTAAAGCAGGCCTCAATCTCTACAATTTTGTGGTTATATTTCTGTGTAATCATCAAACAAGTATGTTTTCTGTAAATTTGATTCTTGTATATTGCATATATATGAATTTAGTTTGTTTTATTTCATTACTTTGTTGATTGTGTACTTCTGTAATAACAATCTAAGACAGAAATCAAAGAGTGAAGAATGAATCAAAATTCCATCATCAAAACACATGTGGAAAAGCCTGAGAAATTCAAAGGCTCAGATTTCCGGAGATGGAAACAGAAGATGTTGTTCTATCTAACAACTCTTCATGTTTCCAATGTTCTCACTGATGACTCCCCCTCTCATCCTGTTGGTATAACCACTGCAGAAGGAACAACACCACCCAGTGAAGCCCAATTGGCAGAACATCAAAGGGCAGTGGAAACTTGGAACATAAATGAATATCATTGCAGAAATTATATTATGAATGCCCTGGATGATTCTCTCTATGATATCTACTCTACCATGAATACTGCAAGAGAGATATGGGAATCACTGGAAAAGAAATACAAAACAGAAGTGGCATGTTCCAAGAAATTCGTGATTGGAAAATTCATGAATTTCAAGATGGTGGATACCAAATCAGTCCTCAAACAAGTGGAGGAAATTCAAGTCATTGCACATGATCTTGAAGTTGAAGGTATGGGTATAAACTCTAACTTTCTTGTTGGTTCAATCATTGAAAAACTTCCTCCTTCTTGGAAGAATTTCAAACTATATCTTAAACACTTAATTGATGACATGAGTTTTGAGCAACTTGTGTTGAGAATTCGTGTGGAAGAAGATAACAGATTGAATGAGAAGGCGGATGCAAATTCCTTGGAACCAAGTGCAAACTTTGTTGGAGAAACAAGCACTTCAAGGACAAAGCACAACAACAAGAAAGGGAAGCAAGGCTCCAAAAACTCTTCCAAAGATGGCAAAAATCATGGCCCTAACAAGAAGAATTTCAAGAAGAATTCTGGTCCATGTTATGTTTGTGGAAAAATAAGACACAAGGCCAAAGATTGCAGATTCAGGAGGGGTCAAGGAGGAAACAATGGAGGAAATAATGGAGGGAACAACGGAAACAATGGTGGCAATTCTGGTGGAGGAAATTCTGGTCAAGCCAACATGGTTGAATCACCAAATCAATTTGTTGATGTGATTCAAACCAACATGGTTAGCAATTGTGTGGATTGGTGGATTGATACTGGAGCCAGAAGGCACATTTGCAATTCCCGAACCATGTTTTCTAAATACCATAAAGTCTCAGATTCTAAACCAATGTTTATGGGGAATGGCTCTACTGCAAAAGTTGAAGGAAAGGGAAAAGTGAAGCTACAACTGACTTCGGAAAAAGAACTTATTTTAAGTGATGTTTTGCATGTTCCTGAAATTACTAAGAATTTGATTTCTGGTCCTATTCTTAGTAACAAAGGTTTCAAACTTGTATTTGAGTCTGATAAGTTTGTTCTCACCAAGGGTGGGGTGTATGTTGGAAAGGGATACCTTAGTGAGGGTCTCTTCAAAGTCAGTGTCTTACCTTTGTACTATGGTGTTGAAACACCAAACAATGATGTAACCAATGTTAATGTTAATGCAATAATGGGCACTACTAGCCCCTCTTCTATGTATATGCATGATCCTTCAATTTTGTGGCATTCTCGTTTGGGACATGTTAATTTTCGTTCTATTCAAAGAATGGCAAAACTTGGCATGTTACCAAAATGTTCATTAGATAAAAATTTAAAATGTGAGGTTTGTGTAGAATCAAAATTTTCACAACATCCTCATAAATCAGTTGAAAAATCTAATGAAATACTTGGCTTAATCCACTCTGATTTATGTGATTTTAGAGCAACACCTACAAGAGGATGAAAGAATTATTATATATCCTTTATTGATGATTGTAGCAAGTATTGTTCTAATTATTTGTTAAATACCAAAGATGAAGCCTTGAATTATTTTAAGAATTACAAGGATGAAGTTGAAAATCAACTTGACAAAAAGATCAAAATTCTAAGGTCTGATCGAGGAGGAGAATATGAATCCAAAGACTTTGCTGAATTTTGTTCTTTAAATGGTATTATTCATCAAACAACTTCTCCATATACTCCCCAACAAAATGGAGTGGCAGAAAGAAAAAATAGAACATTGAAAAACATGATTAATTCAAAGTTAATTACTTCTGGAGCACCATATAATCTGTGGGGAGAAGCATCTCTTGCAACAAATTCAATACTTAATAGAATTCCTCATAAAAAGAGTGATAAATCACCCTATCATCTGTGGAAAGGGAGGTTACCCTCTTATAAAAGGATGAAAGTGTGGGGTTGCCTTGCTAAGGTACAAGTACCTCTTCCTAAGAGGACTAAACTTGGACCAAAAACCAAAGATTGCATCTATCTTGGCCCTGCCATGAATAGTGCAGCCTATCGGTTTCTTGTGTTTAAATCATATGTTGATGATATCCATAACCAAACCATCATGGAATCAGCAGAGGCTGAATTCTTTGAAAATATTTTTCCTTTTAAGAATAAAGAGAAAGAGGTTACCTGCTCTAGGAAAAGACCTCTGGATGATGGACTAAATGATACCATTTCAGACAAAAGTTTACAATCAAATGAAGAGAGCTCTTCTAAGGTTCAAGAAGAGAACTTAGAACCTAGAAGAAGCAAACGGGGCAAAATAGCCAAAGAGTTTGGACCTGATTACATGACCTATGTAGTGAATAAGGAACCACAAACCTACAAGGATGCTATGGATTCGTCTGAAGCTCCCTTTTGGAAAGAGGCAATCAAAAGTGAGATTAATTCCATTGTGCATAATAACACTTGGAAATTGGTAGATTTGCCACCTGGGCAAAAACCAATTGGGCACAAATGGATATTCAAGAAGAATTTTAGACCTGATGGTACCATTGAGAAGTACAAAGCTCGTTTAGTGGCTAAAGGGTATCGTCAAAAAGAGGGTCAAGACTTCTTTGACACTTATTCACCTATTACAAGAATTACATCAATTCGCACATTAGTAGCAATTGCAGCCATTCACAATTTGGAAATACACCAAATGGATGTGAAAACTGCCTTCTTGTATGGTGAACTAGATGAAGAAATATATATGAACCAACCTGAAGGGTTTGTGGTTAACGGTCAAGAAAACAAAGTTTGTAAGTTAGTTAGATCACTTTATGGACTAAAACAGGCTCCAAAGCAATGGCATGAGAAGTTTGACAACACATTACTCTCTAATGGATTTAGAATTAATGAATGTGATAAATGTGTTTATGTCAAACAATACAAGAATGCTTGTGTCATCATATGCTTGTATGTGGATGATATGCTTATAATGGGTACTAATTTGGATGTGATCAATCAAACCAAGAAAATGCTACACTCCTCCTTTTCCATGAAGGACTTGGGAGTAGTAGATGTGATCCTTGGTGTAAGAGTTCAAAGAAGATCCGATGGTTATACTCTAACTCAGTCCCATTATATTGAAAGTGTACTTAAGAAGTTTGGACACTATGATGACAAGCCGGTAGTCACCCCTTTTGATCCTTCAAGTCATCTTAAGAAGAATAAAGGTGATAGTGTAGCTCAGTTAGAATATACTCAAGTTCTTGGTAGCTTAATGTATATTATGAATTGTACTAGACCGGACTTGGCTTATAGTGTAAGTAGATTGAGTCGTTACTCCCATAATCCTGGAAAAGATCATTGGTATGCATTAGTGAGAGTGCTTAGATATTTAAAGCATACAATGAATTATGGACTGCATTACACAAAATATCCTCCTGTTCTTGAAGGGTATTGTGATACAAATTGGATTTCCAATACTTCAGAGGCAAAATCCACAAGTGGATATGTGTTCACTCTTGGTGGAGCTGCTATCTCTTGGAAATCATCTAAGCAAACTGTGAATACTCATTCTACAATGGAAGCAGAGTCCGTTGCTTTAGACAAAGCTGCTGAAGAAGCTGAATGGCTTAAAAGCTTCCTAGAGGGTATTCCTCAGTTGCCTCAACCTGTTACTGCCATTGCCATACATTGTGATAGTATGGCTGCTCTTACTAGAGCACAAAGTCATATATATAATGGCAAGTCGAGACACATTAGGCGCAGAAATATTACAATAAGAGACTTGCTGAAGAATGGAATCATTTCCATTAGTTACATAAAGTCAAAGGAAAATATAGCTGATCCCTTGACAAAAGGCCTTAGTAGAGAGCAAGTTCTCTTCACATCGAGGGGAATGGGCTTAAAGCCAACACAATGAGTCACCACCTGGCGGAAACCTAACCTAGCAACATTGGAGATCCCATGGTCTAGGTTCAATAGGACAACTAGTTGGGGAAGACTCAAAGAACCACCAACACCAAGGTATGCTCACTCCTATGATATCTATTTTGTGTTTTTCCGTTGATGATATAGGGATGAATTCTTTATTCTTAATAATGTTGATAGCTTCTATAGTGCAATAGTACGGATTGTTCCAGATTAGCATTACCTATGTGAGATGGATGTGAGGTCGCATCTTTGGGAGCTGACATGGCTAAGCTCTTTAAAAGTCTCATGAAGAAAGGATTGTTCACGACCGAAAAGAACACAACGGTAAGAAATGAACCATGCTTAGATATGATATGTGTGATACTTCTTGTTTTTGATTCTACTATAAGAAGTAGTTAGTTCAAGACTCTAGTTCACTACCCACAAAGTAGATCCAAGTAGTACTCACTATGAAAGGTTCAAGTTTTCCAACACCTATTCAGATGCATGTCATATCTTACTTCCCTTATTTGAATATCAAAGTTCACTTATTTTCTATTCAAATATGGGGTATTCGTGGAGTTTGAATAGAAAATGTGGGGTATTGTTGGAACTTTGCTCTATAAAATTACAATATGGGACTTATCCCACATTGGTGGAAGAGGAAACCTTTTCCCACCTTATAAGGCTTGCCCCACTCATTTATTCAAATGGACCAAGTAATGGGTTAAGTAAATTGGGTTTGGGTTGTGGTGTTGGACTAGTCTAATTGGGCTAGTAGTAGGCTTTGATTATTAAATATTAATGGTCAAAGATAGGGCCTTGGGCCTTGGGGCTCTTCTTTACTAAATAATATTTTTTAATATATAATCTAAAATTAATTAGTCCTTAATTAATCTTTTTATTAATTCAGTGAAAAATAAATTCTGTTAAATAAAGGATTAACTGCAGATAGTTTTTGGCAGTTAATTTTGGTTGGTGGTTTACAACCACCATTAGCAGCCTATAAATGAAAGGATCTGGACAGAATTTGAGGGCCAATAGACACACAAACTTTCTCTAAAAAATCGTCTATCTTTCCAAAGGGATCATGGTGAATTTTGACGGATTCAAGATCTGTTCTTGAATTGGATTGTTGTATCCTCAAGACAGACCCATCCCAGGGAAATTTCTGTCTTAGGACACTGCTAAAGCAGGCCTCAATCTCTACAATTTCGTGGTTATATTTCTGTGTAATCATTAAACAAGTATGTTTTTTGTAATTTTGATTCTTGTATATTTCATATATCTGAATTTAGTTTGTTTTATTTCATTACTTTGTTGATTGTGTACTTCTGTAATAACAATTACTTACTTTCTATCGAGTCCAACCCCCCTGTGGATTCCTAAAATGGATTCTCATCAACTGACACAAGTGCTATATATCAGGTGTCAGTATTAAAGTATTGAAATTTACATAAAAGAGCATCAATCAGAAAATGTGATTTAGTACTATGCAGCATGATAAAGTTATGATATTTGAATTAGAAAGGGCTATAAAAAAGCATATTCCATTTCTAATTTTAAATATACAAAATGCATATTCTCATTTGTGATTCTGATTCTCAATTTTCTACATTAAGCATCATGTCAAAAAGAAACACCCGTTAACTCCAGCACATTAATGTATTACATAGTTGTAGAAGAATGCTTTCTTATGCAGCTATAGCTAATTCAACAACACTTATTAATTTTTTTTTGTCTAAATTTTTTAACTGTACTTCTTGTGGTTTCCACGGGTTATAACCTAGTTTACGTATAAAAAAAAGATAACGTCAAATAACCAAGTATACCATATGTAGATGGCGATCTATAAGAAAATACAATAAGAAGATGGGCTTGAAATAAATATAGCAATATAGCATAAGAACACGATTTTTGAAAAATAATATTTTTCGAGTTTGTGTATGTTTCATTATATTTAGGGAATATTAAGTTTGCATTTTTCTTCTTTTGTATCAAGCAAGGTTCTAAATAACATGCCATGAGGGCGCTAATGCAGAGTGTAGACATCCCGAAAACGACCTAGGCGGTTATGTAAAGCTTGGCGGCCAAATAACGTGGTAAGGTGTGAAAATGCGTGTTTTTCTTTAGGCTTCCTGTGGATCTGAGGTTCCGACATGCTTTGCGAGTAGCCCAGAGTTATCGCAGGTGAACCTCCATGACTACAAAGGGGTTTTTGTTCCTCCTTGGATTTGATCTAAGAATATAACATGTTTTTGTAACGTTCACTCACTTTTTAAAAGATGTCATTTTTGTAAGCTTTTAGTATGATTGTAAATCAGTAACTATATGTAAGATTAAATGTATATTGACATATGAAAACATTAGGTTTTCGTATATAATTGGAAGATAGTAAAAATACATAGACATACATATAAAATTATAAAATATATTAAAATTGTTCCGCCTTGAAAAACATCAAGACCTCGCCATGTCTCTCAAGACTTGAGGCTTGGCTATGCCGCCAAGTCATGTCTTACGTTATTTACAATCATGGTATCAAGTAACCAAATAAATACATATTTAATAAAATTTCACATTTGGTACATGGGGAGGTGAAGACAACTATCAAGACCGTTACACGCTTGGTCTATGAGGTTTCTATACGTTGTCTAATTGGTCTTTTTGGATGACTGCTTTTGATTATGGCCGTTAGGCTACCCCACGTGCCTCTCACATGAGAGTATTTATGTCTTTTTACTTGCTTCTACTAATCTAATCACAATTATGAATCGTATATTCCAAAATTATCCTTATTTTGTATCTTGTCCCCCATAGAAACCTATCGTCTTCCTAACCATGTATTCTTTAAGAAAAATATTTTCTAGATGAAACTCAATTATTAAGAAATTATAATGAATCATAATTGTTAAAATGGTGTTGACATTATGGATTGTTCGTGCAAAACAAATGTAGACTAGCGTCAGGAAAGAGTACGATAAGTGCATTCTTTCAAAACCTTAAGCTTTATACTTCCATGGGCATTCAAATCATTATTTCATCTTATTTTTTTTCAAAAGGAATAACAAACTACTTCATACTAAAGGTTCATAATACATGGATGTTTACAACATACCATAATTACCTCTTTGTTGATGGAAGAGTTGATTACGTAGATTTCATTGATATCAATATTTTCTCATTTCATGAACAAGATGAAATAATCCAAGAGTTAAGGTACCTTAATGGTGATACCATATAGTACCATTTTCTAGTTCCTGCAATTCTACTAGACTATGGTATCTTACCATTACAAAATGACAAGATGTTCTAAAGTTAGGGACATGTGTAAAAGATCATAAGGTGATTAGTTTAAACATTATGCACGACCATACAAGAGTTCACACATATTTCATGTCCCTATCAATAAGGTTGTAATATAGGAGATACATGATGGTGTATCCTTAAACTCAATATGACCAAATTTAGAAGGAAAGAAGTTGGGTCGTGTGGTAGAAAATTATATTTTGTTAAACTTGATAAAGAAACATGTGATCATCCTTATGACTACTCCATGTCCAGTAATCCAGTATAGCTTATGGACAAGCCCAAGATACATAAAGCAATCCGATTAAAGAAGTATCAGTTGCCCATATAGATAAGAGTCCAATTAATGTACTAGTAGCCTAAGGTTTTTCACTTGATTCTAATAAGGGAGTTCAGTTCAAGGTATGTAATGTAACGTCCTAAATTTTTTCATTTAAAATAAGTTAACCAATTAAAACCCTTCACTTAAAATCATTAATCAACAATCGTTTGTTTGAAAATCATGAGATTAAGATAGTTGAATTGCAAAATAGTGGGAACCAATATCTTCGATACGGGTGTACAGTCTCCTCGGTATACCAGATATTCCACCATACATATAATGCATATAAACAAAGTTCTCGGCTCTAGCGTTGAGCTACCAACTCTCCTTTCAACATACATAAAACACATATAATAATCATATGTATCATCCACTGCACTCTTTCCACTACACAAATTACCAGGGGTTATATCCTGGTATTTCATACAATTTCCAGGGGCTACATCCTGGTCTTTCATACAATTGCTAGGGACTACATCCTAGTTTTTCATACAAATCACGTCCATATCCATTAGGGATGAGTGCGGTGCGGTTCTATAACATCCCAAAAATATAAGCCAAAAATTTCATTTTTAAATACATCATTATAAAACCAACAGTGTAATAAAACATTTGTAATATCATGTCATGTCAAAACCAAAGTAGAAATAATCAAACATGTTATCATAAAACAATATCAGAGTGTAATCCCAAAGATCTCATGTGCGAAAAACCATATTGTGATGCGCTGCGATCAAGCCGGCTCCTTTCTTTTAAACACGAAGTACCTGAAACCAAAACTGAAAAACCGTAAGCACGAAGCTTAGTGAGTTCCCCCATCATACCACATACCATACGATCATATAACATACATATACTGTCAGGCATATCTGGGTGCCCGACCTACCCCTTCGGTCCTCTCGACCGGATACTGCCTAGCATATCTGAGTGCTAGCCTCCCCTTCGGTCCTCTCGACCGGATACTGCCTAGCATACCTAGGTGCTGGGCTCCCCTTCGGTCCTCTCGGCCGGTAACCGGGGACTATTTCACCCCCTAACACTACCACATAAAATCATAGCATAAACACATAAGTCATATATTGCCTAGCATATCTGGGTGCTGGCCTACCCCTTTGGTCCTGTCGACCGGTAAGTGGGGACTATTTCACCCCCTACTACTACCACATAATATCATATCACATATATCATAATCTGTCTAGCATAGTTGGGTACTAATCTACCCCTTCGGCCCTATCGACCGGTAACCGGGGACTATTTCACCCCCTACCACCACTATCACATAACATCATATCATGCTAGCACATAAACATAACAGGTAGTAGCAAACATAGACAATTATCACAAAGACAATCATCTAACAACAACTCCTACTGGTGGGCCGGCATTGTGGCCGTAGACCCACCGCTACTGGAAGGTAACTCACCTCGCACTGCTGAAGTCCCGTAGACTCAACCCCACACTGCTGAAGTCCCGCAGACTCGACCCCAGTTGCTGGATGACAGATTCCCGGTCTGGCAATATCAAAACATCACCCAATTAATAATTGGGTCCTAACACATAACCAATAGTACATTCTTTGGATAATTACTATATTACCCCAAGCTTGGCTCATTCAAGTCCAAGGCCCAATCCATAGACCCAAAGTCAATTAGGAATTAAACCCAACACATGGCCTAATTTTCCAAATTGGGCCTAGGCCTACACATGGTCTCATTATAAGGCCCAACACTATATAATCATTAAGGCCCAAACTATGGCCCATCTATGGCCCAATTTTCCAAATTAGGCCCAAGCCCCTTACATGGGCCTTACCCCAGGCCCATTAAATTATTCTAGTTCATTCGCTAGACTTTGGATGGCCCATTAATTACCCAACCCTCAAGGCCCAAAAGAAAGGCCCAACAATAAATCCAAGTGAAATTTGGGTTTCACATAAAATGATGATTAGGGTTAAGTTTCCTAGTTAACCCATTAAGGACTTAATCCATTAAGTCCATTATCGCTTAGATTAATCTTTGCCAAAGTTTATTATTTAATATCTCAAGTTATTAAATAATTCTTGTGTGTGTGACCCGATTAATTCTTTAAGTTAGGGTTTCATTGGCGTTAGGGTTTTCCAATTCAGTCTTAGCCCAATAGGCCCAAAAACCAAGTCCTTAATCCCATTAGGGTTTTCCTTAGGCCAATTAGGGTTTATTACACCTATTAGTCACATGTTTGGGCTTTTGGGTCCATTAGGTTCATTAAGCCCATTAAGCCTCATTGGGCCCATTAGGGTTTCTTAGCACCCCAAACAAATCTATCACAAGAGGCAAAGCGCACAGCCACCCGACACGGCGGCCGGTGGCCGCAGGAGGCGGTAGCCACCACCTAACGGTGGTGGAATTTCCTTTCATTATTCCACTTTACAATTTACAAAGAAAATACTAAAAATAAACGCACTCACACACTACACTAAGCAAAGTAAACACACATACACAGCCACCTAACGGTGGCCGGCGGTGGCGCATGGCGGCAGCCACCATGGCTGGCGACCATGGTGGTCTCTTGACAACTCCGACCAACAAAAAAAATGATCATACACCTGATTAGCGACAACAACACTCGACCAGGAATGCCAAACGGACATAGCCACCCACCTGGTGGCGTGCAACGACCGGAGAGCGGCTGACACGGTGGAACAGCCGCATAGCAGCGACGTCGACGATCGAAATGGTGAAAAACAGCGCTAGCGGCGGCTAACGGAATGGAGAAGAGAAGAAGTCTCGTTTGCTATCCTCGTCGTCGTCGACAGTTAGACGGAAACGCCGATCCTCAGTGGTCTAAAGCTCCAACAGCGACGACAACTCCCGCATGAAGCACACAGTCGGCTGAGAAGGGTACGACAGTGGTGCTGGCGCTCCGGTTTGTGAAGTAGCGGGTGGTGGGTGCAACATCTCGTGGCAGCGACTGAAGGAGAAGGAGAAGAACTGTCGAGACTCGGTGTTCACTTGAAGGAACAGCCGCTTGGTGGCCTTGACTGATTGGAAAGCAAACGAGGGAAAGAGGCGACGGCTGGGGCAGTTTTTTGGTGGTGGCGGCTACATAGAACCCGTTAGGGTTAGGGTTTGGCATGACATGTGTTAAATATGGAGGCTTCACATGAGGGTGACGGGTTCACCCGTGTCTCATTAAACTTTTGACTATTTTACCAATATCGGTCCCTCCCTTTTCTTATTCTTTCAAAATGAGGCCATATTTTACCCTTTCTACCCTAACCTAGGAAATCCTTTTCAAATTCGACCCATAAATTACCAAACAGCCCCCAATGTCTTAATTACAACATATTCAGCCCCTGACTTCATAAATATCTACAAAATAAATCCGAAACTTACGTCTTAACCCCCTAATCTTCAAAAATGTGGCAATTAACTCCTCGAACCCAACACCCTGCATATATAATTATTTATTTTTTGCTACCATTCATTCATTACTTTATTTAATTAACTAATAAATAAACGGGTGTTACAACTCTCCCCCACTTAAATTAGATTTCGTCCTCGAAATCACTCCTTACTATTTCTTGTATGAAAAACCACTTCTAGTAAAATGGTTATCCTTCTAGGCACACCCTAGCCTTCCCAGGGTAGCTGTGACCAATCTTCGCAAGGCCCTAATATCCTCATATGAATGAATCCCTCGCAACAGGATCACATCTACTTCGTCTGAATCTACTATCTCGAGATGGTCTGATTCCCTGACCGACCACTCGTACTGAATCATCGTCAATGAATCCAATCTATTTATCCCTTAACTATCTACTCAACTTCTGATAGTTCAAGGTTCCCCCTATAAACTGAAATCACCGACCCGATTATCAATGTGGGTTATTTAGCATAACCCAAACAATCTGTTATTTCGTCTGTACTTGCGACCCAAAACACAATTACTAATACTGCTCAATCACTAAAATTGCCCTAATGAACTGCCTGAAGCAGTATATTACCGCATGGTTGCTTTCTAAAATCTAATGAGACCTCCCTGGTCTCCATTCGTTCACTAATTATCTGAAATATCGGGTTCCTGTCCGGCTGCGGAGCCAATGGTCTCCCACTTAGTCGCCCCACACAACTTCTGAACGAAATCCTTCTCTGGAACTAGTTGTCACTAGTTATCATGCCACCGAGGCTCTAATAACCTTTTGATCTAACTGACCGGGTCCATGTGTCAAATCCTGACATACTCAAATCCAGGACTAAAAGTGATTGCCACTTAACCAGTGGTAGTCTAACATCACAACGACCTTAAGCAGTCTATTGCTTCCCTGATCTTATAACTGTAGTGACGTCCCTACCGTCTCATTACTGGCTTAACCAGGTCTAATCCATTTGGATAAATCCGAAATCCGATTCGTGGATTTCCATATCCTCAATGTTGCACCCAAACTGGTGCGTACCATTGTTCATTCCGCGCCCTAACAACGCGCCCATGCTATCTACAAACCAAGCGAATGCTACGGCTACACCCGCAGACTTACATCACTCAAGCATTATCCGCTAACCTTGTGAATGCTACGGCTACACCCGCAGTCTTACAACACTTCCCATACTAACTGACTGCTAGTGAATGCTACGGCTACCCCCGTAGTCTTACAACACTTTCCAAACTATCTGACTGCTAGTGAATGCTATGGCTACCCCCGTAGTCTTACAACACTTTCCAAACTATCTGCTGCTAGTGAATGCTACGGCTACACCCGCAGACTTACAACACTTTCCATGCTAACTGACCGCTAGTGAATGCTACGGCTACCCCCGTAGTCTTACAACACTTTCCCAACCGGGTCGAACACGCACTCAACCTAACCCTTAACTGAACTCAAGTCCTAACCGGAACTCTAACCTGGTTCCCAAAACCTGCTATCACGTGACCCCACTATATCAGTACTGCACCCATGCCCGTGATCAAAGTGTCACAGTAAACCACGAAATCATCTACACCTTCTGGCAGGGTGAGAATCGGTACCTCGCAATACCGCTGTCTGAGAGTCTCGAATGCTGCCTGCTGCTCAGGCCCCCAATGAAAGGCCACCGACTTCTTGGTCAGTCGGGTCAAAGGAACCTCAATCTCGGAGAAGCCCGTATAAATCTCTGGTAATAACGCGCTATACCCATGGAATTCCGAATCTTAGATGGAGACCCCGGAATCTCCCACTGCATCACGGCCACTATCTTGGCCGAATCAACTAGAATATCCTCCTGGTTGACAAGGTGGTCAAGAGATTGCACCTTGCGCAACCAGAACTCACAGTTGGAGAACTTATAAAAAGTCTCTCCCCCACTTAGGTTTGACTAAGTCTTCACATCACATGAGAATTGAAGGATTCCCAATCCTTCTCGCCTTCTAATATCCCACTGATGACAACCTGTGCCTGCCAATGCTGGCATTTAATTGCCGATTAAACCTTGAGATCTCCCATCCTCAGAAATCTCGATGAGTACTCTTGAAATCTGATCTAGTATGACACCTCAATCCATCTAACATGCTGTCACTTGAAGACCTTAATCTTCACTCTAGCTGACGAATCCTCGTTCCCTCTCCCAATCTTGCAGTACCACTAAACTCTAACCGAACACGGCACATGCGAAAACACAATTCTCTTGAACATCCAATGACCAACTACTTATGCATCTAACACCCACGACTGACACTACCCTCTTCCTGTCACCAGTTCTCTCCGATCAACGGTAGTGCCTTGAACTCCAAAGTTCATCCATAAACAATTACCGACCATACCTCAACAATGATAGAACCTCTGAACGCTGACTTCATTGGAGGACGATCACTCCAACCCTGATTGAGTATCCTCTAAATAATACTCCTACATAGATCCCGACAAAGATCCGAAATGATAACGGTATCGCGGAACCCACTCCGCAAGATGCGTCCCTTTTTGGGTTCATCAAGGACCTTTCGGCATGCAGGATGGCATATATGATCCTTGGTAACCCAAACACTAGCAGAAAACCTGACCCGAGGTCTGACTTATCCAAACTCGCTCACAATTCCAAAGCGGTACGTATCCCCAACATTCATCTAGTAGCAATAGAAGATGACATACTCACAACGTCTAGGGAAATATTAGTCACCTTCTGCTGATATGACCAATCCTGCTACCCTGTAGCAGCCTAAACCCTTGGAGTGACAAACTCCCTTGTGTACTGTCTCGTATGCGCTGCACTGACTCAGGCCCTGCTAGCCTTTCACCTGATGTTCAGAAGTCATGGGTCTCTTCCCGGGACCCTCTACTATATGCACCTGGCACGCACCTCTCTTTTCAGGGTGCTCCAAATCAATCTCGCATCTACAACTTCTTGGAAATCATATCCTTCAGGGTCTGACACCCTGTCATGCTCGCTAGCTCTCTTGCCACTAACTAAGCTGCAATAACTGGGACATCCTTTGTCCCCAAACTGGGTCACGAACTCTCCCCTGAAGCTTCTTAGATTCTCCAAGACTCTCACTGATTCGAGTATGGATCCTGTGCTTTCAGTAGTACGGGCCCAATACTACCTTCCACACCTATCCATACTTTCTTCAGCAATCCTCCCGGATCCTCCAAGGCACTTCCTCAACTGGTAAACCCAAGTCTAACTGAGCCTCACTACTAACCCACTGAAACATATCCTAGGCTTTCCTAGGTTCCCGAACTCACCCAGTCCTCAGCTGCTGAAAGATTCCTAATAATGTCAACTAGCTACCTTATGAATATAGCCACATGCAACAGAGATCAGATAATCCTTCGAGTGAGACACCCATCCCTAGAACGGTTGGACTCAAAAAAGAGCTACGCAATAAGGTCAAGTCCATCACTCTGAGATTATTCGGCCTGTGTCCCATGTGACTTAGCATATTCACTTAGTAGCTAACTCACATCACAAAGAGTCCCACAAAGCACAAAGCAAACAACATTCAGACAATGGAATATCTAACCATCATAATCCATTCAAATCATTCTATCCTCTAATCGAGAATCTGTACATGCAATTCAAAGGCTCATATAATCAGGCATAACCTAAATAGGCTATCCTATTACTGACTGATCAGTACTAGCATGCAAGTCTACAAGCACATACAATAGGCATATAAGGCATCCTCCTAGATCCTTAGCTCTATTCTAGCATGCAGTTCTCATAATCATATCGTAACATAACATATCATAACATGTATGTGTATCTTGGGGAAAACTTACTTGAGCTCGGCTGATTGCACGCATCACACACTTTGTTCTTCTCAGAGTTCTTTTTCTCTTTTCAGATTCTTTTCAAACTCCTTTTCATAAAATGGTTTTTCTTTTGAAAATTTTCATACCAAGCCCTTAGTTTGAGTTCAGACACACCCGAGAGTATGTCCGAATCCCTCAAACCAAGGCTCTGATACCAACTTGTAACATCCTAAAAATACAAGCCAAAAATTTCATTTTTAAATACGTCATTATAAAACCAACAGTGTAATAAAACATTTGTAATATCATGTCATGTCAAAACAAAAGTTGAAATAATCAAACATGTTATCATAAAACAATATCAGAGTGTAATCCCAAAGATGTCATGTGCGGAAAACCATAGTGTGATGCGTTGCGATCAAGCCGACTCCTTTCTTTTAAACACGAAGTACCTGAAACCAAAACTGAAAAACCGTAAGCACGAAGCTTAGTGAGTTCCCCCATCATACCACATACCATACGATCATATAACATACATATACTGTCAGGCATATCTGGGTGCCCGACCTACCCCTTCGGTCCTCTCGACCGGATACTGCCTAGCATATCTGGGTGCTAGCCTCCCCTTCGGTCCTCTCGACCGGATACTGCCTAGCATACCTAGGTGCTGGGCTCCCCTTCGGTCCTCTCGGCCGGTAACCGGGGACTATTTCACCCCCTAACACTACCACATAAAATCATAGCATAAACACATAAGTCATATACTGCCTAGCATATCTAGGTGTTGGCCTACCCCTTCGGTCCTGTTGACCGGTAAGTGTGGACTATTTCACCCCATACTACTACCACATAATATCATATCACATATATCATAATCTGTCTAGCATAGTTGGGTACTAATCTACCCCTTCGGCCCTATCGACCGGTAACCGGGGACTATTTCACCCCCTACTACCACTATCACATAACATCATATCATGCTAGCACATAAACATAACAGGTAGTAGCAAACATAGACAATTATCACAAAGACAATCATCTAACAACAACTCCTACTGGTGGGCCGGCATTGTGGCCGTAGACCCACCGCTACTGGAAGGTAACTCACCTCGCACTACTGAAGTCTCGTAGACTCAACCCCACACTGCTGAAGTCCCGCAGACTCGACCCCAGTTGCTGGATGACAGATTCCCGGTCTGTCAATATCAAAACATCACCCAATTAATAATTGGGTCCCAACACATAACCAATAGTACATTCTTTGGATAATTACTACATTACCCCAAGCTTGGCTCATTCAAGTCCAAGGCCCAATCCATAGACCCAAAGTCAATTAGGAATTAAACCCAACACATGGTCCAATTTTCCAAATTGGGCCTAGGCCTACACATGGTCACATTATAAGGCCCAATACCATATAATCATTAAGGCCCAAACTATGGCCCATCTATGGCCCAATTTTCCAAATTGGGCCCAAGCCCCCTACATGGGCCTTACCCCAGGCCCATTAAATTATTCTAGTTCATTCGCTTGACTTTGGATGGCCCATTAATTACCCAACCCTCAAGGCCCAAAAGAAAGGCCCAACAATAAACCCAAGTGAAATTAGGGTTTCACATAAAATGATGATTAGGGTTAAGTTTCCTAGTTAACCCATTAAGGACTTAATCCATTAAGTCCATTATCGCTTAGATTAATCTTTGCCAAAGTTTATTATTTAATATCTCAACTTATTAAATAATTCTTGTGTGTGTGACCCGATTAATTCTTTAAGTTAGGGTTTCATTGGTTTTAGGGTTTTCCAATTCAATCTTAGCCTAATAGGCCCAAAAACCAAGTCCTTAAGCCCATTAGGGTTTTCCTTAGGCCAATTAGGGTTTATTACACCCATTAGTCACATGTTTGGGCTTTTGGGTCCATTAGGGTTCATTAAGCCCATTAAGCCTCATTGGGCCCATTAGGGTTTCTTAGCACCCCAAACAAATCTATCACAAGAGGCAAAGCGCACTGCCACCCGACACGACGGCCGGTGGCGGCAGCCACCACCTAACGATGGTGGAATTTCCTTTCATTATTCCATTTTACAATTTATAAAGAAAATACTAAAAATAAATGCACTCACACACTACACTAAGCAAAGTAAACACACATACACAGCCACCTAACGGTGGTCGGCGGTGGCGCATGGCGGCAGCCACCATGGCTGGCGGCCATGGTGGTCTCTTGACAACTCCAACCAACAAAAAAAATGATCATACACCCGATTAGCGACTTCAACACTCGACCAGGAATGCTAAACGGACATAGCTACCCACCTGGTGGCGTGCAACGACCAGAGAGCGGCTGACACGGTGGAACAGCCGCATAGCAGCAACGGCGACGATCGGAGTGGTGGAAAACAGCGCTAGCGGCGGCTAACGGAATGGAGAGGAGAAGATGTCTCGTTTGCTATCCTCGTCGTCGTCAGCAGTTAGACGGAAACGCCGATCCTCGGTGGTCTAAAGCTCCAACAGCGGCGACAACTCCCACACGAAGCACACAGTCGGCTGAGAAGGGTACGACAGTGGTGCTGGCGCTCCGGTTTGTGAAGTAGCGGGTGGTGGGTGCAACATCTCGTGGCAACGACTGAAGGAGAAGGAGAAGAACGGTTGAGACTTGGTGTTCACTTGAAGGAACAGCCGCTTGGCGGCCTTGACTGATCGGAAAGCGAACGAGGGAAAGAGGCAACGACTGGGGAGCTTTTCTGGTGGTGGCGGCTACATAGAACCCGTTAGGGTTAGGGTTTGGTATGACATGTGTTAAATATGGAGGCTTCACATGAGGGTGACGGGTTCACCCGTGTCTCATTAAACTTTTGACTATTTTACCAATATCGGTCCCTCCCTTTTCTTATTCTTTCAAAATGAGGCCATATTTTACCCTTTCTACCCTAACCTAGGAAATCCTTTTCAAATTCGACCCATAAATTACCAAACAGCCCCCAATGTCTTAATTAAAACATATTCAACCCCTGACTTCATAAATATCTACAAAATAAATCCGAAACTTACATCTTAACCCCCTAATCTTCAAATATGTGGCAATTAACTCCTCGAACCCAACACCCTGCATATATAATTATTTATGTTAGGCTACCATTCGTTCATTACTTTATTTAATTAACTAATAAATAAACGAGTGTTACAGGTTCGGTGCAGTTATTGGCCAAAACCTCACCAAAAACCACAAATGCGGTTAATCCATTTTCAAAACCGTGTGGTGTAGTTATTTTTTCTGTACAGTTAGGTGATTATTTTTGCGGCGGAATTTTGTTTTTTATTTTTTTTTGTTTCGGTTATTAACCACATGGATTTGGTGCGATTATTTTGTATGGTTTTTAACCACAGTTTAGATTTCAAACGGTTTTAAGAGTTCAAACATATTACCTGTAATAATAATAATAAAAAAGCATAATGTATAAGACAATTAACTTAAATCACAAACAACTAATATCTTAAAAACGTAAAATCACTATTAATTAACAATAAATTTCTTAAAATTGTGAAATTTCACAATTTTTCAAAATTAAACATAAAAAAAACCCAACACTTTTGTCTTCTAGAATTTTATAATTCTTTCATCCATGAAGCTAAACTTATTTTTAATATTTAATATATTAATAATTTATAAAAAAAGAATTGTAGATAATATATGCTGTGCGGTGCGTTTTTTTTACGGTTTTTGAAAACTAATAAGTGCACCGCACCGCAAATTTGCGGTTTTTGAAAAACAGAAAACCTCACCATCGATTTTTATTGTGGTTATGGTTTATCGGTTGCGGTTTATGCTGTTTTTGCAGTTAACTTTAGTTGCGGTGCGGTTTTCGATCACCCCTAATATCCATACCGAGGTTAGTGCGAATACTGACAATCGCCTCGTAGATACATAGTCATATGTAGTTGGGAGTCAAATAGATAGTCAAACAAATGATCCTGCCCAAGAAAAATAAATCAAAGAAGAACCATGCAATAAGGATTTAGACCAAAAGTTCTCAGGCTATCTAACTTCAACTGCATACAAACGCTAGGGTATCCACTTAACGATTGGCCAATACTATCATTACCCTAACCAATCATGACACCTAACAATATCATGCAATTAACGAACAAGACCCTAGGAATCTAACATATCATGAGACCAAGTGTCCCATACTATACATACCGAACAAGGAGTCATCCTAGTCAACTAGCATACATGTACCCTAACAATATTTATATCCTACCATACAAAGGATATACAATGTCACACCTGACATAGTGAGAAGACTCACATGAATCAAGGAACCAGAGAAGCACAACAATACTCTCAAATCCTTGCCCTGATAAGACCCACAAACAAACTATCACTAAATAAATTAAGTTCAAACCTCAAACAACAACCTAAATACTTCAAGTTTAACCCAAGGTCAAAGTAGCTAAAAGTCAACGGTCAACCAGGTCAACAGTCGTCGTACTGTGACAAACCCTTGGCCCTGCTGTGGCTAAGTCAATACAAATTAGTCACAATGCAACGCACCACCGTGCCACATGCCTTTTTGGTCGCACAACGGTTTCAGTCAAAAGTGGTTTTATTCATTAAGTTCTTAACCTATAAATTCCACAACTCATACTTTCCATAAAGCTTCTTTGCACCAAAATGATTCATAAAAATCCTAACTTTATGGACATGAATGTCTCTTGCATGTCCTTCACCATTTAGGTCAAATGGAAAAAAATATAACCTTTATCTCATGTATGATTCATAACCATACGTAAGTTCTAGATCTACAAGATAAAACACTCTAGAGACATCAAAGTAGATAAAGTTGCAAGCTTTATTTGGACTTCTCCATGAACTCCAATCACCACTGCAAAAGAGACATAAAAATCCATAAAAATGCTAGATCTATGTTGCTTAAGCCATAAAGTTAGGAACTTGAACATTTACAAAGGTCTAAGTGATGCACAAGATGTTAGATATCTTCTGAAATACACACCCAAGCTCCATGGGATGATGACCTTCCTTCAAAACACCCAAATGGCACACTTCAACAAGATATGAAAAGAGGGAGAGGGGAAAGAAAGAAGAGAGGCTATGGTTTCGAGTTAGGAGGATGGTGGATAAAGATAATGACCTAGAATTGAAGTTAATGCCTTTAAATATGGGAGAAACCCTAAAACTTGGATTTGGGCTGCAATAAGAATCACGTCATGGTCACTAACTTGTCACGCTACGGAAGGCTTGGGCCAGCAAGCCCAAAATCCAATTTAAGCTCAACAATACTCTAATCCCAAATTCTTGACACCTAGTCCAAGAACCTTATTCCTTAAGGTCCAAACTCAATCCTTGGAGAACCGAGACCTTTACTAGATCACCTCAAAACGGGATGTTACACGTAATCATGATCCAAGCTTCGAATTAGGAGATAATGATTAGCAATATGTTGGTGATGTAAATGAGGAATATTGTAATAGGATTTTTTTTTTTTGAAAAAAAAAACAATTTCAAAACAGATTAGATGGTGGTACTGATGAGGGTAGTAATTATGACAACCAAGAAAGTGTCTTTCTACTATATGACAATATATGGTGGATGATACTGAGGCTGATGAAGTAATGATATAATGTAGTACATCAAGATGGTTACATGGGAAAATGTATAGGGTATTCAACAAGAAGTGATAAAAGATTATCATGTTGAGGTGTTAGACAATGACATATTTAAGTTGTAATTATTGAAACTAGTCTTGTGAAAGAGGATTCTTAAAGAAATTGTGAAACCAAATAGAATCAACTTTAAATGGGAAGTTTTTCATATTGATGGAAGTATGCCATCAACAAGAATTCAAGTTTAAGTGAAGGAAAAACGATACTTTCACATGAAAGAAGCTGTCCTTGGGTACATTTAGTTTCAAGATATAATAAACATGAGTTTTGGACTATGAAAACTTATCTTAGGGAGCATACCTATTTCATAACCATATCTGTAAAATCATCCACTTCAAGTTCTTGGCTAACACCTTACTTCACCAAGTGGAAGCAAATCCTTACATTTGTGTGAGGGATTTTCCAAAAGAGCTTAAAAAATGGTTTAAATATATCAAAGATGAAGGTTTTTAGGGCAAGGGCAAGGTCAAAAAAGTTTGTTTATTATGCTTATGAGAGGAATATACTTTGTTAATAGACTATGTGTTGGAGTTAGAGACTCATAATATGGGGACCATAGTGAAAATATAATTCTATAGTGAACCCAATATCTTTCTTGAAACAAAAACTTTTAAACACATATACATTTTCTTGGGTTCACTTACGTATGAATTTAAGGCTTGAATGAGAAAATTCTTGGGGTTGGATGGGGCCTTAAGAAAGGGTTCATAATTTGGATAAATTTTGACTAATGTGGGCTTGGATGGAAATTGTTGAATTTATATCCACTTGCATATGCCCATCTTGAGACTAAAAACACTAGTTCTTGAACTTGGTTTCTAAAATGTTTGGGTGATGACTTGAATCTAACTATGGAGTTTAATTTCACTTTCTCTTAGATGAAAAAATGTATTATCTTGTTCTTTTATTCATGTTAATTATTCAATTGTCTTAGATTATAATATTTCACTTACAATTACGCATGCTAATTGTTTCTCATTCTTACTCATATTAAGGAGTTACATCGAAAATATCAAACCATTTTACATATGTTGATCATAGATTTTGTTTGAGACACATTCATGAAAACATAAAACTATAATGAAAGGAGAAGGAACTGAATATATGGAGGTGTGCATCTGCAAGAAATGACAATACCTTTAGTGGAGGTGTGCATTGCAAGAAAATACAATGTATTTGATAATTATATGGATAACTTAAAAAGATTAAATAAGAATGATAATGCATAACTTCTTTGTCGGTATACGTGTTCGTATTCAATAAGGAAACCTAACCACTATGTTGTAGTGAGATATTTACCTGGTCGTGGTGTCCTAAAAACTATAAATAGACAAGATTCTCAACCCTAATCAGGGTGCAACCTTTGACAACCTTATGTTGCGACTTTTACTTCGTTTTTGAAGTATAGAAACCCTTTAAGGTTGATTTCGAAGCTAGAGAGTCGATTGGAGTACGGATTTGAAGATTCGAGCGCTATTTGCATCGAGATTTCACTTCGGGTTTGCTTGATGATCGTGTCTCACAATCTTTTGGTGATATTTTTCTTGTAGGATTCTAGCTTAGGCTACAACCAATTATACTTGGTTAAGGGCTTAGACATAACTAGTTTTTCCCAACTTAAGCAGGAATGGATTAGGGAGAACCAAGTCATTCAAAGGCTCCAAGTTGAACTATAGGTTGCCAAAACAACCTTTTTCATGGTTGGGATCATAAATCAATTGTATGAAAACTAATTCTTGCAAATCCGGACTAGTTTAATTTGATTCAATCAGACGTTCAGTACAGAATTCTAGCCTTAGAAACCATATTGGGATCGATTCTAAAAATCATACAAAAATTGGTTCGTGTAGCTAGCTATTAAAAATCATCTTTTTCACTTTTTTTTTATATTCTAATAGGTATACTCGTTTATGACATTTTTCTCCTTAATGATCATTTTGCCTCTTTATGATTAGTATAAATAGGCTTTGGTCGTGTTTGTTTCACCACGCTACTCAAAATGCTCTTTAATTTTTCAATATCAACTATTTTCCTAACTCTGTTATTTTTATTCTTTAGTTATTTTCCCAAATTTCTAGATATATTCACACTCTCATCTCTAATTGTCAACTATTCTCCAAATCTTTTTCATATTTCATACTCCTCATTTATCAAAAATTTGTATATAAAAAGACATTGTGCATCATAATAATCTTTCATCGACAGCATTGACAACCAATATTAAAGTGAAAGTAATGTCTTCAAATAAAAATTGAAAAATTTAGGCTCATTTCAATATAGTAACCAACTGGAGTCTGTGCAGAAAGTTATGTCTAAACTTTCTAATTGGAGAGTCTCCGGTGGGCGGGTTTGAATTCACTGGTTGAATCAATCTGTTTGTCTCCGGCTCCTGATAGATGGTGTTGTTCTCTTTCCGGGATGGGTGATTTTTCGATGGCTTCAACATGTTCTTTTATTGATGGGAAGTTGTTACCTGCTATGAGCTCTCCTTCTAGGTGGATTAAGGAAGTTCCTATTAATATAAATGTTTTTTCTTGGAAGTTAGCTCTTGATAAACTCTCTAATGGGCCCATACTTGATAGGAGGGTTTTAGATTTGTTCGTCCTTGGTATGTCTTGCTTTGTGATGATGCTATTGAATCTGCCTCTCATCTCTTCTTTGTTTGTCCTTTATTCAGCTATCATTACTTCTCAAGTGTGTCAATGTTGGGGTATTTTGGTTCCTGGATTAACGTCTTATGCAGATTGGTTAGCTTGGTTCAAGACATTGTAGACTTCTTCTTTTGCTAAACGCATCTTCGAAGGTGTTTTTTATATGACTAGGTGGGCTATTTGGGAGTTTAGAAATTCGTGGCTTTTTGGAGTGACAAAACCGAAAACGGATCTTACTTTTGATAATAATGTGACTAAGGCCTTCTTTTTGTGTAACGCTAGGTGTAAGAAAAACTTTAATTGGGTAGGGTGAATTAAGACCCGAATTTGTTTTCTTCCCCGTCTAGTTTTTTACTAGTCCGGTGTTATTTGAATAAAATGGTGCCGTTTAAAATAATGATAATAATAATAATAATAATAATAATAATAATAATAATAATAATAATAATAATAATAATAATAATAATAATAATAATAACCTTATCCTCATTTGTATACAATTTCTATAATGATTTTTGAACGTGTTTTTTTGTGACGAGTTTTGAAGTTGTTCCTTGTGGCGTGTTCTGAACTTTTTCTTCTCCGGTTAGATATCCAATGAAATGATATAAAACAACATTTTTCCTCAAAATGACAAAGAAAAAAGTATAAAGACAAAGAAGAAACGAAGAATATGTACCAAGAAAATGAGAAGAATGATGATTAGTGATCATATGAAAAAAAGATGAAAAATACAAAGACAAGTTGAACATACGAGTGGTGATATGGAGTTCAGAACTGAGTGTGGAGTTTGAAACTAACCAAGTTTGAGAGTAGGTGGTTATTTACTAAATTTGCAAAAAGGAGACTAGTTTGTTTTGTCTATTTATGAAACGTGATTATTTTGGTGATTATGTCATTAATAATTGTCGTTTTTAATATGTTATTATTATTTTTGTTTGCACATAACTAAATTATGTAACTTTTAATTAACGGTTGTCATTTTCAATTAATAATTGTTGAGTAAAATACAGAATAACAACCCAGATTAATTAATTATCATTGAACTGTTGCAAAATTATCATTCCATTTTTCATACTTTAAAAAGTTTCTTATTTTTTCATACAATAAATTAAACTCCGGAATATATATATATATATATATATATATATATATATATATATATATATATATATATATATATATATATATATATATATTAAAATTTTAAATGTTCTTGATTAGGATTTAAACTCAAGCCCTTTAGGGTTTAACTATTAGACTTTAGGTATTTTCTATATATTCTTATGTATTTGTTTTTTGAGAATCAATCAATCTATTATCTAACATGATATCAGAGCTCTAGGTTAAAACTCTGATGCTGACCACAACCCACAACCACCGCCTTCCACCTCCGACGACCTTCTCTAATAGTCGTCGGAGATGTCTTCATTATGTTCTATATTTTTCATTTTCTTCTATTTTCCGCCTAAATAATAAAACAATCACCGACACCAAAGTAGAGCTCTTTCATCGGTTTCTTCCACTGCCTCGTCTACTTTTACCTCCTCCTCAGATGATCCCTGCCTCTGAGCCTTCTGCCTCCTCCTCCACTGGCCACTTCTTCAGATTTCCCTTCCGATTCAGCCCCTTTTGATGTTGCTGTTGCCTCCCTCCGACAGCACCTTCTCCGCTGGACAACCTCTAATATGTTGTCGTTTCTTTCTCTATTAACATTGCAGTTACCGATCTCGCCAGAATTGGCTCCGTCCACCATAGCTCGAGACCTCTTTCTTTCTTGTTGGCTTTCTCCAGACTCCTCTGCCACCGGTTGCATGATCATAGCCGCCACCGCCAGTCATCTCTTTTTTCTACAATGGAATCAGCTATGGCTGGCGCTTCTTATCTCTTCTTCTTTGACGAGCAATCGATGTTAGTCGCTATTGTTAGAGCTCTACTACCGCCGATGTCACTATCTTCATCTAGTTTTTATGTTTTCTTCTTTTGTTTATTTTTTCATTTTAATCGTCTCCACACGGGGGGGGGGGGGGGGGGGGGGGGGGGGGGTTAGTGATTAGAGTTTACACCCAAACACTTTAAGGTTTAGCCATTACACTTTAAGTATTCTCTATATATTCTAATATAATTATCATTTAAAAATTAATCAATTCATTATCTAACATTAAAAAGTTTCATTTTTTGTCATTGATTATATGTGTTGAACCCAATGTCATATCTTATTATAGTTTAATTTTAATCCATTGAATATCAACTATATTCAATCTCATGCAACCATTCCATTAAACTACTATGGATGTTTTAAGGCATCCATATATAATGCATTAACTCTAGAGTTTAATTGATTTCCAAATCATTCAACTTTTCATACAAAATTTACTATTTTTTCTCCTATAATGAATTGAAATCTACAAAAATGTAATGAAATATATATTAAAAATTTCAAAAATTTATTAATAGTTTAATGGCCATTAAAGATCATATCCATTGAACATCATCGTCACATCTCATTGAATACCAATTAATCATTCCATCTCATCCAACCATTTAACTAAACTATATATTGTAGATACTCTTATATTCATCGTTTCGGTTTGGTATGAACCAATTTAAACCATAATTAACCAGATGGGTACCGAACCCATTAACACTCATCTAGTTTTCGTTTCTTGTTATTTTTGTATTTTTCAGTTTCACCATTCAGGTTTTGACACAATGCACGCCCTAAAAACTATAAAACCTTTGTGAACTAATTAAATTCAAGTAATAAATATTAAACCAATACAACTTGATTAGTTGATTTTCAAAACATACCCAAAGGTCCACGAAATTGGTCATGCACCTCACGACTTGTAGCTCCTTGCGCCTTAAGTGGTATTAAAGGTCCATATAACTCGTGAAACTCGTTTCCTTTTCGCTTCTTATGATCTTTCAATGCATTGGAGGGCAAATCCAAATGTCAACTTAATCGATTTGTTTCTGTAAAAGGAAGTCAACGAATGTCACATAGCCAACTAAAATCCAAATAACCTGATCTCTTCAACATGCGTAAGAGCTATGTGATATCACCACATAAACCGGGTCAACTTCCAGTGTGTACCCATGCAACTCTATTAAATACAATTTGTATTAAATTCCTAGAAAGTCAGGTGGCTTATATTTTACTTTCTTCCTCATTAATTAAATGTAAGTTTTAGAGGATTTTATATTAATTTATTTATACCTTGCATCACGGGAACGATTCTATATATTTCTATATATAGATGCTCTAAGGCATATTCCTCTTCTCATCATCTGATCATAAGTAGATTGCAATCAAAGGATTTAAAAGTCTACCACATCATCATCAATGGAGGCTCCTGTTGGTTTCCTGGTTGTTTCTCTTCTTCTTTCTTGCTTTGCAACTACTTGCTATGGTGTTACTTTCTCTTCCCTTCAGAGGACTCTTGAAGTCACTGCTTCACCAACACAGGACCAAGGTTTGACCACAAGTCTGAGTTTAATCTTAAAGAACACATGACACACATATTATGATTCCTTCATATTCCAATTCAAATTCCATTGCTTCCAAAACCATTTTTATGAATAAATTTTTTTTGTTGATTAAATATCATTGAATCGGGTTTTACAGTTCTCAAGGCAGGGGATGCAAATATTACAGTGACATGGGGATTAAACCGGACAATCCAAGCTGGGACAGACTCCGCCTACAAGACCGTAAAAGTGAAACTATGCTATGCACCCATCAGTCAAAAGGACCGTTCATGGAGGAAAACAGTCGACGAAATGAAAAAGGACAAGACTTGTCTCGTAAAGATTGTGGCTAAGCCATACACTGCATCGAACAACTCCTTTACATGGACTGTAGAGAGAGATATTCCTACTGGAACTTATTTTGTGAGGGCCTATGCCTTCAATGCTCACGATGAAGAGGTTGCCTTTGGCCAGACCACAAATGATAAAAAAGAGACGAATTTGTTCAAGATCCAAGCAATCACAGGTCGCCATGCGTCACTTGATATTGCATCTGTCTGCTTTTCTGCTTTTTCCATTGTCGCTTTGGCCGGTTTCTTCTACATGGAGAAGAGTAAGGGAAAGGCAGCCCAACAGAAATGAGATTGTCGATAGGGGTGGGGATTAACGTCCTGTTATTAATACTCCTGGCATGTTTAAATACAGTAAAAAATTTGTAATTTTGTTTTTAATATGGTGGTGAACTACATGACTTATCCTTGGGAGTGCGGATAAATATAAGATGGTTGTAATTCAATGGGTTAATGATGTTTTTTTTTGTTTAAAATGGAAACGAAGATGCTCTTTTCATTGTTTTGAAAATGGATGTCAAGTAACACATGCATATGTCTTCTTTCTTTACTACCTGATATCTTTTTCAATGGTTACGAGTGTCCTCTCTGCACCTATAGAGTGGGATTTAAGCATTTTATAAATCCAAATTATCTAAAAAGCTTGATATAAGTAAAATCACCAACAAATGTGTAACTCGCGAGGAATTTTCAATTGTGCTTGCTGAATTGTGAAAATAATTGTCAAGAGTTTGCTTTGTATTTCATTGCTTTAAATAATAATGTAAAAATACAGCAATTTACATAAAAGACCCTAGGCTGTACATGATTATGTAAATAATTAAGAAACTTACTATATTTAACACTACCCCTCGGTTTAAGTGAAAGGTTCACCAATGCTTAAATTGTTCCAAAAGTTTACAAATAACTGTGTAGAAAGTCCATTTGTAAATATTTCTGCAAACCGATAACCATATCAACTATGCAAGACACCAAAGGGCTTCTAGCCCAGCAGTACCCAGTGTTGTCCTTCCTTCTTGAGGTTGAGGGTTCAAGTCCTGTCGTGGACATAGGTGGATTTAAGGTGTAGTTTAGGAGTAGGTTAGATTTGTCGTTAAAAAAAAAAAAAAAAAAAAAAAAAAAACTATGCAAGACAACCACATGGTCAAAACCAACGTGTTTCTTATTAAAATGTAAATATATTTTCATTTGTTTGATTTTTGGAGCCTAAATGGGTTACAATATAGGGAAATTGAGTAAATAACCAAACTGATAAAACACTTTGAAGAAAGTTTTTTTTATTTTTATTTTTACAAAATGACCACCTACTCCAGAATGGTGCAATTCATAGTGGCGTTATTCGGTGCAACCCATTCCTTCTTATGTTACGGATTGAATGCCCACTACATATGAGATTCCAAAATATATGTTGTTATATCTTCATCTTTCGGACATAGTATGCAAAAAAGAAATGACATCTGATTCCAATGCGTTGGAGGTTTTATTGATCACTTCTTCATATAGTACTTGTTGAATTTATTATGGTAACTTCTCAAAATATAGAAAAAGGTTTTTATTTTTAAATATAATATTGAAACCATTCCAACTTCATTCCAAGATAAAAAAAAAGATAACTAGAGTATTAGTTTGAAATTCCAAAACCAAATATCAGCAGTACTAAACACAAAGGTCAACTAGTGCGGAAAACTCCAGTGGATGCGATAAAATCAGGTCGCGTTCTTCCCCTTGCTATTGAAACTGTAAGCACAAAACTAAGTGAATTCCATAGAATACCATATACCATACAAACAGTGAGCCTAGCCCAAAAGCCATGTTTTAATCACGTGGGCCTAGTCCAACAAGCACGTAAGCATACAACAACAAGCTATGCATACATTAAGCATATATCGACACCCTGTGTCCACATAGTATAATGAGAAAACTTACATGATCAAAGAGCTAAAAAGACTACACTCAAAGTCATGAAAAATCAACTACCCAAACCACTTATAACAATCAAAGGCCACACCTTAGTCTACAACCTAAAACTTTCAAGTTTAACCAAAAGTCAAACTGGTCAAAAGTCAACGGTCAGCGACCAAAGTCAACAGTCAACCACCACCAACCATTGTGTTGTGTCCGGTACCTTAGTTGCGTCATGGTCACTAAAAGACAAAATCATGACATGAAATCACAACTCGCATTATGACCTACTACCCACCGCGCATTGGTTAGCATCCAAACTCGGGCAGCGCTTCGTTTCTAACGATTCTATTTTCCTTTGACGAAACATAGTATTATTACTGCTAGATTTTAGTTTAATATTTATTGCGACTATTTACGACTAATATGGTTTTCCGCACTAGTTGATAATCGTATGTATACATTTAAACAAATAAATAAGATTATATATATATATATATATATATATATATATATATATATATATATATATATTGTAACACCGTAAAAATTAAAACAATTTTTCGCATTTTCAAAACACATTTTCCAAACACATTTATTAATAAAATGTCATTGTATCAAATCTTTGTTTCACAAAACATTCCCCAAGATCGAAATACATAAAATCCCATGTGTGTGTATGAATCATGTCGGCGCCTTCCCATGTTCATCACTGGTACCTGAAACACATAACACATAACACTATAAGCATAAAGCTTAGTGAGTTCCCCAAAATACCACTCTAACACATATTAGCCACTCGAGGCTATAACTCTATTTGACCCTCTGGTCAATGTGTCTCAGTGGGACCCTCCAGTCCCAACTCTCTGTGGGCCCTCTGGCCCTAACTCTATAGACCCACGGGTCCTAACTCTGTAAACTCTGAATCATGCATATCACATATCACAATAATTATACCACATAAATAGCATGCAAATACACTGGCACCTAACTCTAAAATACAATGTCACATACTCTGTTTACCACTTTAAGTAAATTATAGTGAGAAGACTCACCTCTGGTAACTCGGTAAATCTCTGACTCGGTAAACTCTAGTCTAGCCTCCGCCTAATCACATGAAATAAATACCCTATTTAATATAACTCTCAAAGGCTAGACTATGACCTCTTATGACACTCTTTAGTAGGGTAAAAGACCATTTTACCCCTCTCATAACTCAAAAGGCCCCACTATAGACCATACCCTAAAAGTCAACCAAAAGCCAACTTTCCGGGTTACGCTGCACGTACCAGATGTGTACGCTGAGCGTACCCGACTGCCTCTCAGAATCGGGGAACGCCATCCAATACGTGGCGCGTACTGGGATTACGCCCGACATACTCCCCTGCTTCAACCCTTTAGCTCTTGAGGTCTTAAACAGTTAAGACCCACGTCCAACTTCTAGATCTGACCACTTCTAAGCCTCTTCATCCATAAAGTTGATGACTTTAAGCCTTTACATGGATGAACAAGTCACCAACTCCCATAATATTCCATTCTCTAACTCTAGAAGGCTTATTACTCAAGCATAACCCCGTATCAACAACCAAGATGGAAACTTTATGGATCTAAACCACTAATACCACTGAAAAGGGATAGATCTTGGACCATGGAGCACCTTACATTCATAAAGTCTCCACCTTTGGGGTTTTTAACTCTAGAAATGACACATGCAACAACAAACCAAAAGAAGAGGAAAGTTTTGAACTTTATACCTCTAAGTGTAGCTCCTTTCTCTGTAGATCTCACATCCAAATTTGCACTTCAAGCTTTAGCCTCCAAAAGCTCCTTTCCTTCTTCTTCACTAAGTCACGAATGCACTATTAGCTCCAACAACACTCACACACTCACAAAGAACGATGGGAGGCTCTCTCTTAGGGTTTCATTCACTGATATGGATGCTGAAAAATGAGCCTTAGCACCCTTTAAATAGTGCATAAGTCAGATTAGGGTTTTGCACCTGGGCCGGGTACGCCCGACGTAACTCTGGGTACGCCTAGCATACCTTGGCGACTCTGCGTCTAGAATAAGCGCATGAGTACGCGCAGCGTACTCACGAGTACGCCCAACATACTTATTTGCCATATTTTTCCTCTAAAGGGTTAAACTTGACACAAGAGAAAAGAAGGAGGATTGAATAGTTGTACCTGAATCCTGGGATGTTATATATATATATATATATATATATATATATATATATATATATATATATATATATATATATATATATATAAAGGTTTTCATAAGTTTTTTTATATATTTTCATACATGAAAAACATTTTTATACCCTATATTAAAGATAAATACAATAAATATATAAATACTTTTAAAATATATTTATTTATTTAAAAACGCATTTGTTATGCTTTACAAAAAAGAACATTTTTATTTAAAATTATATGTATACATTCATAAAAATATATGATGATGATGATGATGGTGATAATAATAATAATAATAATAATAATAATAATAATAATAATAATAAAACTAAATAATAATAATAATAATAATAATAATAATAATAATAATAATAATTCCAATTATATTCTTTCAGTAGTATGCATTATATAGAGAGTATGCGGACTAAGGAAACATAATGTTGTGTGGTAAAGGTCTTTCTTTGTTGATGAAAGGTTTGGTGTTCGAGTCTCGACACCTTCATTTCCTTCTCTAAATTATGAATTTTTAATTAAATTTTGTGTGATGTTGACCCACAGTGCCGCCGACGTGTAATTCTTCCTTTATGAGTCAAGTTCCATATGCTTTCGTAGTTGGCTCGATCATGTATGATATAACTTGTACTCGCCCTGATGTTGCATTTGCTTTGAGCATGGTCAGCAGATATTAAGGGAATCCTGGTAGAGCTCACTGGACTGCAACAAAGAACATTCTTAAGTACCTACGAAGAACTAAGGACTGGGTCCTTACCCTTGGTGGGAGTGATGACTTAAGAGTGACAGTGTATTGTGATGCCAGTTTTTAGACCGACAGAGACAATTTACGCTCTTAGTCAGGCTGGGTGTTTACCCTAAATGGAGGAGCAGTAACATGGAAAAGTTCCAAGCAGGAGATTGTAGCTGATTCAACGTGTGAATCAGAGTACATAGCAGCGAGCGAAGCATCAAAGGAGGCGATATGGTTGAAAAACTTCGTTGGAGACCTTGCAGTTGTACCATCTATAAAGGAGCCTGTGGAGATTTTCTGCGATAATGAAGGGGCTGTCGCCTTAACCAAGGAACCGAGAGATCATGGAAGATCCAGGCATATCGACAGAAAATACCACTTCATAAGACATCAAGTAGAAGAAGAACACCTCATTGTGAAGAGGATATCGTCAGAGGACAACCCAGCAGATCCCCTTACAAAGGGACTGAGTAGGGTTGGGCACTTGCAGCATGCAAGGGGCATTGGGCTAACGGACAATATTAGTTTTGGTGATTAGATAAATATTGAAAACTTGTAATAGCTAAACTGTAATTGACATTTGATGATTGAATAAAAGGAGTTTTATTTATAAGTAAAGTTACTATCTTGTGTCAATTATTTACTATTGTTTCACTTTTGCATGTTTTGACTTCCAGAATAATAAGATTATTCAAACTATCCACAGTCGATCATACCTTGGAAGTAGGTTATGAGGCTAGACTGTCATGAATGGGCTTGTATATTGTCTAAGGTGTTAGACATAGCAAAAGTTTGATACAAACATTCATGAGTGCTCGTGAAATAAGATTTGAGTGTTAGATTAAACCAACGCTCACATTAATCACTTCATGGAATTTATTACAAGAGATTATGAGACGATAATATCATATAATCTTCAAACCAAGATATATGAGTTGTTGACTATGAGTTGGCTATGCATTGATGGTATGAAAACACATCAGTAACTTGATGTTATAAAATGTATCGTTGTGCATGATTTAACGAGTAGTTAGTACAAGCATATAAGTCAATTAAAGTACTTTATCTGTTCCTTTTATCCTAGGAGGATTAAAAGCGATATTTTGGGCCCTTCGATGATTTGGTTTTAGCTTATGTGTCGAGCCCAGTTAGGACTCAACTAATGTGTTCAATTAAGTTCTATGTCAAACAATTCGGAAATAGGGAAACAAACTACTGGCCAATGAGTATGAATATGTTCCATGTATTTGTCCACATGATATCTTGTAGAATAGAGGATTATACGATCCCTTAACTAAAGGATGCGTCACTAACTAGGTCAGAGTTCAACTACGGCTTTTGAAAGCTACGATTGCTAATCGTATTTTGAAGGTGCATTGGCAATTATAGTTATTGGACTTATCCAAGTGAGAGACTGTTGGATTAGGTGTCTAAGCCCATAACTATAATTGGTATGTACTTGACCCGATTATAACATGGTCGTTTTGGGTTGCCTTCACCAAAGCGATTTGATAGAATAGACTTTTTGAGAAGAGATTATTTGTGGTTTATTAATATGTCATAAGTATAATATATTAATTGAGAGATCATATTATTTAATTAGTATTAATCAAGAATTAATTTGAAATTAATTTAGTGATCAAAAGATTAAATATATAGGGATTGATTATGTAAATCAATAATACTTATAATTGGGCTAATGATCCATGGTTGGTTAGGGTGGGATAAACATATGTGATAGTCCATAAAGGTTTAACTAATGTAACCCATGAGATATGAAGAGTCATATGAATTAGGGTTTGCATGCATGTAACCCTAGACTTTCCCACACTATAAAATGATCCCCAAAGTCACCAAAATCGGCCCCAAGCATTTGCAAGAATAACATAACCGATTTTGAGCTTCCTAGCCACTTCTCATAAGCCTCCTTTTGCACTTAGTGTTTGTGACACATTAGAGGCATCACATTTGAGGTGCTAAAGCTTTTGAAGGACAATAACTCTAAGCTACATTAAGAGGTATTCATCTACTTTGGTTTTATGTTGTATATCTCAAAGTTTTGT
This sequence comes from Lactuca sativa, assembly GCF_002870075.4. NCBI lineage: Eukaryota > Viridiplantae > Streptophyta > Magnoliopsida > Asterales > Asteraceae > Lactuca > Lactuca sativa. Next base: position 130,876,452 of record NC_056626.2, read on the forward strand.
ATAATAGTTTAGGCTTTATGTTTTGGAAACAATATTGCATGTATAATAGAGAAAACTTAGATCCAAAGCATCTAGGCTTGCATGTGCACCATAGGGGTGTTATAGTGCTAGGGATGTCGAAAAGTCCCGTGGGACCCCGATCCTGTGGGGTCCCCATCCTGTATAGGGGCATTTGTTGAAAAAAACCAGGGACGGGGGCGGGGGCAGGGGCATGGTTAACCCCCGTTTTAATTTCGGGGGTCGGGCAAGGGTTGGTAGTCGCGTCCCGAAAACCCCATGGGGGCCCCGTTAATAAATTATATAAATGGATATATATTAATTATATAAATATAATAAAAAAATAAAATGATTTTTACGTACAAAAATTCAACAAAAAACATGTTATTAAGTTGTTTGTAACATTTAAAATTATGTTATAAATATCTATTTGTTACCCAAAAAATAGTTTCTTTTAGCCCAACCAAGAACTTCTTTTAGCCCAAATATGGTAGCCCAAAATCAATCGGGGGCGGGGGAACAGGGCCGGGGGAGGGGATCAGAAGGAATTTCGGGGGCGGGGGCGGGGGTGGAAAGGAAGAAGATTTCGGGGACGGGGGCGGGGGCAGGGGAACGGGAAAATTTTCGGGGTGGGGGCGGGGGATGCACTCCCTGTCCCGTTTGCCCCCGTTGACATCCCTATATAGTTCTCAAAAACCAACATAAACATGGTAGGTAAAAATGTTTCTAGTTCTCCTTAGATCATTGATTCCGGATCCAGTGAGCATATAACTCACAATGTCAAACTACTTCACGATAAGAAAGAGTACATTAATGGAGCTCCGTCACTATTCCAAACAACAATGAAATTCCTATGAAGGTAGTTAGTAGTTCTACATTACCAAATGGTTTACAGTTAAATGATGTTTTGCATATACGATACTTCAAATGCTGTTGGGTCAAACCTCAAGAACGATTTGATGATCATAATGCGGAATATAAGAACGAACACAATAATAAAGATGTGATTGATAAACAAATTTTTTTATTAAAGAACATGAGGAAATTACACTATAAGAAAAGATTAAAGTAAATCTATTCTACTTATGAAACCTCATTATGATTGGCGGCTACATCTTTCATCACTCTTAACCCTAATTATGAATAATACATGACAATATATAGGGAATAAAACAAGTCTTGGGCCTAATAACCTACACATCATCAAGGGGGCCCATTGTCATAATCCATGGAATACTTTGAACCCTACATTCTCCCCCTCAAAGTAGGGAATGGATGACAAGGCTTCAACTTCCAAAACAAGCATCTAGCAAATAAGAAAGGATCTCGTGACGAGGAATATCAAAGCGATCCACGAATCTTGATTCTTCAATAGTCTTCAAACCAGGTTCTAGGATATATAAATACATAACCAATCACTGAAGTAATGTTTTTAAACTTCATTTTCTGATGTAATCCCAAAGATTTTCAAGAAAACCAAACCCGCCATAAAAACTCATTTCGGAATTAAGAAACAAAATTACTTCTTGTCTTTGAAGAACTCCCCTCCATGTCACAATGATCTTCAAATAAGCTAATGATATAAGCCACCAAAAAATCATGTAACAAACCAAATTTAAGATTCATAATGTCACTTGATCGAGAAATCACTAAGAGTCAGATATATTGAAAAGCTTTAGAATAGTTCAATGTTTACTTCTCTATAAAAGCTACTTCCCTATAAAAGCTTTAGAAGAGTTCAACGATAACTTCTCTATAAAAGCTACCTTCATATCGTTACCACAAGCATCATCAAAAATCTTTAAATTTGAAAAGACACAATCCAATTTTGATGTGAACTTCTCTGTAAAAGCTACTTCTCTATAAAAGCTTTAGAAGAGTTCAACGAGAACTTCTCTGTAAAAGCTACCTTCATATCGCTACCACAAGCTTCATCAAAAATCTTCAAATTTGAAAAGTCACAATCCAATTTCGATTGGCCATATCAAATTCTCCACCTTTTTATAATAAAAACCATGATTATAAAACCTTCAAATGGTCATGAGAATGATCTTGAATTCGATAAACAATTACTATGCCACCCCCTCAACAAAATGGAATAAACAATGAAGTTTAAAATCCGAAACAGTCGAAAAAATTTGATCTTATTGCGAAATACGACCTTCCAAACCGCCAACACTTGTTTGAATCTCATATGTACTATTCACGAAAAAATATGTTCATGAAAAATCCAAATATGTTCATCAGCCCTTAAATTTGTAAACATTTCGGAATATGGGGCTGAAACTGTCACATTGCTAAAAGTCAGGGGACTTAAATGGTAAAACAACATCATTTTCCCCTTAATTTGTAACAATTTAGGAAATTGGACTAAAATTGTCACTTTGTTAAATCTTTAGGGACCAAATGTGTAAATCTGCAGTCTTCTTCCCTAATTGATCGAATAAGAACGTCAACAATGACTCATAATCATGAAAACCGATTCCGAACACCAAATAATTCCGATCAACCCTTCGGTTCAGAGTAACCAGTTCTTTTCTGATTGAAGATAGGAGTGCTGATTCCGAGTCTATTCATCATAACAATTATGAAATCTAATTTTAAAGTTGTTGGTGATTTTATATCGCTAATGTTATTTAAGTGTAATGGGGTTAATTTGTTGATCAATGTCACTTTGACAATTATTGAACAAATCGGTATGGTGTGGAGTGCACATTTGTTTAATTTTGTCTTTGTTGAAAGTATATTGCTATTTAGGGGCGAAGCCCCTAAACCGACAGGGGTCCGGGGGCAGCGCCCCTGGTAGCGGAGTCCAAGGGGCAGAGCCCCAGATTTTTGATAAATGTACCCAGTTTTGTGATCCATATTCTAGACCCGGATATAAGGTTGTTTATGACAGTTTGTGGACATTTTTAGGACATAAAACTGTCATGTGACAGTTTTAAGACAGGAAGTTATGATCATATCCGAATTTGTGGTTGGTACACTTCTTCTTCATAAGATCAAAACATTCTCTCTTCTGTTTTCTCTCAATTCTGAGTCTTATCCGATTAAAGATTGAGAGTACCACCCAAATACTTTAATCTGAAAGCCACAATTCTCAGAATTTACAAGTTTTCTATACCCCAATTCTAACAAAAGTTCCGATTCCGACTAAACTTTCCGATCGATATACCAATTCCGAAAGCCATATTACGATTCTGATTCCAAAAGAAATTTTGATTACGAGACCTGCTTGGCAACAAAGTTCTGATCATCGGTTCATTCCGAGTGAAGAATTGAGTTTCGATTCCGAACAGTCTACATAGCAATTCCGACTTCGATTTCCTTGAAAAATTCCGATACCGATTTCAAAAATTTTGAACATAGATTTCGACTCAACAGTAATTCTGAATATGGTTTTAGTACCAAACACTTCCACATCAATTACATCATCCCAATTTCAAATGGTTCTGATTTTGACTTTTCTGGTTTAACCGTCCAAATCGAGATTCAATCATGTTCATCTATTCATCATAAGTCTTCAAAATTTGCTTTCAACAAACATCCAATCGATTCTCCAAAGATCTATTCCATTCACAGATAGAACAATATCATCAGAAATTTTCAAGTTCAAAACAAATTAAATTAATCGTAAAATATCAAATCGACTGTAAGAATAGGAATGAGAAAATCGATGAAAAATATGATTTTGGATTAAAACTAACAAAAATCGATTCATGAGAATTAATGAAGACATGCTAACAACCAATATCCTTAGTCGATAATGATATAAGCACCGATTGTTAATCTTGATAGACCGTGAGAGAATGAACATATGGATGAACTGAGTGAACGATATACAAAGCAAGTGACGCATATGGGAACTCGTGATATAATATTAGGGTTAAAAGAATGGATCATGAACAGTAATGAGCAAAAACTTTGGGCCATATCAAAAATGATATAATAGATCGATTTTAAATCAAACAATTGATCAGATCCAATCAGAACAGACGAACAAAATACAAAACAGATTGAAAAAAAATACTTAGATGAACAATATAATACACCATAAGTCTTCATGAATAGTAGCTTGAACAAGAATCTTGATTCCAAAATGCCAAAACACCATAAATCTTCAATAACTTGTGTAGAAAATCATCAAATCAAGAACCGATACTTCAAAAAACAATTGATCTTCAAAGACCTGCTCTGGTACCACTTGTTGGGTCAAACCTCAAGAACGATTTGATGATCATAATGCGGAATATAAGAACGACCACAATAATGAAGATGTGATTGATGAACAAAATATTTTATTCAAGAACATGAGGAAATTAAACTATAAGAAAATACTAAATTAAATTTATTCTACCTAAGAAACCTTATTATGATTGGCGGCTACATCTTGCCTCACTCTTAACCTTAATTATAAATAATACATGACAATATATAGGGAATAAAACAAGTCTTGGGCCTAATAACCTACACATCATCAAGGGGGCCCATTATCATAATCCATGAAATACTTTGAACCCTACAAATGCAACTTGTTTGTGAGCAAAATAAAAAATGATCTTCAATGCACTCTAACTTTTTGGCCCGATTTTTGCATCATGCAGGACGTACTTACGAGGAACTTGATTAGCACGTGTAATAATCACAATGGTCTATACTAATTGAAGCCAACATTGAATAGAAGAACATAAATGATCGTGACACCTAGTATGGAAACTTGGCACAGGAGGTTGGGGCACGCTTCAAATAACAAACTTCGTTATTTAAATTTTTGGATAATTCAATTAATAATGTTAGTTTTGAACTTTGTGATTCTTGTGTAAGGGCTAAAAAACCCGATTACCTTTTCCCGATAGTTTACTAAAACCTTCTAAATTTTTTTACACTGTGATATTTGGGGTAGTTATTGAGTTCCATCACTTTATGGGGCTAGATATTTTTAGACCATCGTTGATGACCATAGTCTTGCACTATGGATCTATCTTATAAAATTTAAATCGGAAGCTAGCACTTGTCTAACAGCTTTCATAAATATGGTCGAAACACAGTTTTGAAAGAAAGTCAAGAGACTTAGAAATGACAACGGTGCAACATTCATGTCTAATCCTATGATGAATTTTTATGCTAAAAAGGGAATTCTCCTTAAGACTACATACCCACACACTCCACAAAAAAATGGGGTCTATGAACAAAAACATAAACATATACTTGAAGTAGCCATAATACTCATATTTCAAGCCAATCTACCCATCCATTTTTAGGGGGAATATATAATGACAACTACATACATCATAAATAGACTCCCATCAAAGGTTATTGGCAAAAAGACACCTTATGAGATCCTTTTTGGTCATTCTCCTTCATACGAACACATGCGAACCTTTGGTTGTTTAGTATATGGAAGAGATAAGAAGACAGGGGGAGACAAATTCGAGGCAAAAGGAAGATCTTTGGTGTTCGTGGGATACCCTAATGGACAAAAGAGGTAAAGAGTTTTTGACATGAAAGAAAAGAAGATCATCACAACACGAGACATAAGTTTTGTAGAAAGTGTTTTTCCATTCAAGACTGTTTTTCCCACTGAGTTCTCGGACCTTTTGGAAACTGAATTCATGAATAGTCCAAATAAACAAAATGCAATAAACAACCAGATGATGGAAGAAGACGAGATCACTACCAACTTGGACCAAAATGAAACTGAGGGTTCATAGCATACTGAACCCAAAGAAGAAACTCAAAATATGAGTGAAACACAACCTATTGACACGACTGTCACAACAAAAAATGAAATGAATTTGCCTAATGTTGAAAGAAGAAGAAATCAAACACGGGTAGCACCCAAAAGACTAGAGAATTTTGAAGTCGAACTACCGCCATCTATAGAACATTTGCAAACCGTGGCCAACTCAAGTTCCACTACGGTACATCCTCCATCTCGCTATGTTTCTTACAAACAATTCTTAAACTCTCACAAAGCTTATCTGTTGGCCATCACCTCCCATGATGATCCTAAAATCTTTCATCATCGAGTAAAAAATACAAAATGGATAGAGTCTATTAATAAACAAATAGAAGCCCTCGAGCAAAATGACACTCGTACACTTGAATAATTGCGAACCGGTGAAGGGTCCAATTAATGGTTTGGTCTAGGCTTTCGTTGTAATAGGTTAATTTGGGTATGTATGCAGTTTTGATAGTTTTGTTGGTAGTTTACGACCTTGTTATGAGTTTACGACCGTAAACCCAGAGTCGGCCCAAGTCCACTATATATAGAGGCTATGTAGGTCATTTAATGGTTGGTGATGCCACATAGTTCACGGTTGTTGTAAACAAGTTGTACCAGACATTTTTCGTTAATAGAAGCGTATGCAAGCTTGTTCTTGATTCTATCTCTACTTCATTCTCATTATAATCAATTGTTTTATTTGCTTGATCATTGGTAAGATCCATTTCAGGACCTTACAATTGGTATCAGAGCAAAACCAGTGTCAAAGCATCTTACAATCGAGTTTTTGGCCATATTCCTCACTGTTTGAGATTAGAGTTGGTGTTTGCTGCGAAGGGGAATTAAGTTTAATAAAAAAACATGATTTCTTGAATTTCTGGGAGTTTACTGCCAAGAGTTTACGGCAACAAACTCAGTTTACGACCGCAAACTCAAGAACTTTCTTGGACCGTAAACTTAGTTCTTAGACCGTAAATCAAGTATCTTCAATAACCGCAAGCTTAGATTTATAAACCGTATTCAGAAAACGCAAACTCTCGACCGTAAACCGAGTTTACGGCTGCAAACCCATCCTTGACCGTAAACTCTTGTGTTGACCGGAACCTCAATTTTTTTTTAAAAAATAATAATTTTTTTAAAATTAATAATCAATGGATTCACAAAGTCAAACACATCACCATGAGCTAGACTCTGTCATGGGCACAACTACTCGCATTCCAAGACTCTTGTCTGCAGATGGTTTTCCTGAGTGGAAATATCGGATAGAGAAGTACATTAAAATGAAGGACTTCAAAATTTGGAGAAGTATCATCAAGAATTCCGTCAGAATAACCACAACCGTTGCAGGGCAAGTAGTTTACAAAGCGGTTGAGAATTACATTGATGAAGGTTTTGAGAAGGTTGAGGAGCAGGAACGGGCTTTGGCCACTCTGACCATGGTCCTGTCTCCGGATATAGCTCACGATTTTAGGGAGTATACTTCTGCAAAGGCTTTGTGGGAAGCCCTAATTGAGGTATATGAAGGGAATGAAGATATGAAAGAGAGTCGCCAGGACATGCTGCGCCAAAAATTCAACATGTTCAATTACGTTCCTGGTGAGACCCTGTAGGCACAGCTACAACAATTCACAACTCTCACCACTGAGATGAGCATAGATGGAATCTTCTTGACAAAGTCTGAAATAAACAAGAAGCTACTAAATGCTCTTCCAAAGTCATGGGACATGAATGTAGCTGTTATTAAGAAGACCAAAGATCTAAATCGCCTTACTCTTGCTGAAGTGATGGCGATCATCAAGGCTTGTGATATTGATGATAAACATCGGGTGATAAACCATGTGAATTCGTATTTAGCTGCAAATCTTGGAATTTAATCTAACAATGCTCTTTCATCTCTCACTTTTCCCTCTACAGGTCAACCTTTTGCTGCTGAACAAGCTCAGACTCAATCCTTTTCCACTTCATCAGCTACTTCACTTCATGTTGCATCATCCATGACTCTTCCTCAAAACCCATCATTTGCTGCTTCTCAAGTTGCTTCTTCCCCTAATGGGGATTCTTCCTCAAGTGTTAAGGAGTGTGATGAAAATCTTGCTCTCGCCACAGGACTTGTTAACTGCTACAATGCCCTTGTAGCTAGAGATCTTCCTCCAAAATTGTCGTTTGCTAATCTGGATCAGATTCATCCAGAAGACGTGGAAGAAATGGATATTACATGAAAAATTTCCATGGCAGTGTTCATGGCTGTGACAACCCGAATAGGGGTGGAGCCAAGATTTCAGAATGAGGGGGGCTTATATCATAATATAATATGAAATATAATTTATATCTAAACCACATTTGTGGCTAGTATAGCTTAAGATCATAAGTCGTTTTCATGTATTATGGAATAAATAAAAAAATCTAAATTTATTTATTTTAAAATTTTCATATTATTTTCATTTAAAGTTTAATATTAACCGACTCTTCAATATTATTATGTCTTAATTAATAGTTAACATAATTTATATGAACAATTTAGAAGATGGAAATACTAACTAAATTATTAATAATTAATAACAAACATATTTATTTTCAATCAAAACCAAAGCTAACTTAATAATAAATATATGTTCTAAAGAGGACATCTTAACATTATCACTATAATGTGGGTAGGTCACACCAATAATATTCACTAGCATGTAATTATTAGTGAAATATAGATAGCAATATAAAACTTTGAAATTAGAATTTTTATTATAAGTTCAAAAATGATGTTGAAACTTGGAGTTCTGTAGTCGATGGCGGCGTTATTTGTCGATGATAATGAGTTGGGTATAAAGGTTCTAGTTTATGTGTTGAATAGAGTGATTTTTAATTTTATAAAGATTATTTAGGAAGTTTGTATAAGAAAAGAAAAGTAAATAAATTAGTTGGTTAAAGATAAAGGGGATATTTGACTTATTGGAAAATACCATGAATGTGAATGGGTAAAAGATAAACAGGAGGTAATATCATATTTTATAGAAATCTATTTGTCGGCCTACTCTAATTGGGGGTAGCAATGGGTAAAATGAATAAATGAAACTATGGAGAATCTTATAGCCTATCTATTAATATTCATATTCTTATGGTAATTAAAAGGGATAAGGGGGGTTGAACACCTGTTGGCCCCTGTACTCCCTCCGCCCTTGAACCTGCAATTTCTATCCTGTACAACCATTCACTTCAATAGAAGTCAGAACAGTTTCTGCTAACTTTCGAGCTGTGTAGAGTCAGTTTGAGTGTTCCAAAGCCTAGTGTTGTATCAGATAACTGGAGAGAGGATACCCTAGGGTTTATTGTGCAAAACTAAAGTCTCAATACTCCAAGAGTTTGGAGTTTACGGCCTAAACATGGAGTTTACAGTCGTAAACTCCAAAGATTATAAATATGACACTTAGTCATTTTACTCATTTTTCTCACAATTTCAAAGCTAGAACATCAAATCCTCTCAAGTATCATTTGATTTTACTTTTTGATCTTCAACTTGGTAAGTGTTTATTGCCCTAATTAGTTGATATCTTACTTAATCTAGTGATCTTACATGATTCCATCCACAAAAATCATGTTTCATAGATCTTCCAGTTACACCAAGAACACACAATAGTGTTCTTGGCCAAAACGACCAGTTCATGCTCCTATATCGTAAGCACTCTTGTTATAACTTATTGTACACTAGGTTTAACATGTTTAGGCCTTAGAAACATCAAGAATCAAAGGTTGAATCAGAGTTACGGCCAAGGATCTTCCAAGGCCGTAAACTCCCTTTAAGGGTGCGTTGATGCCCTAATCTCCTTCCTTATGCCTAGAACTTGGATTAGAACCAACCACCATTGAACTAGGGACCTTAAAACATCAAAAATACCATGAACCATTAGAGTTTACGGCTGTAATCACATGGAGAAATGGTCCATGGGCCGTAAACTCCACAAAGGAGTGAAATGATGCCATAATCACTTCCAAAGGCTTAGACATGAAGTAGGAATGCTCAATCTTGACTTATAGGACCTCAAAGCACCCAATGGCACTTAGTACCATGAGTTTACGACCATAAACTCATGGGGGAAGTGACCCTAGGCCGTAAACTCCATAAGGAGTGGTCCTTGGGCCATAAACTCCAATGCCATGCCATGCAACCTTTAGATGCAACCCTTCGATACCTGTAGCACTTGAATGAAAGTGTTTCCATGTCCTAGGATGTCTTAACTTGGTTAATTAGTTGTTAAATGACTAATTGGATACCTATATGTCTCATTATATGTTAACTAGGACCATTGTGTGTGTTCAAGTCTCCACTTGACACCTAGAACCTTGTCCGACACTTCCATCCAATCCACTCACTACAGGTGAGTTCATACCCCTTAACTAACCTTTTAAATGTTTATAAATGCTTTTATAGGCGGGGGGGAATACAAGTTGAATCATACTAGTTATTATATCAATCACATGTGATTAATAACTAGCATATAAATGGATTTACTACACTTTTAGCTGTTTTAGTCAGTATACTACTTCAAAATGACTTTCTCAAACGTTTTTACATGTTAAACTCTTTATCAAACTGTCTTACATACTGTATCTTTCCTTTCAAACTTTGTTATAACTGTGTCTCACACAAAGGTTTTCAGGTATTTCAAACTATGTTTCAAACAAAGGATTTTTATACTTCAAACTGTTTATGTCAACAAATTGCTTTTAAATCATTTTACAAAATGACATCAAGTCATCAAATTTATTATTAAACTCTTCAAATGTTTTACAAGATTTCTTTTATACTTTTTATATTGTCAAATGCATGTCTATATATGTATAGTTATGTAAGTAATATTTAAAGGACTTAGGACTGCTAACTCGCTTTAATTCCTTTTCCTTGTTTGGATGTGGCCTTAGGGTATTGGTTTTTTGTCCGAAGTTCGTCTAAATATTAGTTACATATTATGTATACATATGTAGACATAAAAGTTCTATCAGTCAGCTCAATACCTTTGGGTAGCAAAGGCATACCTTCATTCAGTCATATACATACATTACTAGTAACTATAATAGGTATAGTTAGGGATACTACTTACTATTCCTAGTACAAGGAATCACACAAGAGTCAGTTCATTCATGAGTCTATGCAAATATACTATTACATACTATAACAGAGAATAATAGACAAAGAATACTATAACAGAGAATAGTATAACATAGAATACTATAACAGAGAATACTATAACAGAGAATACTTGACAGAGAATACTATAACAGAGAATACTAGACAGAGAATACAATAGATAGAGTACTATTACTATAACAAGTATACTATAACAAGGTTCGGAGATAACATAATGTGAGATACTACTTCATGACACAGCGACCATTTCGTTATGTCACGTTTTTTAACCAGAATCTCCTGGAGGGAGAGTGTGAGTTTGCATATAGATCTATACTGGATTGACTATCCTACACCTTTGTTGTTCGCTACAGTGGGACTTGCAAGTCCACGGGTGCCAAATGTCATTTCTTCCGACGTCTTTCATTATCATGTTTTATTCAGATTAGCATTGTAACGATCATATCACATTTTGCCTTAAACCACTGGTTTAAGTTAGTTATTACTTCAATAATTAATACAAATAATACTGTAGCACACATATACATTTTCCCATTATATTCAAATTGTGATCTTCTCACATAAAGGGTAATATAAAACTATATTTTGGTAATGAGAGTCATACTTGGGAAAAGCTTTCATTTTTACAAAGAGACAAACATACAAAACATTCGAGTCTTGGTAGAAGACTACTTTTTATACTAGTAGAAAATATAGGATTTTCTAGGAGTTTTCAAACATATACAAAACTTTACATTGTTCAAATACAAACTTCTTCACCAAACATTTACTAGTCTTTTCTTTACAGTTTTACAAAGCAATGACACTAAAATACTTATGAATTCACCAGCTTAAATGCTGATCTACGCTTTCAAAATAACTTGTATTCTCAGGTCACCAATAGACAGGTACGACGACAAGGTGTTGTGAAGACGAAGCAGTCAAGACTCGTCTTTTATTTTGATTATTCATTATGTTGTTTTATTCTATGAAAGAACACAATTGTATCTAAAATTATACTATTAATGCAATGGATGATGTTGTTGCTTATTTACTACTTTGCATTGTTGTGATACTTTACATGACTTCCTCCACCCCAGAACGTTTCCGCCGTTCTTGGTTGTGGGGTGTGACAAGGGTGAAGCAGTTTGCTAAGAAGATCGGGAAGAACAACTGGGGTATGAGTGTCGATAAGAAGGTAGGGTTCAACAAAGGAAAGCTACATTGTTTCAATTGTCACGAGCCAGGTCATTTTGCTCGTGAGTGCCCGATGTCGGATCGAAGATTAAACAACGACAGGACAATGGTTGCGATGGGAAACAATCGGGGAGGTGCTCAGGTCAACGGCAAGAAGGCTATGGTTGCTCAGTCATTTGACTAGGAGGACCAGATGCAGGCCTTGAATATTTCAAAACCTGAAAATGCTCACCTAGCCCAAGTTAAAGATGAAGCTTCCGTGGAGAGTGTTGTTGCTGAAGAAAAGATGATGGATCTTCAGTTTGCGTTGATGGTATCTTCTAATTCTGAACCGAAGAAAAATGAGGTAAGTTTGCCTTCATGCTCTTTAGCTTGTATTGATTATGTTAAAATTCTTCATGAAGAAATAGAAACATTACGTAGAGAAGTAGAGGACCTTAGATATGAGGGTTATCAACTTAGAAAAGGACAAAAACCCCTTAAGGCCCAGTTAGAAACTAAAATAAAGGACTTTAGAAGACTTCAAGAAGACTACAGTAATAAATGTGAAAATTATGACTACCTAAAGAGACAGAACGTTGAGTTAATTATTGAACTTGAAACATTAAAGGGCAAATTTGAAACTGCTGATTTTAATTTTAGAAAATTTTATGTTTCAAGTGAAGTAGTTGCCAACATGATAGACCACTGGATGCAATTTAAACATAATCAGTCAAAGGGTCTAGGGTATGATAAAGTGCCTCCTCCTTTCAAACATTCATCTCAGTTTCAACCTTTGTCCAAGTAGGAGATTGCCAATGAACCATATATGGTTTATGGCAAGCCATCTGGTTTTGTTTCGGGAGGATTTATTAATGTTGAAAGTACTAACATTTCTACTTCTCTTGCAGATCAATCCTTAAATCAGTCAAAGCACGAAGTTGAAGGATCTGTTTCTGAAAATAAAACTGAGCCTGAACCTGGATTTTTAGTTTTAAATAAAGACTTTAATTTTTCTGATGTTGAAAGGGACAATGTTTTTTTGTGATTTTTATGCACCTTCTGATACTGGTTTGAATGTTTTGAAAGTGTTTGATGAGATGGTTGACAATTCTGATGTTTGTGATGATACTAATAAAAATCCACCATTCTCACAAGTTTCTCCATCTGATACAACCTCACTTATCTCACAACCTACTTCTTGTTCATGTTCATGTGAGAAAAGCAAGGGTGTCGGTATGGAAAACAAATATGAAAAGAGCAGTACATGTTTTAACAATAACAAACAGATTTGTTTCAATTGTGGTATTGGTGGTCATATAGCTAGGAATTGTCCTAATAGAATGTTTGTACATTATATGTCACAAAGAGGAGAGAGCGAATTTAGAGGAAGGTCTTTAACTAGAAAGTCCTCTAAAACTCGTTCTCGGAATGATGATTGGAAGGATGGTCGTAGTAGAAAACAGGGAGTTCTTCAAAATAATAAAAAGGTATTTCATAACAAAGTCCCGAACAGTTTTCCAAAACCGAACATGGCTCAGCCAAGATTAGTTTCGTTAAGGAGCAACTCTGGGTCTTCAACCAATTCAGGTAGAAAACCCAGGTGCTCAAGGCAAACTAATAAAAATCCTATTTCAAAACCATCGGTGACTGTTAGAAAACCTAATTATCAATGGTTGCCCAAAATAAGTTCAATCCATCATCAGTATCCTCTGGAAAATTAGTAAATAATGATAAATCTAAAAAGGCAACGGGTCAACCCAGGAAAGTGATGACCTGGGTTCCCAAATCTGAATGATCCCGCACATTTTGCAGGGACAGATGCAGGGGAATGTCGTCCGAACTTGGTTCGTCGACATCGGCTACTCCCGACATATGACAGGAGATATCTCCCAACTAAACAACATTCAATCTTTTAATGGGGGATATGTTTCCTTTGCAGGTGGAGAAGGTGGCAAGATCACTCAGAGAGGAGCCATTACAAATGGAGTGTTAAGTTTCGAGAATGTCAACTTTGCTCCTGAGTTAAAGCATAGTTTGTTGAGTGTGTCTCATATATGCGACAAAGATTATTCTACACATTTCAATGACAAGGAATGTATGATTCTCAAGCCAGGAATTGTCATCCCAGAAGAGTGGATTCTTGTCAAATCTAAGAGGTATGGAAATCCTTACATTATTGATATCAATAGAAATCCTCCAGAACAAGTTACGCGCCTCTTTTCAAAGATCTCAAAACAAAATGCAATGTTGTGGCATCGAAGACTCGGTCATGCTAACGCTAAAAACCTAAATTGTCTTGCAAAGAATGAGATGGTTCGTGGTTTACCTGTCAGAGATTTCATAACGTTTGAAAAGTGTGTGTCATGTGCCCAGGGTAAACATCACAGAAAACCACACCTGCCAAAATAGGTTAACTCAATCAGTCAGTTGCTCCAATTATTACATATGGACTTGTTCGGTCCAGTCAACGTCCTTAGCATCAACAGAAGTTCATACTGTCTAGTTGTGATTGATGATTTCTCTCGTTTTACGTGGGTCTTCTTCTTATCCAACAAAGTTGGGGTTGCAGAACTGATAAAGAAGTTCATAGTGCTAATTGAGAACCAAACTAACAATCGGGTGAAGGCGCTTCGTACCGACAACTGAACAGAGTTAAAGAATTCTATTCTTGATCATTTTTGTTCTGAAAAGGGGATTATGCGTCAATACAGCTCCGCTCACACACCTCAACGAAATAGTGTTGCTGAAAGAAGAAATAGAACCTTAAAAGACGCTGCAAGGACGATGTTGTGTGACTCTAAGTTACCAGTTTTCTTTTGGGCCGAGGCGTTCAACACTGCTTGCTACGTTCAGAATCATGTGTTGATCATAAAAGTGCAGATGAAGACTCCGTATGAGATTCTATATGGTCACAAGCCATCAGTCAGTCATTTTCGCGTATTTGGCTGCCCTTGCACCCTTCTTCACCTAGAGTCCAACCCAAAGTTTAATACCAAAGCCGATGATTGTTACTTCGTAGGGTATGTTGCACGCACCGCATATAGGGTATACAATAAGAAGACGAAGTAGATTGTGGAATCCTATGACGTGCGTTGGTTAGAGGAGAACGAAACGGATGCTCGAGTGGGTCCGGCTTGGTTATTTTATTACACATTGCTTTTCAAGACCATAAATGTGTCTTCGGATAACTCATCTGGGTCTTTCTCTGGTTCGAAGAATATTTCTGAAGACGAAGATGAATAAGTTGTCTACAGACCCCCAACGGTATCCTCTTTACCATCTGAGGGGGAGTCCTCTGCTTCGCCAGAGGGGGAGTCATCTGTACCACCTGATAGTCCAAAATCTCTAGTTCTGAATGATACTCTTGATGTTGAGGCTACACCACTCACTCCTGTTGAAATAGAGATCATGTATAGAGATGCTTCCACTGTCACTTCAACTTTTATGGAACTACTCTTTCCTGAAGACATTTCTAATGAGTTTGTAGCAGAGTCATCTGGTGTGGAACAATCAGCAAATGAAGGAAGTGTCAATATTCACAATCTTCCCGTCTCGCTTAATGATATCAGCCATGAGATACCCTTTAGAAATTCAACGTGATCATCCAATCAAGAACATCATTGGTCAGCTGGACGATGGAGTTAAAACCAGAAGTCAGAATGGAGATGTCAATACATGTCTCTACTCTTGCTTCATCTCTCAAATAGAGCCCAAGAATGTTGAAATGGCTCTAAACGAGCCCAGGTGGGTAGATGCTATGCATGAAGAGTTAAATCAATTTGAAAAACTCGGGGTTTGGAAATTGGTTGAGTTACCAAAGGGCAAAAAGTCTCTTAACACACGTTGTATCTGATTAACTACAAGCTAGAAACAAACCAAGGGGGAGATTGAAGGGTCCAATTAATGGTTTGGTATAGGCTTTCGTTGTAATAGGTTCTTTTGGGTCTGTATGCAGTTTTGGTAGTTTTGTTGGTAGTTTACGACCTTGTTATGAGTTTATGACCGTAAGCCTGTTTACGGCCGTAAACCCAGAGTCGGCCCAAGTCCACTATATATAGAGGCTATGTAGGTCATTCAATGGTTGGTGATGCCACAGAGTTCACGATTGTTGTAAACAAGTTGTACCAGACATTTTTCGTTAATAGAAGCGTGTGCAAGCTTGTTCTTGATTCTGTTCCTACTTCAGTCTCATTATACTCAATTGTTTTATTTGCTTGATCACTGGTAAGATCCGTTTCAGGACCTTACAACCGGGAAGAGTGACATAGACTACACATTGGTTTATAAAGTCATATACAAACCCACATGAGATGTTGAAAGATACAAAGCACGTTTAGTTGCCAAAGGTTTTACTCAAATCGAAGGCATCGACTTTCATGAAACCTTTGCACCAGTTGCAAAAAATTTCACCGTTCAAAGTATGCTAGTTGTTGACGCCAAGAGGCGATGGGTTATACATCAGCTGGATGTTAAGAATGTGTTCCTGCACGGGGATCTTCAAGAAGAAGTTTACATGAAGACCCACAAGGATTTGCAAAACAAGGCAACACACGAGTTTGTAGACTAAGAAAGTCATTGTATGGCTTGATACAAGCCTCCCACAACTGGTATCATAAGTTCATGAGGGCACTCTTGGATATTGATTTTAAACAATCTCGTACCGATCACTCTTATTTTACCTATAAAAAGAATGATGTATATGTCTCAGCACTCATATATGTTGATGATGTTATTCGTGTTGGAAACCCATATCATAAAATCAATGAAGTAAAAAAGTATCTAAATGTAGACTTTATCATCAAAGATTTGGGGCCCTTGAAATACTTCTTGGGCATAGAGGTTGCGCATACATCAGAAGGTCTGGTACTGAGCCAAAAAAAGTACACCCTAGATCTTCTAGAAGAAAGTGGGCTTCAAGGATGTCGGCCAAGTGACTTTCCAATGGAGTAAAATATTCGGTTAGATAATACCAAGGATACCCCTCTTGTTGATGCAAGTTGATATCGACGACTGATTGGAAAGCTATTACACTTGCAAGTCACTAGACCTGATATCACCTTTTCAGCGAACACTCTCAGTCAATTCGTTGTAGAACCTCAGCAACAACATATGGACGCCATCATTCAGATACTACGTTACTTAAAAACGACACTTGTGCAAGGAATTCTTTTACCCTCACTACAAATTAAACGACATTTAGTGGCATACGTTTTTATTGGCATATTTTTTTATGCCACTATATTATGCTTTTAGTGGCATATTTTATATGTTACTATAGAGTTAACGAATTTAGTGGCGTTTAACAAATTGTGTCACTAATATTCATATTTATTAGTGGCAAGATAATATAAAAATGCCACTAAAATATATAGATTTTGTGGCATACAGATAATTATTAATTATTTGCCACTAAAGATTTATTGTAATATTAATTACTGTTCTTTGTGCCAGTAAAAGAAATATGCGTTTTGTTTTCCTATTAAAGAACATAGGGTTAATTTCGACATTTTTAACTTAATTTGTAGTTGGTTATGGTATGTTGCATTACAGGATTAGTAATACTATTCGGTTATGGTTGGCACAGTTAGTGAACTCATATGGTTGCGATGGTCACTAGAAGATCTTCAAGCTCCATAAGATGGTCCAACTCCGCTATTTGTGACAACGAAGCCGCTACACATATTGCCAACAATCCGATTTTTCACGAACATACCAACCATGTGGAAATGCATTGATTTTTTGTTCGAGAGCGAGTGGAATCTAAAGAAATTCAGCTTATGCTTATCGTTACCAAGAATCAAATTGTTGACATCTTCACAAAACCATTTGGGACTAAATCTTTCCGTTTTCTTCTCGGCAAGTTGGGCGTTCCGAACCTTCATGCTCCAACTTGAGGGGGAGTGAAGGAAACCATATATACCATATCTTCTCATGTTATTTCCCTTATCTTTTCCTTATTGTATTTCATATCCCTTCTATGTATTCTATTCCGGGATTTTGTTTTAAACATTTTGTGTATATATATATATATATATATATATATATATATATATATATATATATATATATATGTATATCGATCCTTGTTATGTATTGAATAAAATTAAGCCTTTTCAACCAAATTACCCTTGATTTTCTCATGGTCATAGGTTGACGTGAAATATTAAAATTTAGGGTAACAAAACAGAAACATGTTCCAAAAAGTCTTACCCTAGGTAGAGAGATCGTGGAATTCAAACCACTCTAATGTGACCAGTGAGGAGTCAGCAACAATACACTACAACATTAAAACCCTATGGTGACGACAATTTCGGATCGTATACCGACGACTTGTCGTCGGTATAGAGTCGTCGGCGTAGCCGTGTTAGCATAGGTCAATAGAGTCGTCGATATAGCTGTCGTCACGATAGCTTCATCTATAGCGACGACTAGTCGTCGGGATAGAGGTTGTCAATCATATTTTCGAGGTTAAAAAATAAAGTTTTATTAATTACCTATAGTGACGACAAGTCGTCGGCACACCTATAGTGACGAGTTGTCGTCACCACAACGTTAATCTGTTATGATGACTAGTTGTCGCTATAGGTTTTTAACAGGAGCCAATGACATACCTATAGCGACGACTTGTCGTCGGAACAGGAACTGTTTTTTTTTTTTTTTTTTTTTTTTTTTTTTTTTTTTTTCAGTTTTACAAATTTAGTACATTACCATTCCTGCATTTTTAACAAATCCAAAACACATTCCAACATATATCAATTAAAATGCATTAACTAAGTACCATTGTTCAAATTCAAAACGTCAAATTCAAGTTCAAATTGAAGTTTAGTAGTTAACTAACATTGTTCAAATAACTAAAAAAGACATCAAACATCATTATCATAATCATATCCTTCTTCTTCTTATTCTTCTCCTTCTTATTCTCCTTCTTCTCCTTCTCCTTCTCCTTCTTCTTCCATCCTTTCGGCAACTTGTTGAGAGGTATTTGCTTGTGTGTTAGAGTTGAATAGAATGTTAGGAAATGGAGGTGGTTGGAAGCCCGGAATACATGTGGCCAATGATGCATTATATTGTTGCAAGTATTCTTGCATTTGTTGTGCATCAAATTGGGGTTGATATTGGGACGATCTTGAAGTGGAACATCGTTCATTTGGAATTAAACCGAAGTTGGCGGTTGGTCTCCTACCCACCCCGCGAGCATGCCCGCGTCTCGTCCCAAGGGCACGTTCTAAACATTCTTCCTCGTCTACTATTCCGCTTTCCCCAACCTCGCTTTGCATTTTCTCATATTCTTCTTGAATTTTTTCCTAAAATAAAGAAAACAATAAACATACGTTAATTAAAACAAACAATTAAACTTAAACATTAAAATAATAATAATATTCCTTAAACAAAAAACTATAATTAATAATAATAATATATTTAAACAACACATTCATTTTGTTTATCACTTACCCAATCTTCTTGTGCTCGACTTGTACACCAACCCGAACCTTCTTTGTAGCGCATTTGTCTCCAACCCTCAATATGTTGCAGCTTCATTCCCATTTTTTCCTATAATAAGTGAAATCAATAAATATATTTATACAAATGTTAATAACAATTTTAACTAATACTATAATAATTTATTACCTCTAAATAACGTCATTGAGCATAGGGTCTACATCCGTGAGCACTTGTGTGCGGAAGTTTCGACCTACAAATTTTATTTTTGTCCGACGTGCGTCTGTATTCATCGGTTAAAAATAACAAATCAATCATTTTGTTCCAATCTTTGGCGGACCAATCAGTCGGTGGACATCTTCTTGCCCTTTCCACATCATGATATCCACCAACTCTATCAAAATGGTTTTTCATATCATGCTTGCGGTCTCGATAAGCTCTTTGCATGTCTGCTTGGATACCCGCTCGAAGGGGTTCCCACAAGTCTGTGCCCCGGTACCTATTAATATCAAAATAAGTCTGCAAAAGGAAAAACATATTTGATTAGTAAAAAAATATTTAATAAGTGTAAAATTCAATACATATAAAATATATTGTATACTTACCTCTAGCTCGGGATATAAATCATTTTTGTAATCAATAGGAACACGACGCCAAGTATGATAATGCAACGGTACCTTTGATCCCACCAGATTTGAGATCAGTCTGACAAACATTTGCCCGTTGTCCCCTACAAATCGGAACGTCTGCCCGGAGATATCAATATTCAAATCCAAAGGCTTACACTTGTTGTTTTCATACTCATCGTACAAATTTAAGTTTCTCCCTTTGCCACGCTTCTTCACATTCACATTCTTTGTTTGTGCTACATTTACATATAGAATTGAAAATTTAGAAATTTAGAACTTTAATATATCTAATACTTAAAAATTTCATGTAACTTACAAGATTGGCAACCTGATGGTACACCGCGTGTGACCCTGTGTGGTGGTCTATCCCCACCGTCTCCTCCATGTTCCCTCGCGACTTCTGCCGTCTATTTAACAAATATTATAAACTTTAATATATCTAATATTATTTTGTTTTTTTTTTCAATTGCAGTATTGTACTTTTAATATATATATACACTTTATTTTTTTTCAATTACAGAAAAAAAACTCTTATCGATTGTTATTAGGTGAACTTGTGGCGACGACACGTATCGTCGGAATAAATGTCGTCGCCGTAGGCTGTTATTGTTGTAGTGATAACGACTGATATGGAGACAAGGTGATCGGAGCAGCAACAAAGGATTGTTGAGGCGGCAATGCACTCAATGGCAATGACAATTGACTCTTTTCAGGTTCCAACAAAACAAATGATTATTGAAAGCCATCTTACTAACATGTATAAGTTTATCGTTGTTGTCATAAATCATTGCAACAATCAGAGCTATATTAATTTTACATGTAAAATAGATTAACCCACTATACAATATAATCTTTCCAATATCTACACGCCAAAGTCAAATATAACCCAATGAACCTTGAATCTGCTAGTAATAAATAAATGTAGTGACATAACTTTAATTTAGAGGTGTCGGTCAATGTATTGCTTGATTTAAGTAACATATAGAGTGCATGCCGATGAGTCATTGAGGTACACTACATATAATTGACAAAATATATGACATATATATACCTACTAATTAATTGACAAAATTAACATGGTAACACATTCATCTACTTAATTAACAGTCGTAAAAACATAAGAAAATCTACCAAAGTTATTATTTGGACACAGATCTGATTATGTGATATTCCATGAGTTACTATATATATAGTTAAACTGCTAAATGAAAGATTGCATTCACATCACTATCTACTTCCAAATTACCTTTAAGGATTAACCCTTACCATATTGCACATAATATAATCAAACATTTGAAACTGTTGTAGGGTGTCGTGATTCAGTAGCAGGTTAGGAATATTTCTATTGAGAATAATTAATCAACTGTAATATATATATATATATATATATATATATATATATATATATATATATATATATATATATATATATATATATATTTCTTAAGTTAGAGATAAATATGTAAAGACAAAAAAGTCAACATGGAAGGTCCTGGATAAAAATGTACGGATATAGCTAAGTTTCGAAGAATACGAAAGGCTATTTATCAAGTTTAGGATAGGATCTCAAGTATAGAAGTATAGTGCATTCATTGTATGATAAGTTAATCTTGGCTTCATCTGTCAATGAACAGCCACCATAAACCAAAAGAAATAGATCTCTTGCTCATGGTCAGGAGTTATTCTAACTGAGAAATAGAGAAAATAACTAATACCTATTAACGCGGCTGTCATATATTAAAATAAATCTAATTGTACAACTCCTATAAGGCAAGTGGTGGTTTGTATTTGACTTTTTTTGTTATTATATAAAGTGGGTATTTTTTATCATGATTTAAAATTGGTTATATCTAGACAACTTGCGCTCTATATATAGCACCTTAAACGCGAAGACTTGGCACATCTTCTTATCATCTGTTCGATCATCAGTACAAACATAAGTGATTTGCTTTCAATAAGTTAGTCACATATATCGAGATTTAAAAGTCAAACCACATCATCATCAATGGAGGCTCCTGTTGGTTTCCTGGTTGTTTCTCTTCTTCTTTCTTGCTTTGCAACTACTTGCTATGGTGTTACTTTCTCTTCCCTTCAGAGGACTCTTGAAGTCACTGCTTCACCAACACAGGACCAAGGTTTGACCACAAGTCTGAGTTTAATCTTAAAGAACACATGACACACATATTATGATTCCTTCATATTCCAATTCAAATTCCATTGCTTCCAAAACCATTTTTATGAATAAATTTTTTTGTTGATTAAATATCATTGAATTGGGTTTTACAGTTCTCAAGGCAGGGGATGCAAATATTACAGTCACATGGGGATTAAACCGGACAATCCAAGCTGGGACAGACTCGGCCTACAAGACCGTAAAAGTGAAACTATGCTATGCACCCATCAGTCAAAAGGACCGTTCATGGAGGAAAACAGTCGACGAAATGAAAAAGGACAAGACTTGTCTCGTAAAGATTGTGGCTAAGCCATACACTGCATCGAACAACTCCTTTACATGGACTGTAGAGAGAGATATTCCTACTGGAACTTATTTTGTGAGGGCCTATGCCTTCAATGCTCACGATGAAGAGGTTGCCTTTGGCCAGACCACAAATGATAAAAAAGAGACGAATTTGTTCAAGATCCAAGCAATCACAGGTCGCCATGCATCACTTGATATTGCTTCTGTCTGCTTTTCTGCTTTTTCCATTGTCGCTTTAGCCGGTTTCTTCTACATGGAGAAGAGTAAGGGAAAGGCATCCCAACAGAAATGAGTTTCTCAACAAAACGGTATGGGGATTAATTTCTAGTTATAACGCGTCTCATGTTTCAATACTGTTAAAAAAAAATTGTATTTTTGTTTTTACTATGGTGATGAACTACGTGACTTATCATGGGGAGTGAAGATAAATATAAGATGGTTGTAATAGAGATTGACTAATCATGTTTTTTCTTGTTTAAAATGGGAAGGAATATTTTCTTTCATTGTTTTAAAAATGGATGTGAAGTTACACTTACGTCTTCTTTCATTACAACTTGATGACTTTATTGATGGTTACTAGTGTGCGTTGTGCACCTTGTGACCGGGATTTAAGCATTGTATTAATCTAAATTATCTAAAATGTTTGATTTCGGTAAATTCGCCAACAAAAATGTATAACTCACCCGGAATTTCAACTGTGCTTGCAAAATTATGAAAATGTTTGTTAGAGTTTGCAATGTATTCTATTGTTTTAATACAGTAACTAGATATGTTAAGCTACACACTTTCGATTTCAGTGTAACTTATATTTTTAGTCATAAGTCGTTATTATGGACCTATAAATAAGATTTATCTATAATTACAAGTCAAAATATTGATTTATCTACTTACGAGAGATGTGTCTAGAATGGTCACGTTAGTTTGGTTGTTGGATTTTAGAAAGGTTATATGTTGTAATGATCCTGTCTCCCAACTATCCTTCCTGGCTAATCCTTACTTGATAGAATTGTCGGTATTCATTGGGATTAGTGATAGGTCTAGCCTACATTGCAAAATTTCCATTAGATCTAATAGTTTATAGTACTATATGTTAATACTCGTTAGGTTTGTTGCTCGTCAGTGGGAACGTCCGGATATCTATTAATCTTCGAAGCAACTGTCCATGTGAGTTCATCTCACTATATTATGTATTCTAGTATATATCCGTGTATGTTAGGATATAGGAACCAACAGTGTAGAGCCCATAGTATAGCTTTCTATGTGCCTGTAAAGTCGAATATTTAGTATCTATATGCATGATTATTGATATTGTCACACCCCGAAAACCGAAGGCGGAAACATTTCCGGGGTTGACTCCACGTTGAGTATCAAATTCAATGTACATAGTAAGTAAAGTAAATCAACCATTAACATATATGAAAGTTTTACATTTGTTTCAAAAGCATAAGTTATACAAGTGATACATATCATATATAAACAACACGAAACGAGTCTTCTGCGCACTTCTTCTTCACCAAAAGAGATCGTCAGGTACCTGTCTAATGTGAACCTGAGAATACAAGCGGTTTGAAAATCAGCATAAAGCTGGTGAGTTCATAAACGGTTTTGTTTTCTGAAAATGTACGAGTTCCCTTAGTTTTCTGAAAACGTGGTTATCCAAGAAAATCCCATATTTTCTTATGTAAAGTTAGTTTCAAAATCCGAAAAGTAAAGTAAACGATGTACAATGAAAAACATGATTGTTTATTGTGAATTGTAAAGTTTAGTTATCCAACTCGTTATACTTTTCTGGTTACATACTACTGTTACTCGGGAAAATGCTATATTTTCCTACATGTGTGAGTGTGAACTATTACTGGTTCTATGTGAGCTAACTCATACTGATTCCGATTATGTTCATTATTATCCATAGGAAAACCCCATGTTTTCCTGAATGAGTGTGGGTGTGCTATTACCAATTTTGTGTATGCTAACTATTACCGATTCTGATTATGTTCATTGTTGTCCATAGGAAAACCCCATGTTTTCCTGAATGTGTGTGTGTGCATCATTACCGATTCTGGTTATGTTCAGTGTTCTCCCCGGGAAAACCCCACGTTTTCCTGATTGTGTGTATGTGTGTGCCTGTCATCCTTGAACGTACATTAGCTTTACTACGTACATAAAGCTAGTAAATGAGTCTAAAGCGTTAATAATCTAGATTGCGAGTCCTTAACCATACTCAGACTAGATATGACTCGAGTCGTTGCCAGTATCCTTTTTATGACTTTCGTCACCCTTGAACCTTTCGGTTCGGCTGTAGCTAGCAGCCAGGTGCGGGATTGTCAGTCCCGTATAGATCTATACACTCAAGTCACGCTCTCCTACGTTCGGAGATTCTGGTTACATGGGCAGTCCTCCATTATCTCGTGCCGAGGAAGTGTTACAAGGACATGTCTCCAATCTTTAAGATTACTCATCACTTCTCGCCTAGAGAAGTAGTATCTACGACTAACTAAGTTCTAACGTGCCTGTCCTTTACACTCGAGCCTAGGTGTTTTATTAAGAACATTACACTCGAGCCTAGGTGTTATCTAAATGATGACTGTCCTTTACACTCAAGCCTAGGTGTTTTATTAAGGAAATTACAATTGTTCTAAGTTATTTAATGATTACTTGTCCTTTACACTCGATCCTAGGTGTATTATTAAGGACATTACAATTGATTTGTGTATTATGATTATATTTATCTAACACACTCGAGCCTAGGTGTATTGTTAAGGACATACAGATGTTTTATGTTTTCTGATGGTGTCTGTCTTTTACACTCGAACCTTAGTGTTTTATTACAGACATTACAATGGTTTATGTGTCCTATCAGTTTAAGTGTGAACAATCAAACGTGAAGTATACATTATAACAGTGTATAATAAGAATTGAAAATCGGGTTAAAACAAACAACTCTTGCAAGTTAAAACAGTTTATTAAAAGGTTTTCAATTCTTAAAAATGTACAATTATGAAACCATTTAACTGAAATCGTAAGTTTAAGTACAAGATATTCTTGTACTTTTGCTTGTATTCCCCCCCTGAAAACATTGAAAAACTATTGAAAAAGGGTAGGGGTATGAACTCACCGGACGCGGAAATGTGTCGGTTTCGGATGCTAAACGTCAAATCGAGGCCTGATAACACGCGAGGTTCCTATGTAAAATGAAATGGCATACAAATATATCTAATTAGATTCATAAACTCTAATTAGATATGAAGTTACACTCCAACAAACGAAAACACCTCAAAACGGGTGTTTGGAGTGACCCGGGTGACATCTACGGACGGGAATTGAAGCGAGGGACTTGGGATTTGAGTTTACTCCCCAAGAGTAAACTCCCTAATGAATTTACAACCTTAAACAACACTCACACATGAGTTCACAGCCGTGAACTCATGTAGGCATGGGTAATGGATTCTAAATGGCTAATAACACTTGGGAAGGGTTGGAACAATTTTTCCTAAAGCTTGGGGTTAATTTAAAACATCAAATAACAACACTTAGGGGAGTTTACGGCCTTAGCATGTAGCTTACGACCGTAAACTCGTATACCCCCATGAATAAGTGTTTTTAATGTCTGAAAGTTAATCACATGTGATTCTAAAAATTCCTACAAGCCTTGAAATGAATTTGGGGCACAATTTGACATACTTTTAGGAGTTTACGGCCATGGAACACATGCTATGGCCGTAAACTCTCAAATGATGAGTTTGGTTGTGTTTAAGGCCCCTAAACTATTTTTGGTTGGATCTATGATTTATTCTAAGGCTTTTGGTGGTGTTGGATGGCTTTCTAACACATTGGAAATGAGTTTACTCTCATTGTTGAGGGGTTTACAGCCCAAGAACATACCTTGGCCGTAAACTCATACAAACCCCTCAAAATTCATGTTTGAAGTGTTCTAAGTCCATTACCAAGTTCCTAAAAGTCATAACTAGGTCTACATTGGGTCATGGAAGGGTTTAAGGGCTTAAAACCCCTTTTAATATGGGTTTACAGCCTAAGCACCTTCCTGGACCGTAAACTCATATACAAGCCTCTAAATCATGAATTAATCTCGAATTTGAAGATCCAATATGATGCAAAATGAGTATAGGAAGGTACCTTGAAGATTTGAGACCTTAAACTTGAGATTTGGACCTTTAAATCTAGTTTGAGGAGAGAGGTTGGAGTGAAAGTTGTAGAATGAAGCAAAAGCTTCAAAATGAAGACTTGGATCACTTTAAATAGTGTCCAAGTTCGGGACACGGTAGAATTCTACCCGATACCGGCGTTAGACGGGGCTTTTGGTCGCACCCGACTAATTTGTCGTAACCCGATATGGTTGATTCTAGAAATGTTCCGATCATTAATATGAGACTTTAGAATGAGTTCTAAGGGTATTAAGACACTTATTAAGTCATAAAATAAAACCCACATCAACGACTTAATAAAAGGTCGGAAACGGAAACGAAATCGGAAACGGCGATTGGATGATCGGAACGAGTCGCGGGAAGGGTTACATTTAGGGATATGAATTTCGGGTTGTTACAATATCCCCCCATTAGAGGGAATTTCGTCCCGAAATTCAAAGATTCAAACGCAAATCACGAAGTGAAAAGAGATATGAGGATGAATCTATTGCTTCGGGTCTTCAAGCTCCTAAGTGGAATCGGGTCTCCGCTTGACATTCCAACGAACCCTCACTGTCAGGATGTGTCTTTATTACACATGGTTAACCTCTCAATCCACGATCTCAATTGATTCATCCATGAAGGTTCGGATTTTTATTGATTTTGACCTCGTCAAAGGGTGACTAAGGTTTTCGTCAGGTTAGCACTTCTCACAAACAACGTTGTGGAATACCGAATGCTCGCTGCTAAGTTCCTGAAGATAGCTCGGAGAGGGCTATGGAATCGGTTCCTAACGAGGATCTCGAAGAGTCTAAGGTTCCACAAGTTATGTTTTCCGCACTTCCCAAGGCGTACTATGTCTTTCCAGGGTAAGACTTCCAACAAGTGGGTACATTTTCACATGGCAGAGTAACTAAGGGTCCGATGGTTCTAAGGGAAACTTCTACATGAGTCTACGATTATAGTCGGCGGAACCCAAGAATCGACAAGTTTCCATGGGTGTTCCCGGTGTCGACTAATTCTTTATTGCCTTTGCTTTTGGAAGGGTTTATGAGTATGACTGCTTTGCTTATCTACGGACCAAGAAAATGGTTCGACCGAAGGGCGCCACTACTACCTCGTAGTGATCGCATCAAGCCCTGATTGCTGACTTGCACACATCGTGCTCACTGAAGTTTGGTTACGAGATAATTCCTAGAATTAGGTCGATGCGAGACTGGACTGGACGTTCGGAAAGAATTCCCAAGAATTCTTTGGAAACAGTATCGGGGAAGGAATCGTAGACTTCTCGTTTCTCGATGATCACTCGGACGAGAGATACATGGAAAGACTTTTTAAGCTTTGATGTACGAAGATCATGATAGTCGAGTCAGAGGAAGGTTGGAACGAATGGCCTTCTCGAAACTAGGAAAGACAACATGAATGAGGCTCAATCATTACATGCTAAAGGTGACATCAAAGCATCTCATAAAAAGTTTGCCACTAGGTCGAATGGAAAAAGAATATCGCTTGGATTGAGAATACAATCTATGGATACGACACAAGCGTTCTCGTTCTCACGTGATAACCATCTCGAAGATATACATATGCTTATAAGTTATTGTGAATTAGTTAGGGAATAATGGCGGAATGACAAAGAGATCGGGAGCCTATAGGCCTATGTGTTAACAAAATGGAATGCAGGCCGTAAGTATACATTGACATGTGTTAACGAAATGGCATGTAGGCCGTAAATACACCTAGACTCGTGTTAAAGACCAAATGGCATGTAGGTCGTAAGTCTAAGATACACATATTATTTGTATGCATGTATGTGTATTCTGATATATGGTATATTGGAGAAACTTACTAAGTCTAACGTTTACCCAGTTATTATAAATGTTTTTTCAGGTAATTCATGAGAATGGCAAGGTTCAACTGTACATACGCACATTCACAATCATGTTTCTGCATAATGTAATAAATAAATATTCTGATGTAAATTAATATTTTGGAATAATAAAAATGAAATTTTTTGTTGAAAAATCAAGACATTACACCCACACATATTCTTGGTCATTCATATTTGAAGATTTGCTAAAGTGTAAATGTGGTGGAACCTCAAGGATGATCTCCCCCACCTTTGGAATCACTTTTAGAATTGTAACGAATTTTATTTTACGTATTTTTATAATTAACCAATGTTAAAGGGAGTAGGATTAATGGGCATAACTCGAGGATAAGGTGGGGTTACAGCTAGGTTTAATGTTTTCTTCACAAGACTCATATTGTAAAGGCATATATTTTGCTTCAAGACATACGGGGAAGGGTTTAGTATTTGTTATGACATCAACAATATTGTATCACAAGAAAGGTAGTTGGAGAAGGATTTTCAAAAAACTCAACTTCTTTTATTGGTGAATCTACATCGGTTAAAGAATCGTCTAAGTTATTTTGAGATAAAAGAAAATTTTGGTGATTGAATTTGTAACATCCATAAAATTTACGCCAAATTTAAACTTTTAATATCAACAAAAGAAATCACTAGTAATTGTTTACAAAACATTTCCAAATCAATTATCATCAGAGTGTCCCAAAAACAGATCATAAGGATGTGGAGCGGTACGGTCACGCCTTCGCCTTCCCACGGTCTCCTGAAGTACTGTGACACCCAAAGTTTTGAAGGTCAAGAAAGGAAAGGAAACCATAACTTTAAGGAGGGACTCGGCGAGTCCGAGTGGGATCCAGGCCGAGGAGTAAGTAACCGACTTGGCGAGTCGGCCAAAGAGACTCGGCGAGTCTGGTCTGTACGAGGAAAACCCTAAATTCGGGGCTTGGAGCCTATTTAATCGTCTCATTCTCTCCCCTAAGGTTCCTTTACTGTCTCTTACACCCAGAACACCGCACCCTAAGCCTCCATTGTGCTCATTCAAGCTTTTAGCCATTTTGAGTGATTTAAAAGAAGAAGAAGAAGAAGAAGTGGGAATCACTGAAGCATCAAGGAGTGGCCTTGGATCCGAAGATTGGGGAACCCTTCTGAGATATTGAAGGTATTAAGTCGTTTCTCTCCTTTAGATCTTCTTTGGTTATGAGTTTTGGGGCTTTTAAGCCATGTTTAAGATCAATATCGAGCTTGAAGTCTAGATCTGAAGTTTCTACCTCAGATCCATGCTTGTTTTGGTTTAGAATCCCGTAAAGCATCAGCCCTTGAGTCGATTATGGAGCTTTCTTGCCGTAAACCCTAGTTTATGGTGTATTTTGCCTAGATCTCCTTCTTTACACGTAAAGTTTGCAACTTTACATGAGAAATAGGCTTGGGAAGGGTAGGTCTACAGTTTGGAGTCCATGCATGACTCAAAAGTCCTATGCATGTATGTAGATCGGAATGGACTCGGCGAGTCCTTCGAGTGGACTCGGCGAGTTGCTTGAAGATGAGGAGGAACTCGACGAGTGGGATGAACAACTCGTCGAGTCGGATGAACTTGGGCATGAACTCGACGAGTTGGAAGAACAACTCGGCGAGTTGGATGAAGATTGCCTGGTACTCGGCGAGTCTGTTCTCGGACTCGGCGAGTTAGTTCAAGAAAACCCCAAACCCTTCGAGTTAAGAATCGAGTCAGAGAGTCGAGCAAGGACTCAGTGAGTTGGACAGGACAGGATGCGGGAATCAGTAGACTCGGCGAGTCAGGGGCTAACTCGGCGAGTCAAGTCGCGATTGGAAGGACTTTGAGCATAAGAACTCGGCGAGTCAATAAGTTGACTCAGCGAGTAGGGTTGACCTGGAAGGTTGACTTTGACCAGGACTTTGACTTAGACCAGAATTGACTTGGTTGACTGTCGGGGGTCAATTAGTCTAAATGTTGCATTGATATTGGTAGCTCGGGGAGCTAGTGGAGCAGGAGTTCAGAGAGTTGTCGGTCGGTAGCTAGTGGGATCATTAACAAGTTCAGCCAGTGCAGGTGAGTTTCCATTTTGTATGAATGGGTCTACGGCCACAATGCCGGCCCATGTAGTTATGAGTAGATAACCCGGGGGTTAGCCCTAGGCACAGTATGCTAGTATGATATTCAGGACGAGGTCCAGTGATAGCGGGCGGGTGCCCAAGGATTGGTTTATGTGATAGTTTATACTTGTTTTCTGTGTGATACTTGTATGTGCCTGGTAGGGAGGTGAGTGTGGGCGAGGTCCCGCATCTCACCAATAGCAGAGTGTGGATGGTGTTCCACATCTCATTAGCAGCAGATCCGGGGAGAGGCCCAAGTTAGGGAAAGAGTGAGTGTGGACTGGGCCCGTATCTCACTATCAGTGGGAGCATGGACGGGGCTTCATGACTCATCAATAAAGATCGGTTGTTAGGACCGAAGGGTAGTCAGATACGTCTGACAGTATGTGATATTATGTTTACATGCTAGCATGATCTGTTATATGAGTTAGAGGCGGTAGGGGGAGATAGTCCCCCAGACTACCGGTCGATAGGGCCGAAGGGGCGGTCGTGCCCAGCCATGCTAGATAGATTATGTGATATATGTGTTATGTGGTAGTAGTAGTGGGTGAAATAGTCCCTAGTACCCGGTCGAGAGGACCGAAGGGGAGACCAGCACCCATATATGCTAGTCAGTATCCGGTCGAGAGGACCGAAGGGGAGGTAAGCTCCCAGATATACTAGTCAGTATCCGGTCGAGAGGACCGAAGGGGAGGCCAGCACCCAGATATGCTAGCCAGTATCCGGTCGAGAGGACCGAAGGGGTAGGTCGGGCACCCAGATATGCCTGACAATATGTGTATGTTATGTGATTGTATGGTATGAGGTATGATGGGGGAACTCACTAAGCTTCGTGCTTACGGTTTTCAGTTTTGGTTTCAGGTACTTCCAGTAGCAGATGATGGAGCTCGGGATGATCGCATGGCACACACCATAGATTAGTCAGCCTGGGAATGTTTTACTCTGATAATGAACATGTGTTTTGAAAACTATTACTTTGATTATGCTTCGAATCTATGATTTTACTTTAAGTAATATTTTATTGAAAGAAATTTTTAGTCTTGAATTTTGGGACGTTACAAGTACCAGAAACAATAAACTGAAAACTGTAAGCCCGAGGGCTTAGTGAGCTACCCCCAAAATACCAATACCACACTGGCAGAAACCATATCATTATCAATCAATCAATCAACATGCATACTGGGCCATCGTCCTGACTGGTCCGCCCTACTGGGCCTACAGTCTATCTGGATCTATCCCGTGCCTTCGGCATGACTGGTCCGCCATGTGGGCCTACAGTCTCCCCGGACCGCTCATAGGGTATGTTGGCCTTCAGCACGAAGCAGGACCGCCTCAACCCAAACAACAAGAAAATAACCATGTGCGCATAACTTATTATATACGGGCATATACAAGCATCAAGCATATCTATTTTACTGATCATCAATCATAGAATTGTCTAGAGCACTGACCTAGCAGGTCACTAACATACCAATCCCTATGGATCATAACATACTGTCTACCCTGATTTCAATCAAGCAGAGCATAATCACATGTAGCATACCATAACAATAACAACTAAAAGGGTCGGCCTTGGTGCCGTAGACCCTAGCGATATAGTGAGGATAACTCACCTCGCAGATGTCGACTCAGCAGGTAAACTCCAACTCTCGGATCACTCGACACAGGCTCCACCATCTATGATCATAGTTCAATATACTTATAAGTCCTTAACCTTATAGGGTACTCCATAACCCACTAGTCAACCCTTGATCAAGGTCAAAATCCTCAATCAAGGTCAACAGTCCATGTTGACCTCAACTCGCCGAGTTTACTCAACTACTCGCCGAGTCCCTTGAAGCACATTCCAACTCGCCGAGTCATCGGGGTGACTCGTCGAGTTCCTTCGAATCCTGATCAAACCTTAAGGCCATCCGTCGAGTTCCCTCCTTGCAACTCTACGGATATACATGCAAACATATCCCGGTTAAAACTCATCCGACTCGCTGAGTTGTTCTTCAACTCGTCGAGTCTTATGGCAATCTTCATCAGACTCGCCGAGTAGTTCGTCCAACTCGTCGAGTTTAATGCACGTCTTTATATGACTCGCCAAGTCGGCTTTGCATCTTGCCGAGTTCCTTCAGTCATTTCATCATGCAGACGTCTTTAAGCCATGGCAAGGCCCCAAATTGCAGATTCAACTTCCTTAGGGACGATTATCACGTAAAGTTGCAAACATTACGTGCATGCAAGGCCCCATTGACTCATAAAGCTCAAACTATGCTTGAAATGGGGTTTCACACTTAGGGAGGGGCTCAAACTTGCCAAGGCTAAGAACTTTATGGTCCTACAATCCATAGAGAGTTCAGATCTGAAGTTACAACTTCAGATCTTGGATCACACTCCAAAAATGACTTTATAATCCAACCAAGAACCCTAATCTCCAACCAAGGAGGTCTAGAACGAAATAGATAGGGGAATAACAGCCTGATACCTTCACAAGAGATGACAATTGAAGTAGATCCGGGTTTCCCCCAAGCTCCTTGCTTCAACCACTTGCTTCCCAAGCTCTTCTCACCAAAATCCTCTTCCATGGCTTCAAACACACAATAGGCACACACACACGAATTAGGGTTTGTTAAGAGACTGCAAAGAGGCTGAAAGAGGTTTGTGTTCCCTTAAATAGGGTGCACAACCCCAGGATTTAGGGCTTCATCTGCCAGCTCCTACTCACCTAGTCCTAAAGTGGACTCGTCAAGTAGTTCACTTGACCCGCGATCCTTCTCGCTGCTACTCGACGAGTAGGTCAACCAGCTCGTCGAGTAGGGCCTAACCCAATAACTCATATTTATATATTTAAACAATACCTGAGAATCGGGGCGTTATAGAATTAGTGCCCTTTTGATGTTTATGAACTTATCTTAGAATTGTAGCATCCTTAACATCTTGTTATTGAACAATATATCATTAATTTGTCCCATAAGTTCTTTGGTATTCAACTAGCACTCGAAATAATTTGAAGTAGATTAGGGTCACATGTATATTGTAGAAACCAAGATTTGAGACAGACGCCAATGAATTACTAATCCTCGTCATTGTCCCCAACCGATTTTGATTTCCCTTTGATATTATTGGATACCTTTTCACCTTTACACATGTCTAAAAGAATTGACTTTATAGCTGGTACTTTGAACCATCCATCACTCTATGAAACTAAATTGAAAATAAACATTGGTTAAGTTATTAAGAAGCTGATGGGATGAAGGAACAACATTGGAGGAGGTCACTAGTCATGAGGTTGATAGGAAATATGAAAATTAAGAGTAAATTAACTAATCAAGAATCATTTATTTGATACTAAGGCAAGACATTGAGTATGCAGATAGGTGATGATTTTAGTATGAGTTACTAACATTTAAAAATTGTTGATTCTTTGCAGGTTTCATAATACAATATTACAATGGATTATTTTGCTAGCATGCATGTATAAGTTTATTGTTGTTGTCATAATCATTGCCGCAATCAGAGCTATTTTTCACATGTAAAATAAATTAACCGACTATAATAATAATGTTGCCAATATATACAACCCAAAGTCAAATATAGCACCATGAACCTTGTATTAGTAATAAATAAATGTAGTGACATACCTTTTCTTCATAGGTGTCGATCGATCAATGTATTGTTTGATTTAATTAACATAGAGAGTGCATGTTGTGAGTCATTTACACTATATATAATTCACAAAGTAAATGACATATACCTACTAATTGTGAAAATTCACATGGAATCCATGTACTTAACAGTAATAAAAACATACGAAAAAAAATACCAAAGATTGCATACACGTCACTATTTACTTCCAAATTACCAAGTCTTACCATATTAAACATAATATAATCAAACATTTGAAAATGTTGTAGGGTGTCTTGATTCAGTAACAAGTGAGGTATAAGTCTTTTGAAAATAATTACTTAACTGTAAGGTATATATTTCTTAAGTTAAAGATAAGTATGTATAGACAAAAAGTCTGCATGTGAGTTCCTGGATAAAAATGTACATTATGTACGGATATACCTATGTTCTGAAGATTAAAAAGTGTTGAATATCAAGTTTAGGAGATGGTCTCAAGGATATAAGTACACCGCATTGTATGATAAGTTACTGTTGGCTACATCTGCCAATGAACAGCCAACATAAACCGAAAGAAATTGATCCCTTGAACATGGTTAGGAGTTATTCTAATTGAGAATTTGGGAACGAACTAATACCTATTAATGCGGCTGTCATATTAAAATAAATCTAATACTATAAAGCAAGTGGTTTGTACTTGACTTTCTTTGTTATTATATTAAAAGCTTTTTTTATTTGTTTATCATGATTTAAAATTGGTTTATTTCTAAACAATTTTCCGTCTATATATAGCACCTTAACTGAGAAGTCTTGGCACATCTTCTATTCATCTGATCATCAGTACAAACATAAGTGAATTGCATTCAATAAGGTCTTCAAACATTTTGAGGTTCAAAAGTCAAACAACATCATCATCAATGGAGGCTCCTGTTGTTTTCATGGTTGTTTCTCTTCTTCTCTCTTGCTTTGCAACTACTGGTTATGGTGTTACTTTCTCTTCCCTTCAGAGGACTCTTGAAGTCACTGCTTCACCTACATAGGGCCAAGGTTTGACCACAAGTCTTACTCTAATCTTACATAACACATGACAGATTATGGTCCTTGATATTCCAATTCAAATTCCATTCTTTCCAAAACCATTTTTATGAATAAATTTTTTTTGTTGATTAAATATCATTGAATCGGGTTTTACAGTTCTCAAGGCAGGGGATGCAGATATTATAGTGACATGGGGATTAAACTGGACATTCCAAGCTGGGACAGACTCGGCCTACAAGACCGTAAAAGTGAAACTATGCTATGCACCCATCAGTCAAAAGGACCGTTCATGGAGGAAAACAGTCGACGAAATGAAAAAGGACAAGACTTGTCTCGTAAAGATTGTGGCTAAGCCATACACTGGATCAAACAACCCTTCTACATGGACTGTAGAGAGAGATATTCGAGGCAAGAGGAAGACCTTTGGTGTTCGTGGGATAACCTAATGGACAAAAGGGGTAAAGAGTTTTTGACATGAAAGAAAAGAAGATCATCACAACACGAGACATAAGTTTTGTAGAAAGTGTTTTTCCATTCAAGACTGTTTTTCCCACTAAGTTCTTGGACCTTTTGGAAACCGAATTCATGAATAGTCAAAATAAAGAAAACGCAATAAACAACCTAATGATGGAAGAAGATGAGATCACTACCAACTTGGACCAAAATGAAACTGAGGGTTCATATCATACTGAACCCAAAGAAGAAACTCAAAATATGAGTGAAACACAACCTATTGACACAAGTGTCACAACAAAAAATGAAATGAATTTGCCTGACGTTGAAAGAAGAAGAAATCAAACACCGGTAGCACCCAAAAGACTAGAGAATTTTGAAGTCGAACTACCGCCATCTATAGAACATTCGCAAACTGTGGCCAACTCAAGTTCCTCTACGGTACATCCTCTATCTCACTATGTTTCTTACAAAAAAATCTTAAACTCTCACAAAGCTTATATGTTGGCCATCACCTCCAATGATGGTTCTAAACTCTTTCATCATGGAGTAAAAAATCCAAAATGGATAGAGTCTATTAATAAAGAAATAGAGGCCCTCGAGCAAAATGACACTTGTAAACTTGAATAATTGTGAACCGGTAAGAGTGCCATAGACTCCACATTGGTTTATAAAGTCATATACAAACCCACATGAGATGTTGAAAGATACAAAGCACGTTTAGTTGCCAAAGGTTTTACTCAACTCGAAGGCATCGACTTTCATGAAACCATTGCACCAGTTGCAAAACTTTTCACCGTTCGAAGTATGCTAGTTGTTGACGCCAAGAGGCAATGGGTTATTCATCACCTGGATGTTAACAATGTGTTCCTGCACGGGGATCTTCAAGAAGAAGTTTACATAAAGATCCCACGAGGATTTGCAAAACAAGGCAACACACGAGTTTGTAGACTAAGAAAGTCATTGTATGGCTTGATACAAGCCTCTCACAACTGGTATCATAAGTTCATGAGGGCACTCTTGGATATTGATTTTAAACAATCTCGTGCCGATCACTCTCATTTTACCTATAAAAAGAATGATGTATATGTCTCATCACTCATATATGTCGATGATGTTATTCGTGTTGGAAACTCATATCATAAAATCAATGAAGTAAAAAAAGTATCTAAATGTACAGTTTATTATCAAAGATTTGGGGCCATTGAAATATTTCTTGGGAATAGAGGTTGCGCGTAGATCAGAAGGTCTGGTACTGAGCCAAAACAAGTACACCTTAGATCTTCTAGAAGAAAGTGGGCTTCAAGGATGCCGGCCAAGTGACTTTCCAATGGAGTAAAATATTCGGTTAGATAATACCAAGGATACCCCTCTTGTTGATGCAAGTTGATATCGACGACTGATTGGAAAGCTATTACACTTGCAAGTCACTAGACCTGATATCACCTTTTCAGCGAACACTCTCAGTCAATTCGTTGTAGAACCTCGGCAACAACATATGGACGCCATCAATCTGATACTGCGTTACTTAAAAACGACACCTGTTCAAGGAATTCTTTACCCTCACTACAAATTAAACGACATTTAGTGGCATAAGTTTTTAGTGGCATATTTTATAAGTCACTATAGAGTTAACAATTTAATGGCGTTTAACAAATTGTGTCACTAATATTCATATTTATTAGTGGCAAGATAATATAAAAATGCCATTAAAATATATAGATTTTGTGGCATACAATTAATTTTAATTATTTGCCACTAAAGAATTATTGTAATATTAATTACTGTTCTTTGTGCCAGTAAAAGAAATATACGTTTTGTTTTCCTATTAAAGAACATGGGGTTAATTTCGACATTTTTAACTTAATTTGTAGTCGGTTATGGTATGTTGCATCACAGGATTAGTAATACTATTCGGTTATGGTTGGCACAGTTAGTGAACTCATATGGTTGCGATGGTCACTAGAAGATCTTCAAGCTCCACAAGATGGCCCAACTCCACTATACTGTGACAACGAAGCCACTACACATATTGCCAACAATCCGATTTTTCACGAACATACCAAACATGTGGAAATGGATTGTTTTTTTGTTCGAGAACGAGTGGAATCTAAAGAAATTCAGCTAATGCTTATCATTACCAAGAATCAAATTGTTGACATCCTCACAAAACCATTCGGGACTAAATCTTTCCGTTTTCTTCTCGGCATGTTGGGCGTTCCGAACCTTCATGCTCCAACTTGAGGGTGAGTGAAGGAAACCATATCTACCATATCTTCTCACATTATTTCCCTTATCTTTTCCTTATTGTATTTCATATCCCTTCTATATATTCTATTCAGGGATTTTGTTTTAAACATTATATATATATATATATATATATATATATATATATATATATATATATATATATATATATATATATATATCGATCCTTGTTGTATATTGAATAAAATTAAGCCTTTTCAACCAAATTACCCTTGATTTTCTCATGGTCATAGGGTTGACGTGAAATATTAAAATTTAGGGTAACAAAACAGAAACATGTTCTAAAAAATCTTACCCTAGGTAGAGAGATCGTGGAATTCAAACCACTCTAATGTGACCATTGAGGAATCGGCAGCAGTACACAACAACATTAAAACCCTATGGTGACGACAATTTCGGACCGTATACCGACGACTTGTCGTCAGTATAGAGTCGTCGGCGTAGCCGTATCGGCATAGGTCAATAGAGTCGTCGGTATAGTTTTCGTCGCGATAGTTTCATCTATAGCGACGTCTAGTCGTCGGGATAGAGGTTGTCAATCATATTTTCGGGGTTAAAAAATAAAGTTTTATTAATTACCTATAGCGACGACAAGTCGTCGACACACCTATAGTGACGAATTGTCGTCACCACAGCGTTAATCTATTATGATGACTAGTTGTCGCTATAGGTTTTTAACAGGAGCCAATGACATACCTATAGCGACGACTTGTCGTCGGGACAAGAACTGTTTTTTTTTTCAGTTTTACAAATTTAGTACATTACCATTCCTGCATTTTTAACAAATCCAAAACACATTCCAACATATATCAATTAAAATCTATTAACTAAGTACCATTGTTCAAATTCAAAACATCAAATTCAAGTTCAAATTGAAGTTTAGTAGTTAACTAACATTGTTCAAATCACTAAAAAAACATCAAACATCATTTGTTGTGCATCAAATTGGGATTGAGATTGGGGTTGAGATTGGGACGATTTTGAAGTGGAACATCGTTCATTTGGAATTAAACCGAAGTTGGCGGTTGGTCTCCTACCCACCCCGCGAGCATGCCCGCGTCTCGTCCCAAGGGCACGTTCTAAACATTCTTCCTCGTCTACTATTCCGCCTTCCCCAACCTCGCTTTGCATTTTCTCATATTCTTCTTGAATTTTTTCCTAAAATAATGAAAACAATAAACATACGTTAATTAAAACAAACAACTAAACTTAAACATTAAAATAATAATAATATTCCTTAAACAAAAAGCTATAATTAATAATAATAATATATTTAAACAACACATTCATTTCGTTTATCACTTACCCAATCTTCTTGTGCTCGACTTGTACACCAACCCGAACCTTCTTTGTAGCGCATTTGTCTCCAACCCTCAATATGTTGTGGCTTCATTCCCATTTTTTCCTATAATAAGTGAAATCAATAAATATATTTATACAAATGTTAATAACACTTTTAACTAATACTATAATATTTTATTACATGTAAATAACGTCGTTGAGCATAGGGTCTACATCCGTGAGCACTTGTGTGCGGAAGTTTCGAACTACAAATTTTATTTTTGTTCGACGTGCATCTGTATTCATAGGTCAAAAATAACAAATCAATCATTTTGTTCCAAGCTTCGGCGGACCAATCAGTCGATGGACATCTTCTTGCCCTTTCCACATCATGATATCCACCAACTCTATCAAAATGGTTTTTCATATCATGCTTGCGGTCTCGATAAGCTCTTTGCATGTCTGCTTGGATATCCGCTCGAAGAGGTTCCCACAAGTCTGTGCCCCGGTACCTATTAATATCAAAATAAGTCTGCAAAAGGAAAAACATATTTGATTAGTAAAAAAATATTTAATAAGTGTAAAATTCAATACATATAAAATATATTCACTACTAGAAAAACAGTCTTTTACGACGCTCATTGCGCGTCGTAAAAGGCTTAGACGACGCGCAAATGCGCGTCAAGGAAGGCCCTGTCATAAGGAAAGACAACACGCATTTACGATGCTCATTTACGACGCGCAATTACGACGCGCGTTTACGACACGCAATGCGTATCAAGGAAGGCCATGTCATAAAGGAAGACGACACGCATTCGCGTGTCGTAACCTTACGACGCGCGTGGTAATGACACGCAATGCGTATCAAGAAAGCCCCTGTCAAGAAAGGTCATGTCATAAATGTAGATGACACACATTTTTGCGTATCGTAATTTTAAATGTTTAAAAAAAATATTATTTATAGATTTACTTATTTTCAAGTTAAATTTGTATTTAATGTTTCATAATAGAAATTAAAATATAATATACAAAAAATAGAATTCATTGCATAAATTTAATGTCATACAAATAATCGTTAACAAAAATTCATTTAAAAAAAAACACATGTCAAACAAGTTACCTAACATTACATGTCAAACAACACTATATGTTAACACTAATAACACTTAAAAACATGATTTTTCTTACATTTGGAGCACCCAATATTCCTATATCAGCAACCAGCTTTAGGTCGAATTCCAACCACCTGTATAAGAACAATATTGTAAAAGAACAACATTAGAAAAGTTCACTAATATATACCAGTACAACATGTATGAATAAGTTCCTTAGTTTATCTACTTTATATGTAATTTCTCATCAATAACAGGTCTTGTTGCTGAGTTATTCCCATGCTGCCCTTAGTTGAAGTTTTACATTTGATCCATGTAAGTCTAATCAATGGCAAGTCTTAGGAATGAACCACAAACAAACCTAAGAACAGAAACAATTGATTAAGGACTAGATTCCCTTACTAAACCTGTTTGTTGTAATAGAATAATTCTAGAAGCCAGCATAAGAAAACATCCAAAGTAAAAAAGATCCGTTGTTGAAAGCGACTTCAACTTCCTGTCAAAACAATAAAAGGTTGGTTGTTTTCTAGATTATAAAATTATTTAGTGTTTATTTTAGCATGCATGCAATGAATAACATTGAAAACCAAACCAAACCAAAAAGAGCCCAAGTCAAAAAATGCATGACC
Organism: Lactuca sativa; assembly: GCF_002870075.4. Classification (NCBI taxonomy): domain Eukaryota; kingdom Viridiplantae; phylum Streptophyta; class Magnoliopsida; order Asterales; family Asteraceae; genus Lactuca; species Lactuca sativa. Next base: position 130,917,534 of record NC_056626.2, read on the forward strand.
TAAACATGTAAGGACTGCTTACTATTTTCGTTCAGATAACATTCTTTTTCATTAGTTTTTTCAAAATCATCTTCCATTTTTTGAAACTGAAAACTGGTTTGAAGGTGCTAGATCCTTTTTTTAGCTCCATTTCAACTCTCATTTGAAATTATTATATTAAAAGAACATTATAAAACAACAAATAAATAAATACATAAATAAAGTTTTTTTTTACCTTGACAACATTGGTAAGTATCCCATTCTTCCCACAAACATGTTTCCAATATAAATTCTCGCAAGTTTCTTTATTCAAAAATCAAGCTTCCTATAAAGCCATAATGCTTTCTTTAGCTAATAACGACTTATGAGATATTGATGTTTTTTGTCTTTGCTGACTATACACCTCGACTACACCTTGTCCATGTTCCAGCCAATCAACAGGCGCCACATTGACAGCCTCCACACAGTTAAAACCACAACTGAATCCTGCATGATATGCCCTTGGAAAAGTAACAATAAACTCTCCACAACACTGAGAAGCTCGATAAACTGGGACCCCTTCAGACTTCAAAATTTTAGGGCTCAATTGAGTAACCTGTTAAGATTAAATCATTTATTCACTATCCAACACTATATCCAGACACTACTTATTGCGAAAAAAAATCTTACGAGTTGATGGGTGAAGAGTTTTGTAGTTTAAGTTTTGGAAAATTGGGTGGCAGGACATGGGTGAAGAATTATTTGGGGGTGATGATAATATTTATATTGATATTAATATTTCAGGCAAAGTTCACGATGCTCATCAAAACAGATTCCTGCAATGTTCATTAATTATCAGTTTGATGAACTGGATATTTTTATCTAGAGTAGTACCTACCTGTGTGTGTTGGACTTTTGTGAAGATTTCCATTTTTTGTTTAAACAGCTTTGCCAGATGAGTTTCCAGGAGCTGACTCCTAGCCCTGTTGGTGTTTGAATGGTTTTTGTCATTGTTGGAAGGCTTGGGGCTCGGTAGTCGGTACCGAGCAAAATTATACAACTGTGTGGTGTGTGTGTCATTCTTCTTCCTTGTCACGGTTTGCAAGAACCATGTGATGATTTTTTAATAAAAATAACCAAATTTTAAAGTGTTTAAAGCACATGTACAAGTCTTTTAATACATGCTATTTTCTGCCCAATAATTTAGCAGTTTATTCCGTAACCAGACCCGTCTGTTGCCGCCACGGTGCCGCCAGGTGGTTGGGTTTGGGGAGCTTGTTGTTGGTTGTAGTAATCATAGCCACCAGCAGCACCACCAGCAGAAAGTTCTTTAAAAAAACCTAATTTGTATAAAAGATATATTCTACAATAACAGTTTAAGAAGGGCATAAATGGGAGGTGTAAGAACCTTTAACTAAAAGATACCCAATTTGTCTTAAATTAGCAGAAAGTTCTTTAAAAAAAAAACTCATTTTAAAGAGTTTCATTTTGAATCATGCAGCCATTGGATTCACATATTGAGCAATCAAAGTATACTATGTTATCCAAGTAAGAATAAAGATGCTATGTATACTGAAAAGCAAGTGCAATCTAGCATATAGTTTCTGAAACCAAGCTGATGCTTGGTCTCCTTGTAAAACTACACATACCTCACTGATTACTTCATTAACCAACTGTTTTTCAGCCTCAATATGCTCACTGGATCCATCTATCTGTACTGTCCTCTATGTTGAAGTATCACCAGGGGGTGGGTGTAGTGGTATCACCTGATAACAGGTACAATAATCTTTTCAGCTATAATCATTTCTCTTGTCAAGTGTAGTCCTCAAAAGACAGACTTTAACACTCAATATAGAAGAGAGGCTCATAGAGAACAGAGAAACTTAAATAGACCTGAATACGAGCTCCTGTACTGGCTTGCATATTCTTTATGGTATCCCCCCCCCCCCCCATTTACCAATAATAAGACCAACCTAGAAGCATGAACAAGAAATTGAAAAGTTAAAGACCAATTGCAACAAATGGCTAGTAAACTTAAACCATCACAAATTGTTCAGCACCAGCTTACTCACCAGGCATTCTTCTAGAAACTATGCCAGAACCGCCTGACTCGGCCTGAATAACAAAATCAAGAATTAAGATCATCTAAATGTATACATGCTAGTCAAAGCATGTCACAACTAAATGGAAATCATATCATGTTGATATCAACTATACCTCAGCAAGCACATCCTTAATCAACTGCTCAGCCTTTGCTATTGATTCTGAAGTACCTGTTAGCTCTACAGTTCGGGTGAGTGAATGAGGATGTGAATCCATGTCTCTTGTAACTTGGATCTTTGCTCCAGATTGCATCTGAAGATATTTTATAGTCTCTCCACCTTTACCAATTATCACACCTACCCTTCCATTTGGGATGTCGATCTTTTTACTTGGGTTGCCATAACTATAAGCAGAAGATACAGCAGTGGTCGAATAAGGCTTTTGTCCCTAATCTGCACTTAAAGAAAAGTAAACCATAAACAGGTGATCTGAGGACGTATATAAATCATTATTGATTTAAAACCACAAAACACATATGTTTTCAGATCATGTACACATTAAGTACTTCACACATTTTGTGCACTTGTATCTGTGAGTGAAAGCACAAATTAAACCTAAATTGTTTGTTACAATTTATTCAACCCACTTAATCATAAAATAGAATTCTTCCTATTCCTATAATAATCCCTTTCTAGTTGCTTTGAAACAACTATGAAACAATTAGAAGATTCGTTTTTCAGTATTACCTAACTTTAGTTGAATTCACTCAAATGACATGCTCGTCTAGAGATAAACACGTCGTTACCAAAGCAATAACCACAGTTACAAACCCTACAGCGTAAAGGTACATGAAAAATGAGATTAGAACAAAGAATCGGACCCGAAGGACCAGAGCTGAACCCCTTGTTATCATTGGAATCATATCCGCCGCCGCCTCCTCCATTATCGAAGCGGGAGTTGGGAGGAAACATTGAAGGAAGAGACAGTGAGGTATAGCCAATGGATGGTTCCTAGGGTTTTCTGAATTGAATTGATGACTTGGTTTAGGTTTTGCTTGGGATCGTTGGATGACGAGGTAGTTGTCGTAACTATTGATTCAGTAGGTGAAGCATCGATGTGATGGCTGTAGAAGGTTTTAGGTTTTTCCTCATAGAGTGATGGAAGCAGAGCATAGTAAAAGGGTGTGATGGCAGTAGTGGAGGCGGTAGGTTGCTCGACCGTAACAAAAGAGGATAGAGAAGAAGAGGGAGAATGACAATTACCTTGAAGACGTTTCATGATCGATAGTGTTTGTGTGTGGAAGTCATGAGGGATAATCAGAGACAGATATGAGCAAGAAAGCGTGTTAAGAAAGCGGTACATTCAACTATTCAAGCACAGTCATGATCGATGATTGTTGTAGAGGCCAGAGAACACCGAGAGCTTCGTTCTTGAAAAAAGCCCTAGCAAGAATAGTTCCTGCGATTTTGTGGAATTTAGGATAGTTAAAAAAATAACCCTTGCATTCTATTCTAATATCGAAAATCAAGCTCAAGATAACATATAAGAGAAGAATCGAACCTACTTCGGCGTCAATAGAACGTAGGGCTTGTAACGAGAAGGGATTTTCGACTGGTGAAAACAAGGGAGAAAAGAACACAAGGCGGGGTTTTAACTTTTGGGATTTCGTTTCCCCCCTTTTTTATTAACAGAGAACGCGCGTTTCCTAAAAAATTATAAAACGACATGCTTATACGACACGCTCTTTTTAATAAGTGACCTCCGTGTTTTTTTTTTTTTTTTTTTTTGTTGTGACACAAATTTAGGGGCACGCAAAAATGCACGTCCAAAATTCTTCAAATTTCTAAAGATCTGACAACTTTTTTAGGGCGCACACTTTTGCGTATTATTAATCAACGCGTGTCGTAAATTGCGCGTCGTAAAAGGTTGTTTTTCTTGTAGTGATTGTATACTTACCTCTAGCTCGGGATATAAATCATTTTTGTAATCAATAGGAACACGACGCCAAGTATGATTATACAACGGTACCTTTGATCCCACCAGATTTGAGATCAGTCTGACAAACATTTGCCTGTTGTCCCCTACAAATCGGAACGTCTGCCCGGAGATATCAATATTCAAATCCAAAGGCTTACACTTGTTGTTTTCATACTCATCGTACAAATTTAAGTTTCTCCCTTTGCCACGCTTCTTCACATTCACATTCTTTGCTTGTGTTACGTTTACATATAGAATTGAAAATTTAGAAATTTAGAACTTTAATATATCTAATACTTAAAAATTTCATGTAACTTACAAGATTGGCAACCCGATGGTACACCGTGTGTGACCCCGTGTGGTGGTCTATCCCCACTGTCTCCTCCATGTCCCCTCGCGATTTCTGCCATCTGTTTAACAAATATTATAAACTTTAATATATCTAATATTATTTTGTTTTTTTTTTCAATTACAGCATTGTACTTTTAATATATATACATTTTTCTTTTTTCAATTACAAAAAAAAACTCTTATCGATCGTCATTAGATTGTATTTATAGTATATATACATATATTTTTTTAATTACAACATTGTACTTTTTATTCACTTAACCTAATAAACTAAACAATTACAACATTGTACTTTTACAATCATACATATTTCACCATCATACAATTTCAGTTTCATATGAACCTAAACACATTTGACTTTCATGTAATATTTTAGCCACAATTTCATATGTACCTAAACAAATTTGATTTTCATACAATTTCAATTTCATATAAACCAAAACAAACAAAGAAATATCATATACCAAACCAACAAACAATATACATATTCCAAACAAAAAACAACAATCACACGTATAACAAACAAACATCACAATCACACATATACCAACCAAGCAAAACAGTTCTATAATCAAAAGAGGATCAATTTCAATTTTAATTTCATGAAAACTTATGCATATATACAATTTCAATTTCAAAAAAAAAAAAAAAAAACACTAACCTGTATTTCGTTTTCTTGTTGTGATGGACGGACTTAGTGTGTCAAAATCAATGGTGGTGGCTGCTGGTCACCTGAAAAAAACAAAATCAGAAAAAAAAAAAAAAAAAAAAAAAAAAACACCAAAATCGATATCTATTCGTTACCTACAATAACATAGGAAGAGTGGTGAAGCAGATAAGCCCAAATTCTTAACACCACTGTGATGTGGAAGCTTTAGGCAGTGGAAGACGGAATGCACCACCATCGGTGAAAAGTTCCAAACACCAAAAAAAAAAAAACCCAAATTGAGGGTGAAAATCAATACCACATAGCAATAACAAAAGAAACAGGAGTAGAAAACCATTTACCTGGGTTAATCGCCGGTTATTGGAGCTGGAATCGCAATTTCGTCGGAGAGAAAGTGAATGGTTGCGTCGTTGTGCAAATGAGCTCCCTGTGCGTATTGTTTAGGGGTAAACCCCTATGCCGACGACATGTCGTCGGTATAGGGCTATCAAACGATATCGTTTCGTCTTTTGTTGAAACAAAAAAATAATTAGAAATTAAATACCTGTGGCGACGACTAGTCGTTAGCATAGCCCTTTCACGCGGATCGCCACGTGTCATAGCGACGACTAGTCATCGGCATAGCATAAAAAAAAACTACGTCGTTTTGATTTTCTTGCACATGAAATAAAAATAAATGGAATATATATGTTTTTATACCTATACCGACAACATGTCGTCGGCATAGATTTTCAGGATACCGCGCATTTTTGTCATTCCCGCCAGACTTGTCCCGACGACAAGTCGTCGGAACAGAGGTCCGGGTCAAATTAATTTAGTCAAAGTTTTCAAAAGCTATGGCGACAACTAGTCGTCGGTATAGGTGAACTTGTGGCGACGACACGTGTCGTCGGGATAAATGTCGTCGCCGTAGGCTGTTATTGTTGTAGTGATAACGACTGATATGGAGACAAGGTGATCGGAGCAGCAACAAAGGATTGTTGAGGCGGCAATGCACTCAATGGCAATGACAATTGACTCTTTTCAGGTTCCAACAAAACAAATGATTATTGAAAGCCATCTTACTAACATGTATAAGTTTATCGTTGTTGTCATAAATCATTGCAACAATCAGAGCTATATTAATTTTACATGTAAAATAGATTAACCCACTATACAATATAATCTTTCCAATATCTACACGCCAAAGTCAAATATAACCCAATGAACCTTGAATCTGCTAGTAATAAATAAATGTAGTGACATAACTTTAATTTAGAGGTGTCGGTCAATGTATTGCTTGATTTAAGTAACATATAGAGTGCATGCCGATGAGTCATTGAGGTACACTACATATAATTGACAAAATATATGACATATATATACCTACTAATTAATTGACAAAATTAACATGGTAACACATTCATCTACTTAATTAACAGTCGTAAAAACATAAGAAAATCTACCAAAGTTATTATTTGGACACAGATCTGATTATGTGATATTCCATGAGTTACTATATATATAGTTAAACTGCTAAATGAAAGATTGCATTCACATCACTATCTACTTCCAAATTACCTTTAAGGATTAACCCTTACCATATTGCACATAATATAATCAAACATTTGAAACTGTTGTAGGGTGTCGTGATTCAGTAGCAGGTTAGGAATATTTCTATTGAGAATAATTTACCAACCGTAATATATATATATATATATATATATATATATATATATATATATATATATATATATATATATATATATATATATATATATTTCTTAAGTTAGAGATAAATATGCAAAGACAAAAAAGTCAACATGGAAGGTCCTGGATAAAAATGTACGGATATAGCTAAGTTTCGAAGAATACGAAAGGCTATTTATCAAGTTTAGGATAGGATCTCAAGTATAGAAGTATAGTGCATTGTATGATAAGTTAATCTTGGCTTCATCTGTCAATGAACAGCCACCATAAACCAAAAGAAATAGATCTCTTGCTCATGGTCAGGAGTTATTCTAACTGAGAAATAGAGAAAATAACTAATACCTATTAACGCGGCTGTCATATATTAAAATAAATCTAATTGTACAACTCTTATAAGGCAAGTGGTGGTTTGTATTTGACTTTTTTTGTTATTATATAAGGTGGGTATTTTTTATCATGATTTAAAATTGGTTATATCTAGACACCTTGCGCTCTATATATAGCACCTTAAACGCGAAGTCTAATTGGCACATCTTCTTATCATCTGTTCGATCATCAGTACAAACATAAGTGATTTGCTTTCAATAAGATCGTCACATATATCGAGGTTTAAAAGTCAAACGACATCATCATCAATGGAGGCTCCTGTTGGTTTCCTGGTTGTTTCTCTTCTTCTTTCTTGCTTTGCAACTACTTGCTATGGTGTTACTTTCTCTTCCCTTCAGAGGACTCTTGAAGTCACCGCTTCACCCAAAGAGGGCCAAGGTTTGACCACAACTCTGAGTCTAATCTTAAAGAAAACATGACAGACTATGATTCATTCATATTCCTTCCAAAACCATTTTTATGAATAAATTTTTTTTGTTGATTAAATATCATTGAATCGGGTTTTACAGTTCTCAAGGCAGGGGATGCAAATATTACAGTGACATGGGGATTAAACCGGACAATCCAAGCTGGGACAGACTCCGCCTACAAGACCGTAAAAGTGAAACTATGCTATGCACCCATCAGTCAAAAGGACCGTTCATGGAGGAAAACAGTCGACGAAATGAAAAAGGACAAGACTTGTCTCGTAAAGATTGTGGCTAAGCCATACACTGCATCGAACAACTCCTTTACATGGACTGTAGAGAGAGATATTCCTACTGGAACTTATTTTGTGAGGGCCTATGCCTTCAATGCTCACGATGAAGAGGTTGCCTTTGGCCAGACCACAAATGATAAAAAAGAGACGAATTTGTTCAAGATCCAAGCAATCACAGGTCGCCATGCATCACTTGATATTGCATCTGTCTGCTTTTCTGCATTTTCCATCGTCGCTTTAGCCGGTTTCTTCTACATGGAGAAGAGTAAGGGAAAGGCATCCCAACAGAAATGAGTTTCTCAACAAAACGGTATGGGGATTAATTTCTTTTTATAACGCGTCTCATGGTTCAATACTGTTAAAAAAATTGTATTTTTGTTTTTAATATGGTGATGAACTACATGACATATCATGGGGAGTGAAGATAAATATAAGATGGTTGTAATAGAGATTGACTAATCATGTTTTTTCTTGTTTAAAATGGGAAGGAATATTCTCTTTACATTGTTTTAAAAATGGATGTCAAGTTACACTTATGTCTTCTTTCATTTCATTACAACTTGATGACTTTATTGATGGTTACTAGTGTGCGCTGTGCAACTTCTGACCGGGATTTAAGCATTGTATTAATCTAAATTATCTAAAATGTTTGATTTAAGTAAAATCGCCAACAAATGTGTAACTCACCAGGAATTTCAATCGTGCTTGCAAAATTATGAAAATGTTTGTTAGAGTTTGCATTGTATTCTATTGTTTTAATACAGTAACTAGATATGTTAACCTACACTCTTTGGATTTCAGTGTAACTTATATTTTTAGTCATAAATCGTTATTATGGACCTATAAATAAAATTTATTTATAATTACAAGTCAAAATATTGATTGATCTACTTACATGAGATGTGTCTAGAATGGTCACGTTAGTTTGGTTGTTGGATTTCAGAAAAGTTATATGTTGTAATGATCCTGCCTTCCAACTATCCTTCCTGGCTAATCCTTACTTGATAGAATTGTCGGTATTAATTGGGATTAGTGATAGGTCTAGTCTACATTGCCAAATTTCCATTAGATCTAATAAGTTATAGTATTATATGTTAATACTCATTAGGTTTGTTGCCCGTCAGTGGAATCGTTAGGATATCTATTAATCTTCGAAGCAACTGTCCATGTGAATTCATCTCACTATATTATATGTTATGTATTCTAGTAGTAGGTTAAAACCTGTGGAATCCACAGGTTATAAAAAATACTATTAATAATTGTAAATCGTAAATTGTATTATGATCGTTAATCAAAGATATTGCAAGTCTTTGTAAGAATTACTAATATAGTTTAGGGGATATTTTATAATTTTATATTCTAACAAAGATATACAACATTTTGTAATTTTATATTCTAAAAATGATAAACATAAGAAAAGGAAAAGAAAGATAAAGAATGTTTGTGTATTTCTTGTAAATGTCTTCATAATTATGATTTTGTTAATGATAAAAATAGTTAGATTTAAAGAAGTGGTTAAGACGTTATTACAATAAATTGATAATTAACCCTAAAGATGATATATATTCGATTTGGTAAGAATTACTAATATAGTTTAGGGGATATTTTATAATTTTATATTCTAAAAAAGATATACAACATTTTGTAATTTTATATCTAAAAATGATAAACATAAGAAAAGGAAAAGAAAGATATGTTTGTGTATTTCTTGTAAATGTCTTCATAATTATGATTTTGTTAATGATAAAAATAGTTAGATTTACAGAAGTGGTTAAGACGTTATTACAATAAATTGATAATTAACCCTAAAGATGATATATATTCGATTGAGTTATAATAATCACTTAAAAAAACATATCCAAATTTGAATATAGATAAAAGTCAAGGAAATTAATGTTGCAATTATATCTTCTAAAAAGATAAAACACAACAAAAGAAGAGAAAAGAAAAGGGGGAGAAGGTGTATCAAAAGGAAGCATGAAGTCGTTCATAGTAGACAAATCCAACATCTCTTCTACTCTCACACAGGTTCTACAACAAAGTCGATGTCGTTGGTCTACCTTTTTCATCGTCATTGATGTGGCTTTTTTTCTATTTCTCTGTCTTTCTTTTCTGAGGAGGCGATTCAACTTTTGCTTTCATCGGTCGTTGATGAATCCCCAAAAGCATGACACTGATTTTCGAAATTACAGGTTAATTGATTCAATTTTTTTTTATTTTTGTTTAGTAAAGTTTCATACAATTGTGTATATAGGTTCGTTTTTTATCAATTTGGAATCAACAACGGTATTTTATTTGGTAAGAATAAATTCATTTGGGGTTACATAGGGTTTTCTCTCACACCGAAGGTGAACTAGGCAATGACAATGTAGAAGACGGAAACCTGGAATGGAAATCAGTTCATCTCACCATTTCTCAGGTAACAACTATTATAATCTAACACATGTTTTCTCAATCAAATTTTGTAGGTCGGAATATACAAAGTTGTTTGTTGTTGTTTATTTATGTATCAATTTCTATTGTTGCGGGTGTTTGGAAAGGTCTACACTTCTTTATAAAACATGGGATCCATGGTAATATTTTCTTTGTGAAGATAACTTTTTTTCTTATTTAGAATTATGCATATAAGTTGTTTAATGAAAGTCCTGTTAGAACATGAAAGTCTTATGAAAAATCGTATGGTGTAGGTATAAGGTTTAAGTTAATAATATGAATCATTACACTCCTATGTCGGTATAAGGTTTAACTTACTAATATGAATCATTAAATTCCATTTTGATTAAAAAATGTATAAAGTAATTAAGAACTTTGTGGGAAAAAGATAATTTATTCTTTTGTATTATTCCATTTCAGTACCTATGGAGAAAAATGTTTTTAAATACCATTATTTAAGGTATTATCACTTAACCCCTTGATTATTTACTAATTAGCAATGTATTCAGTAATCTTCCCTTTAAAATTATATGGTTACAAATTTACAATTTCTTTCTAGATGGCTTGATATCTAATTTTGAAAAAATCAGCTGATGATTAAACTCTTCTGTTTCAACATGCGACTCCGTTTTACCTGCTTGATTACAGAAAATTACTAATTATTTCCTAACAGTGTTGGCTATGGCGGTTGATTTTCCAAGAAATTCAACTCCAATAATTAAATACTTTCATAAAAAAGATTAATTAAAATAATTTTTTTTGGGATAAAACAGTTTAACATATTTTAAATACTCATATTGCCAAAATTTTATGTAAATTGTTTATTGTTTACATTTATAATTAATTGTAAGGCTGATAGTGGATGAAAAATATAGTTTTTTTTCTTCAAATTAGCTATTAACATTGATCCTTATAAAGTGAACTTTTTTTTGAATCTGTTTGATGTGGCCATTGCTAATTTGCTATAGATAATCATATTATTTTTCAAAGTTTTCCCTTTTATTTTATGATAGATTAAATGTGGAAATCTTTGTTCATATTGACTCGGTTAATAAACCTGTTAAACTTTATGTATTCTCCTACCATTTTGTTTTAATATACATCTTACTACTGAGTGATATCACATTTTAGAAGCCTATGACTTAGTCCTAACCCCTCTGATGTATTAATGTTTATGATTATTATCATCACAGGTGTTTATCTTTATTTTGCTCTTTTTTGTATTGCAGTGAAATAACACCTGAAGGACGTAGGATTACAAAGCTTGATCAGATTTTGCTCAATGGAAATAACATAGCAATTGTAAGTTTCGTTTTCATGCTTCTTGATTTTTGTTTAACTGTAACACAAATCTGCTGTAAAAAATCTCCTTTTTACCCCTATTTGGGTCCCTCATTATTTCACTGTCCTAATGCAGCTGGTTCCTCGTGGTTCTCCAGATCCAGAATGATCGAAGATTTTTTGATATTGACAGATAGGGGTAATTTAGGATTCTTTGAAGATATTGGTAGATATTTTTTTATCACAACATCTTCAATCACCAGAGTGTACAGAGGCATGATGGATCATCTTCTATTGTTTAGTGAACTCCTATTTTCATTTGTCAAACAATGAAAATACATAAACTTTTTGAACTATTTTCCATTTATTTTCAGGAATGATCATTCAAAATATAATGGTTTAATAGGAAAAAAGTTAAGAAATTAGTTTTTTCTGAAAGTACAATATTATTTTCTTTATATGAAACACAGTTTGTTGTCTATTTTATGTTTTTCTACAAAATAGTTTGAAACACAACACAATATAAACACACACAACACACATACACTATGTGACAACCCGAAATTTCCATTCCGTACAAACCATATCAAGTCAATAGAAGTTAGAACAGTTACAGTGAAGTTCCAGACTTTTGGGTATAAGTTTGACAGTTTTTCAGGATTTACACTTAAGGAGATATCAGGAGAGTGGATGCACTAGGGTTTTGTGCAACACTGTTATTCCAAAACTCTATGATATTAGAGTTCATTTTGGGAATAAAATATTTTCTGCCAAAAATCCCAGGACTATATATAGAAATCTGAGCCATATTTATTCATTAGTTCCATTTCCAACTAGAGAAAAGTCGAATTCTCTCTCAAGGATCTTCGGACTTTCGTTCCGGAAAGTGAGTACTTCTATCTAGTGTTGTTTTAAAGCTTCTTATATGCTTAATACACTAGAAATCATAGGAAAACACTAAGATCTGTGAGTTTACTGCCCAAGAACACCTTGGGGAGTAAACTCTTTTATAAGGGCCAAAGTGTGCCCAGTGTCCCTCCAAGCCTTGGAACTCAACCTAGAAACTACCATGACATGTTTAGACCACAAGATCATTAAGAAACAAAGGCTAGAAGTGAGTTCATGGCCAAGGATGTTCTTGGGCCGTGAACTCCATTTTTAGGTGCCAAAACACCCTAAAAGCCTTCCTTAAGCCAAGAGACTAGTTTAGACATGTACCCTAATGAGTTTAGGACTAGGAAACACCATTAGAACACCAAGAGTAAGGTGTTCACGGCCCAAGAAGTTCTAGGGCCTTGAACTCCAAACAATAGTGTCAAATGGTGCTATAAACTCTTCTAAAGCCTTATACAATAGCCTAGTTTAGTTCTAAGTTAAATTAGGGACTTGAAAACACCAAAAACATCCTCCCAAGGGAGATTACGGCCATAATCTCCAAGGGATATGGTCCTAGGGCCGTAAACTCCTAAAAGGAGTTATATTATGCCCTAAACTCTTGCATAGACCAAGCCATTAAGTAGAAATGCTTCTTAGGGTCTTGTAGAGCATCAAACACAAAATGGACATATAGGTGTGAGCTTACGGTCGTAAACTCATGATTTTACGACCGTAAACTCATTTGGTAGTGTCATTAGGGCCGTGAACTTCATGGTTGAGTTTTCCTTGAGCCCTACACACAGTAGCTTCCCCTACAAAACACATAGATGAAATCCTAGAGGCTAATAACACTTGATAAAGGTGTTTAGCATGTCCTAGGGTGTCTTCACTTGTTTATTAGTTGTTTATAGACTAATTTGTTACATATATGTGAGATTATATGTTAACTAGGATCATAGAGTGTGTTCAAGACTTCACTTGACACCTAGCAATCCTACCTCTTCAGTTCATCTGTATCACCCACAACAGGTGAGTTCATACCCCTTAATCAATGTTTTAAATGATTTTAAATGCTTTAATGGGGGGGGAATACAGGTAGAAAACAACATGTTATTAAATCAATCATATGTATTTATAACTGTGTTTTCATTTAGCAAATTTCACATACTACAAAATGTGATGCATGAAATGGTTTTATATCTTAAAAATACCCTAATAGCAAAAGTATTATGTTTGAAATGTTTATTAAAATGACATCAAGTCATTGTTAATTATCGTTCAAAACTCTTAGATGTCTTACAAAACCATTTTTACCTTCTTGAATAAAACTATATCTATACACTTATGTTCTTTTATATGTATTGATGTTATAGTTTTCATCCTTCATTCAGTTTCCCACACTCTTGTATAGCAAGGGTGTATAAACTTGTTTGGACAATCAATTACCTTCCAATTAACTATTATAGGGATAGTTAGGAGATACATAACATTATTCCTATTACAAGGAATTACATCAGAGTCAGTTCATTCATGAGTCTATACTATACATTACATGTTACATGAATACGCTTACATGAATACGCTTACATAGATACGCTTACATGAATACGCTTACATAGATACACTTACATGAATACGCTTACATGAATACCATACATGAGTACCTTTACGTAGATACATTTTCCTGTATACATTTACCTGGATACTTGTACCTCGATTCACTAGGATGATTTATTAGTAACTTCTTTGTAAATTGTCCTGCCTATCCCAGTTCAACGGGATGTTTAGACGGGACTAACCATTATGAAACCCAGCTGTTAGCACCAATGGTTGATGAACATCTACGGATGCCTACGGTTATTGCTTATATTAGGAGTACCTTTACGGGACTAACCATTCCTTGGGCCTACTGTTCGCTATAGAGGTTGATGAACATCTACGGATGCCTACGGTTAATACTTATATTAGGAATACTTTTACGGAACTAACCCTTCCTCCCACCTGCTGTAGCTACAGAGGACAATTGAACAATCTATGGATGTTCAAAGGTTATACATTTCGCAAATCGCGATGTCGTGTTAATCCTAATACAAAAGGATAACACTTACATGATTATATTTTTCCTATTACTTTATTTTGTGATACATTCACATAAACGATGAGTTAGACTAAGTATTGTTTGTAATAGTCAAAGAGAAGGAAAAACTATCATTATCATAGCAAAACATTCGGGTCTTGGTAGAAGACTATTATATTCTTTTCCTATTTACTTTATTTTGTGATACATTCACATAAATGATGAGTTAGACTAAGTACTATTCGTAATAGTCAAAAAGAAGGAAAAACTATCATTATCATAGCAAAACATTCGAGTCTTGGTAGAAGACTACATTTCATACTAGTAGGAAATATGGGATTTTCTAGGGTTTTTCATACTTATATCAACTGTTTCATTTAAAGATTTACATGGCATTCATAACAGCTTTCCAAAACAAGACAATGACACTTAAATACTTATGAATTCACCAGCCTTAGGCTGATACTCGCTTTCAAAATAACTTGTATTCTCAGGTCACCAGTTAGACAGGCACGATGGCCAGGTTTTGAGACGACGGAGCACAGACAAGACTCATCTTATTTTGATTATTCATTTTATTGTTGTACATTATGAAAGAACACACATGTATTAAAACATTACTTTTAATGCAATGGATGATGTTGTTGCTTGTTTACTACTTCACACTATTATGATACTTCACATGACGTCCTCCACCCCGGAACGTTTCCGCCGTTCTTGGTTTTAGGGTGTGACAGATTGGTATCAGAGCATTGTTTATAGCGAATTAAGTATATCAACCCATAAAAGATATACTAACTATAAATACATTGGGATTAATACACTCTGTCTAAGAGTTTATACTTTTAAATAATAAAATATTTAACGAAGTATACGTGCCTGCATTCATACTAAAATCAGTGTCACAATGACAAGAACAAAAGTATTAGGACTATTGAATATCACAGGTAAGCTCAGGGGTGTATGGTCAGTCTTGGGAGTGGCATAGCCTGATCAACTATGTTGTTCCGAGGAGTGATTAGCACATGCCCAAGAATGGTTGTGATATGGCAACAAGTCTAAAAAACTTACCAACATTACCACAATGAGAACATTATAACATAACCTAAGTCTAAAGTACCATAGGGGTGTTTTGTGTTACCATAATTACTTACTTGAGAACTAAAAAGGATCTTCATTACTAAGTTGATAGTTGCTAAGTGGATACACTAAGGCTATATGTAACTAGGATGTTATAGACTTAGAATCGGTGAAATTTTGCTTTACCCCTATTCCTTGTGAATTTGGAGTTAAGGTCACTTATTCGAAGGCCTATCCTGTGTTGATTACATATAACTGGTATGCACTTTACAAATAGCGATATAACTAATGAAGATTTTCTAATAATTATCTAGATAGTTCGTCTAATAATTATTTTCTTACCCCAATTCTCGCGTAGATAACATGGCTGGACTCCATCCCCACGGCAACCCGTACCTTCCGAACGAGGTCATTGCTGGATGGTTTGAATAATTGCCAGAGAGTGATCATCCTATCCCTATGAATGATCACCATGATGAAGACCTCTCGGACGGTGCTAACTCCGAACCCGAGGTTGAGAACCTACCCTAGGCAGCTCCCTTTCCAATTCCTAACCCTCGTCCGGCTTTTTCATGGCGCGACGCCTGAGTGGGTGGAATGCTTGGAAACATGGAGCCAAGGAAAAGATTATCCCATGCCATTTAATGGTGATCGAAGCTTCTATGACCTGAGCAATGGGGGCTCAGCAAACAGAATCTTGCCAATCTTGGTCCGCAGAGTGGCACGAAATGAGATTCAAGGTAGGACAGCCCTACATCAGATCACTGAAGTTGTCGCCGATGCGAGAATGCATACCCTCCGCATCATTCTTCTAGAAGATGCTCGTGAGAGATCTGAGAGAAACCATGAAACCCTGCTGCAAGCACTAGCTAAATCACGAGCCGAAGTCATAGAACTTCGAGTACGCCAGAGGGTGTACGAAAGACACCTACTTGATGTGGAGCGCCAACTGGCTGAACTGAGAGTTCACCAGAGGGATGACCGTCGCCAGTAGTAGATGCCTTACTTTATATTCCTTGTTATAAAGGAATCGTGTTTCTGTCTATGCCCAATGTGGCATTTTCTATGAAACTATCTTGTACTGTAAGTACTTTTGGTTAGGTCTTTATGCTGTCAAGAACTATCTTCTCTGGATATGATGTAAGACCTTTTTACAAGGTCATTTTCCTGAACTTGTACGTCGTGAATATCAAAGATATTGACAGTCGGCTAACTTCTGTGTCATTTTCTTCAAAATACTCTTATCATACTTTCATTAGAGTCTATTTGAAACATGCTTTAGTCAAGTCATTGGACTATAGCAATTTAACTCCGGGGACATCTCCAAGTCTCTTTTAGTGGTTGGATCATGTTATTCACCAACCAACGATACCTCGGCTAGAATGACAAACATCTGGAGACCATTGTATGAACTTACTTCCGATCTTTGCTAGGACTGCATCATAGGGATGTAGGTCAAACCTTCGCGAACATACTTCCATTCCGTACTAGGACTGCATCATAGGGATGTAGGTCAAACCTTAGAGAGCACACTTCTATACTTTACATGAGCAATCGAACTATGTCTAGGTTCAACCATTCTCGCTCACAAATTCATTTTCTTTCCGTGTAACAGAATCATGTCGTTAAAGAAAAACGATCAGCCCATCAACCAACCCCCAACTCTTCAGATTGATGCAGCTACCTTTCAAGCTGCAGTCTCGGCTGTCGTGTCAGCTATTCTTGATGGGTTTTAGCCATAAGAACTTTCCTATGTGCGCATGCAAAACCCTAATGCTTGGATCTAGGCTTTCTAATTAAACATGCTTTGAATCCAATACTTTTAATGACTATTTAAGAATAAGAACAATGATAAAATAGATCTAGAATCATACCTTTGAATTCCTTGTTGATCTTGTTGTCTTGGAGCTTCTAGAGTCACAATTGTCACTCCTCTAATGGCTTACAAACACCAAATAGCAAGGAGGATGATTTGGGAGAGAGGAGAGGGGAAGGAAATCGGCCAGGGTTTCTATGCTTTAGATGAAGTGTCAATTTCCCTTAGCCATAGGTTCTATTTATACTTGTAGACTCCTTAAGGGTTACAACCTAAACCCTAATTGGATAATCTTCTCTTAAGGCTATCCAAATCCTTTCCATAGATATCCCTTTGGACGATTTGAAGCTATCCTAGCTTCTAGAATCCGTCCATCGTATATCTATATGGATTTACAGTCTAAAGTTCAACTATCAAACAATTGACAGTTTATACCCTTTTATTTAATTAATCTCTTTAAGTCACCAAATTAATTCCAATTAATTCTATGACTTATATTAATCAAATAACAATATATTATTCTTTATATTATTCTCATAATATATTAATAATATTTACTCTCTCTTAATAAATCATCCTATCAAGTTGCTATGGTGAAGGCAACCCAAAAGGATTATGCACAACCGGGTCAAATACTTGCCTAATATAGTTGCAGCCTTAGACACTATTCCAACAGTCTCACACTTGGATAAGTCTAGTAACTATATGCACAAGTACAATTCGGTTTGCAATCGTAGCTCTCAAAGACCCTGTCAAACTCTAATCTAATCAATCTTGTCCTTTAGATAAGGGATCGTACAGTCCTCTGTTAGATATCATGCTGACAATCCTATGGAATGGTTAGTCAAGCATTTAGGTTTCTCGATCTCTGATTTATTTGACATAGAACTTAATCGAACACATCAATTCAGTTCTGACCGGGCCCGGCACATAAGTCAAATCAAATCATCGAGCGGTCGAGATATCGCTTTTACCTTCTTAGATAAAAGTCACAGATAAACTTCGACTTATATGCATTTACTTATTCATTAACCAACTATACACAACAATGCATTTTATAACACCGAGTTACTGATGCGTTTTCGCATTATCAATGTACAATCAATTAACAAATAACAAACCATATATCTAGGTTTTAAGACTATATGATATTATCGTCTTGCGATCACCCTTTTATATCATATTCCATAAGGTGATTCCAGCAAGCGCGGGTTTGTTCCAATGCTCAAAACTAGTTCATAAGCACTCGTGAATGTTGCAGCAACCCTTTGCTATGTCTAACACCATTTAGACAATCTACACACCAATTCATGACAATATTCATTCATATCTACTTCCAACATATGATCGATTGTGGTCAATTCGAATAATTCGATTATTCCTAATAAACTTAATTATTCTGGAAGTCAAAACATGCAAAGTGAAACAATAGTTAAACAATTAACATAAGATAGTAACATTACTCATAAATAAAACTCCTTTATTTAATCATCAAATGTTAATTACATTTATCTATTACACGTTTCTAATACTATCTAATCTATGCTAATATCATCCTTCAGCCCAATACTCCTAGCATGCTGCAAGTGCTTAACCCTACTCAGTCCCTTAGTAAGCGGATCTGCTGGGTTATCTTCTGATGATATCCTCTTCACTATGAGTTGTCCTTCTTCTACACGATGTCTGATGAAGTGATATTTTCTGTCGATATGTCGTGATCTACCATGATCCCTCGGTTCCTTGGTCAAGGCAACCGCTCCTTCGTTATCACAGAAAATCTCCATGGGCTCCTTTATGGCAGGTACAACTCCAAGATCACCGATGAAGTTCTTCAGCCATATTGCCTCCTTCGACGCTTCGCTCGCTGCAATGTACTCTGATTCGCACGTTGAATCAGCTACGGTTTCCTGCTTGGAACTCTTCCATGTCACTGGTCCTCCATTCAGGGTAAAGACCCAGCCCGACTGCGAACGGTAGTTGTCCCTGTCGGTCTGAAAACTGGCGTCACTATACCCTCGCACCTTCAAGTCATCACTCCCTCTGAGGACTAATAACCATTCCTTCGTCCTCCGAAGGTACTTAAGGATATTCTTCACCGCAATCCAATGTGCTCTGCCAGGATTCCCTTGATATCTGCTAACCATGCTCAAAGCGAAGGCTACATCAGGGCGAGTACAAGTCATAGCGTACATGATTGAGCCAACTGCGGAAGCGTATGGTACTCGGCTCATTTCTGCTATCTCAGCTTCGGTACTCGGACATTGAGTCTTACTCAACTTGGCATTACTTTGTATCGGTAATTCTCCCTTCTTCGAGTTTTCCATACTAAAACGTTTTAGTACCTTCTCCAAGTAAGTGTTCTGACTAAGTCCAATTAGTCTCTTACTTCTTTCTCTTACTATCCTTATTCCTAAAATGTAAGAAGCCTCTCCGAGGTCCTTCATAGCGAAGCACTTCCCGAGCCAGGACTTAACCTCCTGCAGAGTCGGGATGTTGTTTCCTATGAGTAATATGTCATCGACATATAGAATGAGGAAGCTTACTATACTCCCACTGGCTTTGACATATACACATGATTCGTCTTCGCTTCGTATAAATCCAAACTCTTTGACTTTCTCATCGAAGCAAAGATTCCATCTGCGAGACGCTTGCTTAAGTCCATAAATGGACTTCTCAAGCTTACACACTCTATTCGGGTGCTTCGGATCCACAAACCCCTCCGGCTGAGCCATGTAAACATCCTCAGCCAACTTTCCGTTAAGGAAAGCGGTCTTGACATCCATTTGCCAAATCTCATAATCATGAAATGCGGCAATTACTAGCATTACTCTAATAGATTTTATCTTCGCAACTGGTGAGAAGGTGTCATCATAGTCAACTCCGGGAGTTTGAGTAAAGCCCTTCGCGACCAATCGCGCTTTATATGTGTGTACGTTTCCATCCACGTCGGTCTTCTTCTTGAAGATCCATTTGCACCCAACGGTCTTACGTCCGGGCACATAATCAACCAAATTCCAAACTTGGTTGTCATACATGGATTGGATCTCGCTATCCATTGCCTCTTTCCACTTCGCAGACTCCGGGCCTGCCATGGCTTCCTTATAGCTATTAGGTTCATCAAGATTTATTAGTGTACCATCACTAATATACGTGTCCCCTTCGGTAGTAATATGAAAACCATAAAACTGGGGATGAACTCTAACTCTATCAGAACGTCTAAGAGGTAAGGACTCGTCAATTGGTTCAACCGGAGTTTCCTTCTCGGGTTGAGTGCCAGCGGTAGAGGTTCCTTCATCTATCGACTCTTGAATCTCTTCAAGCTCGATTTGCCTCCCACTGTCTCCTTGGCTTATGAGTTCTCGCTCTCGGAAAACTCCTCTCCTCGCAACGAAGACAACATTGTCCTTCGGTCTATAGAAGAGATATCCAAAGGATGTTTGCGGGTAGCCGATGAAAATACATCGCTCACTTCGAGGTTCGAGCTTGTCGTGAGTATCTAGTCTTACGAAAGCCTCGCAACCCCAAACCTTGATATGTGCCAACGAGGGAGCTTTCCATGTCCACATCTCGTGAGGTGTTTTGGCAACCTTCTTAGTAGGGACTCGGTTAAGGATATGGGCGGCAGTCTCTAAGGCATACCCCCAAAAAGAGATAGGTAGTGAAGCACGACTCATCATAGAGCGAACCATATCTAATAGGGTTCGATTACGCCTTTCTGCCACACCATTCAACTGCGGTGTCCTAGGATGCGTCAATTGTGAAACTATTCCACACTCCTTGAGATAATCGTGGAATTCAAGACTTAGGTACTCTCCTCCTCGATCGGATCAAAGCATCTTGATTTTCCTGCCCAATTGATTCTCCACTTCATTCTTGAACTCTTTGAACTTTTCAAAGGTTTCTGACTTTTGCTTGATTAAATAGATATACCCATATCTACTATAATCATCGGTAAAGGTCACATAGAAGCAGTTTCCATCCTTCGTGGTTGATCTAAACGGTCCACATACATCGGTATGTATTAAGTCCAATAGACCCTCACCCCTTTCACACATACTCGTGAAGGGTGAATTAGTCATCTTTCCAAGTAAACAAAACTCGCATGTGTCATCTTCCCTAAGGTCGAATGACTCCAACACTCCATCCTTTTGGAGTTGGGCTATGCGTTTCTTGTTGACATGTCCAAGACGACAATGCCACAAGGATGCTTTATCCATACTAGTGGAAGAATCTATGTTCAAAACATCATTTCCTAAGTTATCAACAATCATAACAGTTTCATAAATTCCATTACATGGTATAGCTTCAAAGTAAAAGACACCATTTAGATAAGCCAAAATAGAACCATTCTCATTATTAAAAGAAAATCTAAAACCTTGTCTATATAAACCATGAAATGAAATGATGTTTTTAGCCATTTCTGGCGAATAGCAACAATTGTTCAAATCTAAACACAAATTATTCCTAAGCACTAAAGAATACACTCCAATCTTGGTCACATGCGACGATCTTCTGTTCCCCATGATTAGATTGATTCTTCCTTGCTCCACATCCCTACTTCTTCTTAGTCCCTGCACATTAGAACAAATATGGTAACCACAACCGGTATCAAGAACCCAAGAAATAGCATGATTAGAATCATTAGATTTAATTGTGTATATACCTGCAAAAGATGGATTGATCTTTCCTTTCTTGATGGCTTGCAGGTAATCTAGGCAGCTTCTCTTCCAATGTCCAATCTTGTGGCAGTGGTGGCACTCGGCCTCTTTCGGGTTAGGGGAGGGCTTAGCGGGATCAACTTTGGTTCCATTAGAAGAGGCACCATCTCGGGCTTTAACCTTGCGATAGTTCTTAGACGAAGCCTTCCTCTTCTTTCCCTTTCCTTGACCAATAGCCAAGACAGGAGCAGCAGGTGGATTGGGAGTTGGTGCAACAGACTTGTCTTTGAAGTTGCTCTCAGCGACCCTCAAGAGACCTTGGAGTTTGATTAGGGTGACCTCCTCTTTGTTCATGTGGTAGGTCATTCTAAATTGGTTGTACATCGGAGGCAAAGAGTGAAGCACCATGTCGATCGCCAAGTCTTCCCCAAATTCAACATTTAACTTGCGAAGGCGGTCGACATACCTTTGCATCTTTTGCAAGTGCACGGTAAGAGATTCTCCATGACCCATCTTAGCGGAAATCATGTTGGTGAAAATCTCATAATGCTCTTGTCTCGCGTTCTGGTGGTATCTCTCCAGTAAGTCTTGATGCATCTCATACGGGTACATGTCCTCGTAGGACTTTTGGAATTCGGAGTTCATGGTGGCAATCATGATGCAATGTACCTTCTTTGCATCTCGCTCATGAGTTTCAAAAGCGTTGATTTCAGCCGGAGTAGCAATTTCAGGGTTGATCTTCTCGAGCTTCTCATCGAGGACATACTCCTTATCCTCATAGCGAGCAATGGTGCGAATGTATCTTATCCATTCGCTAAAGTTCGTTCCATCGAAGGTGACCTTTTGGCAAAGACTCATCAACGTGAAAGAACTAGCAGCAACGTTGTTAGCGTTCGACATCTACAAATAGAAAGGACAAAGATAGATTAGAATAAGAATCCCTAATTATCACCCAATAAGAAAAATTAGGGCTAGGATCCAACAATAACATTTACATACTAGAAAAGGGATGCCGTAATCTAACATGCAAATAAATTGAAGGTAAGTGAATGACGATTCACTAATTCTCCACCATAAAAACTTAACTATTAGTCCAAAATGTTTTGAGAATTCCTAGGTTCGGATGAGATTCATTGAAACTATTCAATGGCATGTTTAAATCTCGATATGCCCTTCTTGTTTGTGACTGGGATACCAAGGATCACAAAGCGGGTGTGAATTACCATGTAAATTCACATGGTGCCTTCATTGTAACGATCACCTATTCGATGTGCCGGTAAACCACACACGCTCCATCGAACTATGATAAACAATGAATCACCCTTTGCCACCTTTGCTTAGAACCAATTAGTGTGCCGGTAAACCACACACGCTCCACTAACTTCTTAGCAAGGGTGCAAAGTGTAATTTCATGGGATTGCATCAATTCACTTTTCCTAAAGTAACTAAGATTGGGAAATTTTAAAAATATGTGTAGTTACTTTGTATTACTTATTATACTTTTAATTAGAGGATGAGGTTGTCCTATCCTACCTGTTCGGCTAACGACCCTCCACCAATCAAGCAAGCGGTGGGTGTGAGTGTACACCCATTAAGCGCCATTTTATAGGCCGCAACCTTATACCCACCTTATAGATCGGTTTCATGAATGAGGCCTACTAACGGTAACACTAGCATTTAGTTATACATACATACATACATATATATATATATATATATATATATATATATATTATTCTAGTAATATCATATTAGTATAGTGTTGTATTTTAAACCTTTTAAAATCTAGGGTTTGAAATTTAAATTGTCTAAATTAAAACTTTTAATCACAAAATATAAATTTCAAAACTTGAGGGCAAGTTTTAAACATTTTAAAACATGGAGGATCAAATAACAAATAATTCCAATTAACAATTAATATCCTAATTATCTATAATTGATTTTATTCAAGATTTCTTTTTAAGATAATTACCAAAATAATCAAAATAATTAATTAATTATCATATAAGGAAATTAAATATTTTATTAGTTGATAAATATTTTTAATTAGATCAAGATAATAGTCATATATATATCAAAAAATCGGATTTGGGTTGATCTAATATGATTAAGGTAAGTTATCATAAGATAATTATGAAGAAATCCCGAATCTGGCCATTCCTGACGCTTGGACTCGCCGAGTCAGGCCAACTCGCCGAGTCCACTTTGGAACTCGCCGAGTCCATGACTCAGAAACATAAAAATCGAATTTTTCAGTTATGTTTCAGACAATTAAGCAACAATTTAATGAAAACCAAGCCACACTCTGATACCACTAATGGGTTTTAGCCATAAGAACTTTCCTATGTGCGCATGCAAAACCCTAATGCTTGGATCTAGGCTTTCTAATTAAACATGCTTTGAATCAAAGACTTCTAATGACTATTTCAGAATAAGAACAATGATAAAACAGATCTAGAATCATACCTTTGAATTCCTTGTTGATCTTGTTGTCTTGGAGCTTCTAGAGTCACAATTGTCACTCCTCTAATGGCTTACAAACACCAAATAGCAAGGAGGATGATTTGGGAGAGAGGAGAGGAGAAGGAAATCGGCCAGGGTTTCTATGCTTTAAATGAAGTGCCGATTTCCCTTAGCCATAGGGTCTATTTATACTTGTAGACTCCTTAAGGGTTACAACCTAAACCCTAATTGGATAATCTTCTCTTAAGGTTATCCAAATCCTTTCCATAGATATCCCTTTGGACGATTTGAAGCTATCCTAGCTTCTAAAATCCGTCCATCATATATCTATATGGATTTACAATCTAAAGTTCAACTATCAAACAATTGACAGTTTATACCCTCTTATTTAATTAATCTCTTTAAGTCACCAAATTAATTCCAATTAATTCTATGACTTATATTAATCAAATAACAATATATTATTCTTTATATTATTCTCATAATATATTAATAATATTTACTCTCTCTGAATAAATCATCCTATCAAGTTGCTATGGTGAAGGCAACCCAAAAGGACTATGCACAACCGGGTCAAATACTTGCCTAATATAGTTGTAGCCTTAGACACTATTCCAACAATTCTGGCCCACCTTAACACTAACAACGCAAATGTTGGCGGGATTGTTAACACAAATTCCAATCCGAGTAACAATCAAGCACCTCAACGAGCAACAAACTATCACGACACCCCGAGTCCCAAGACCAAGTGTAACAAACGGAAGGCTTGGGCTAAATCTAAGGACTAATCACTTCGAAGGGCGAACATGAAACAACCACCAGTAAAAACCTTCACAGCCACGACATCGGTACCTCCTACTACCATCCCTTCGGGTATCCCAATTGTCCCTAAACCAGCCAGACAATATGCTGGAAATCTCCCAAAATGCATCCAATGCAGTTATCACCACCATGGACCTTGTGGGGAGATGCAGTGCTCAAACTGCAACAGAAAGGGGTACACCATGCGTTACTGCAAGAGATAATAAGGCCGAACAACCAAGTGCCCAGCACCGGTGTAAACCAGGCTTGCTACGGTTGTGGCAAGGTAGGTCACTACAGAAGGAACTGCCCAGAGGCAGCAAATGCTGGCACAGACGGAAGTCTTCTACCGACCACCACCGCAGGAGAGACTACTCCGGACCCACGTTAATGTAATTTAGGCGTTTCGTTGTAACAGACTTATGAACCATCCAAAACTAGTGCAACTAGAGTCTTATCTTTTGTGAGATCCCGTCCGTTAAGGGATGCTCGTGCTGTGTATACTTGTCTTTTGTAGTATACCTAGTTCGCAGCAAGAGTTTTGTAGTAAATCTTAAGTTCAGTAACTCTGTTAAAGGTTGCACTGTTGTGTTTTGGTCTGTAATGCCTTATGTTCAAATCTAATGTCTTTAGTTTCCATATAATTCCGACTTTATCATACGACTAGAGTAAATTCGATCCTCGCAATACCAGCTTCATAAGTACATCTCTTTCTCAGTAAACGTCTTTTAGCGAAGCCGTCATATCAGAACACTGAAGTACTCATGCATGGAGTATCTTATAGTTCTTTTCCTTCCCGAAGGAATCCCCGCAGTATCACTCATGCAGTACGTCAAGTTCAATCCAAATATTCATACGGTTGATCTATCACTGAAGAATGTATACATGAGAGTGATATATAATCAATGTTCTACAAGTTTAGAATTGATGATTCCAGTTTAACTTCTTTTCCCTCGATGGGATGTGAGCTTAAGGAAGAATCGACTACCTTTTCAATCTTAATTATATACGACTCGTACACACGAGATTGTAATCGTTGAACCATGTATGAATTCTAAAATGAACTTCAGGACGGAGACTGCCCAAGACTTCGAGTAATTGCATAGGCATGTGAACAAACTTAGAACCCAGTATGACTCTTATAACCAGATCGCCTTATAGTCTAAACACCTACAGAGATACAAGAACAGCCCGGACAACTCAGCGAACTACTCAGCAATAGAATTGGAAGACCAGGTTTCTCATCCTTGAGAGCTCTGGTCTTATTCTTCCAGAAGTCGACGGATTGCATCATATGTACCTCGACGATCGGGGACTCCGTTATGATTTCCTTTAGAAATCGTTATCTCTGCCTCGCATAGATGAGTTGATTTAGCAAACGCAGGGAAAGAATTACTTTCAGAAATGGACCTGAGATCCGAATATCACCAATTCGAGTGTTAGGGAAAGATGTCCTGAAGACTACCCTCCGAACTCGATGTGGACACTTCGAGTCCGTAGTGATACCTCTCGGATAGGACCAATACGACCATAGTATTCATGAGCTAAATGAGTAGGGTACGTCTTTCTTACTGGGATCAGTTCGTCATTCTCCTTGTAATGACTTACTTATCTACCCTCGTAGTAAGAAAGAACCCATAGAAACATTACCTTCAGAGGAAATTTCGCGAAGTTCTCTAAACACGAGTTTTGAAATTGAAGAGTCAGATTCCTAAGACACACTGTTAGTGATGTGGGAATTTTTGAGTACTCTTTCAATTTGTCAAAACCGTTGAGAATTTGTCAACACCAGAGACGCCGGCAGAAATTCGCCAAATTCTAGGTCGTGCAGACCTACTATCGTAGTCCATTCGGAACTCCTCGCAAATTATAGAAACCCTTTCGACTTTGACCCAGCAAGGGGTGGCCCTTGACTGGGAAGTTAAGCGAGAGAAAGAACCTTTGTAATTCCAAATGAGAGACCAAATTCTTTAGGAAGTCTCACTCTGGGAATGGCTTAATACGCTTCGTAAAGCGTGGAAGGCTAAATCCAATATAGTTAGGAACTCCGAGATTCTTACCAGAATCGGTCCTGTATCTCACAAACTCGACCTACTCTGCGAACTCAGTAACGTACATTTTACTCTTCGTGTCTCGATCTTGAAACAGTACCTTTCCGTTAGGACTCTCGTAAGCCCACTCGACGAGATCGAGATTAACGAGATCCTCGCCTTCGTATTAGAACCGTAGTGACCCTGACCGAGAGGTCAAGCAGACGAAGCAACGCCATTTCCCGTTAGTGAAGGTTCATTGGAATACCAACCGAGGACCCGATTTCACTTAGAAGCGCGAGAACCAATCGATTAGGAAGTTTCCACCCCATGACTCGGTCATTCAAACCTACTTCCTTACCTAAATTCTAATTTCTGGACGAAATTCCCTTTAACAGGGGGATGATGTGACAACCCGAAATTTCCATTCCGTACAAACCATATCAAGTCAATAGAAGTTAGAACAGTTACAGTGAAGTTCCAGACTTTTGGGTATAAGTTTGACAGTTTTTCAGGATTTACACTTAAGAAGATATCAGGAGAGTGGATGCACTAGGGTTTTGTGCAACACTGTTATTCCAAAACTCTATGATATTAGAGTTCATTTCGGGAATAAAATATTTTCTGCCAAAAATCACAGGACTATATATAGAAATCTGAGCCATATTTATTCATTAGTTCCATTTCCAACTAGAGAAAAGTCGAATTCTCTCTCAAGGATCTTCGGACTTTCGTTCCGGAAAGTGAGTACTTCTATCTAGTGTTGTTTTAAAGCTTCTTATATGCTTAATACACTAGAAATCATAGGAAAACACTAAGATCTGTGAGTTTACTGCCCAAGAACACCTTGGGGAGTAAACTCTTTTATAAGGGCCAAAGTGTGCCCAGTGTCCCTCCAAGCCTTGGAACTCAACCTAGAAACTACCATGACATGTTTAGACCACAAGATCATTAAGAAACAAAGGCTAGAAGTGAGTTCACGGCCAAGGATGTTCTTGGCCCGTGAACTCCATTTTTAGGTGCCAAAACACCCTAAAAGCCTTCCTTAAGCCAAGAGACTAGTTTAGACATGTACCCTAATGAGTTTAGGACTAGGAAACACCATTAGAACACCAAGAGTAAGGTGTTCACGGCCCAAGAAGTTCTAGGGCCGTGAACTCCAAACAATAGTGTCAAATGGTGCTATAAACTCTTCTAAAGCCTTATACAATAGCCTAGTTTAGTTCTAAGTTAAATTAGGGACTTGAAAACAC
This sequence comes from Lactuca sativa, assembly GCF_002870075.4. Classification (NCBI taxonomy): domain Eukaryota; kingdom Viridiplantae; phylum Streptophyta; class Magnoliopsida; order Asterales; family Asteraceae; genus Lactuca; species Lactuca sativa. Next base: position 130,946,074 of record NC_056626.2, read on the forward strand.
CAAAAACATCCTACCAAGGGAGATTACGGCCATAATCTCCAAGGGATATGGTCCTAGGGCCGTAAACTCCTAAAAGGAGTTATATTATGCCCTAAACTCTTGCATAGACCAAGCCATTAAGTAGAAATGCTTCTTAGGGTCTTGTAGAGCATCAAACACAAAATGGACATATAGGTGTGAGCTTACGGTCGTAAACTCATGATTTTACGACCGTAAACTCATTTGGTAGTGTCATTAGGGTCGTGAACTTCATGGTTGAGTTTTCCTTGAGCCCTACACACAGTAGCTTCCCCTACAAAACACATAGATGAAATCCTAGAGGCTAATAACACTTGATAAAGGTGTTTAGCATGTCCTAGGGTGTCTTCACTTGTTTATTAGTTGTTTATAGACTAATTTGTTACATATATGTGAGATTATATGTTAACTAGGATCATAGAGTGTGTTCAAGACTTCACTTGACACCTAGCAATCCTACCTCTTCAGTTCATCCGTATCACCCACAACAGGTGAGTTCATACCCCTTAATCAATGTTTTAAATGATTTTAAATGTTTTAATGAGGGGGGAATACAGGTAGAAAACAACATGTTATTAAATCAATCATATGTATTTATAACTGTGTTTTCATTTAGCAGATTTCACATACTATAAAATGTGATGCATGAAATGGTTTTATATCTTAAAAATACCCTTATAGCAAAAGTATTACGTTTGAAATGTTTATTAAAATGACATCAAGTCATTGTTAATTATTGTTCAAAACTCTTAGATGTCTTACAAAACCATTTTTACCTTCTTGAACAAAACTATATCTATACACTTATGTTCTTTTATATGTATTGATGTGATAGTTTTCATCCTTCATTCAGTTTCCCACACTCTTGTGTAGCAAGGGTGTATAAACCTGTTTGGACAATCAATTACCTTCCAGTTAACTATTATAGGGATAGTTAGGAGATACATAACAGTATTCCTATTACAAGGAATTACATCATAGTTAGTTCATTCATGAGTCTATACTATACATTACATGTTACATGAATACGCTAACATGAATACGCTTACATGAATACGCTTACATAGATACGCTTACATGAATACGCTTACATAGATACGCTTACATGAATACCATACATGAGTACCTTTACGTAGATACATTTTCCTATATACATTTACCTGGATACTTGTACCTCGATTCACTAGGATGATTTATTAGTACCTTCTGTGTAAATTGTCCTGCCTATCCCAGTTCAACGGGATGTCTAGACGGGACTAACCATTCTGAAACCTAGCTGTTAGCACCAGTGGTTGATGAACATCTACGGATGCCTACGGTTATTACTTATATTAGGAGTACCTTTACGGGACTAACCATTCCTTGGGCCTACTGTTCGCTACAGAGGTTGATGAACATCTACGGATGCCTATGGTTAATACTTATATTAGGAATACTTTTACAGGACTAACCCTTCCTCCCACCTGCTGTAGCTACAGAGGACAATTGAACAATCCACGGATGTTCAAAGGTTATACATTTCGCAAATCGCGATGTCGTGTTAATCCTAATACAAAAGGATAACACTTACATGATTATATTTTTCCTATTACATTATTTTGTGATACATTCACATAAACGATGAGTTAGACTAAGTACTGTTTGTAATAGTAAAAAAGAAGGAAAAACTATCATTATCATAGCAAAACATTCGGTTCTTGGTAGAAGACTATTATATTCTTTTCCTATTTACTTTATTTTGTGATACATTCACATAAACGATGAGTTAGACTAAGTACTATTTGTAATAGTCAAAAAGAAGGAAAAATTATCATTATCATAGCAAAACATTCGAGTCTTGGTAGAAGACTACATTTCATACTAGTAGGAAATATGGGATTTTCTAGGGTTTTTCATACTTATATCAACTGTTTCATTTAAAGATTTACATGGCATTCATAACAGCTTTCCAAAACAAGACAATGACACTTAAATACTTATGAATTCACCAGCCTTAGGCTGATACTCGCTTTCAAAATAACTTGTATTCTCAGGTCACCAGTTAGACAGGTACGATGGCCAGGTTTTGAGAAGACGGAGCACAGACAAGACTCATCTTATTTTGATTATTCATTTTATTGTTGTACATTCTGAAAGAACACACATGTATTAAAACATTACTTTTAATGCAATCGATGATGTTGTTTCTTGTTTACTACTTCACACTGTTATGATACATCACATGATGTCCTCCACCCCGAAACGTTTCTGTCGTTCTTGGTTTTGGGGTGTGACACACTAACATACATTAACAATATTTTTCTTTTGGATTGAGAAATAGAAGATGAACAAATTACATATAAAATAGACAGGGAATGATTAATCAAAGTACAAAGAAAAATAACTTGGTGTTTTGTTTTCTATTGTATATGATGCATGTGGTATATGATGCACGGATGAAGAAACGTATATTGGAGCTCCATAAGAAATAGAGAGAATGAAAACATAAACAAAACAGGGCTTGTACAATTTTGAAAATAATAAGAAATTGACATATGAAGAAGAGGTTATAGGAAGAAGAGAATACATACTTTTATATGTCAACTATTATAGGAAGAAATAGAATGTAGAACAACAAACCTGATGATGAATCTCTGATATCGAACTGAAAGAGGAAGAATGTAAACGTATACATGTATATACGAATGGGAAGTCTAAACCTTGTTTATATATATATATATATATATATATATATATATATATATATATATATATATATATATATATATATATATATATATTTGAGATAGAAACTATCGGTAATTTAGGAATGTATAAATGTTTAAATTAGGAACATATCATATTTAATTATTTTATTGTTATTAAATGGAATTCAAATTGATTGGCCTGATTTTTTGGGATGAAGTAAAATCATAATCGTAATGACATATGTGTATAACATATTTTTTTTTCAGATTCTTTGCAGATTTTTTGCAGATATATATGGACAATTTGAAAATTGAAAATTGAAATTTCCAGAAAATAAAGGAAGACAGTAAATGCATTCGAATGGAAGGGCAAACTCGGAAATTCAGTTTCATGTTTTAAGCGGGAAAAAAAGTTGGAGGTGCTAAGGGAATGCCACGAGGCATTTTAGGTACTGTTTTATTAGAATAGAGGATATATCCGTGTATGTTAGGATATAGGAACCAACAGTGTAGAGCCCATAGTATAGTTTTCTATGTGCTTGTAATGTCGAATTTGTAGTATATATATGCATGATTATTAATAGCAATAGTGTTATAAGTATAGATTTAGTCGTATAAACGTGAGCATTGAATACTTACAGTAAATAGATATAGCGTAGATACAAGAGAGAATATCTCTTCTACGGTTCTCAATTCTTGTATGTAAATCGATGTACAACTACATATGAACAGCGGTGAAATTAATCCTATCTGATTTCCTTTATGGTATTAGAGCTCAATTTCTAGTTGTCACACCCCCAAACCAGAACGGTGGAATCGTTCGAGGGCGGATGACTTCATGTAGTATCGAAACAGTTGAATAAATAGTAAAGAAAGCAAACACATCCAACATATATATATATATATATATAATTGAAAAAGTTACATCATTTGTAGGTATTACATGTTCCAAAATATCAATTACAATATGTTGTCAAAATGAAAATAAACTAACGTCGCAACGTCCCTTCTTCAAAAGCAGTAGTTTACCTGTATTACTAAATCCCTGAGAAATACAAGTAGTGTTGAAAGAGTAGGTCGGCATTTAAGCTGGTGAGTTCATAAGTATTTAGTGACAATGTTTGAATAAAATCAAATAAAATTTGTTTGTAGATGTCCGAAAAACTCCTAGAAAATCCAATATTTCCTATTAGTATAAAAGTAGTCTTCCTCAAAGACTCGACTATTTTGAAGGTTTGACTTTAGAAATCCAATGTCCATTCATAAGTGTGTGGTAGTTTAAAAGTTCCAAAACTGAAATGCAATCGTGTTTTTCATGCCTAGAGTAGTAGATTTGTGTAAGTATAAAATCACTAAAGCATTTGATAACCCTGTAAATCAATAAGTTCTTAATACTCCATGTGAGTTTTATAACCATACTAATGACCCAGACTGCCTGTAACAACGTAATTCAGGCGTTGAAATGTTATGACGTTTGTCACCCCAGGCTTGCCGGCCTAGCTGTAGCTAACAGCTCAGGTGCAGGATTGTCAATCCCGTATAGATCTATACACAAGTATCACACTCCCCCTACAAGGGATTATGGTATATAATACATGACTTAAAATGCATACTCGAAAGTACGTGAAATGTCTCACAAAACTTAGTATAAAACAGATTTACGTATGAAAATGTCCATTTGTTCGTGTATATGAAAGTATTTCCTTGATATAGTATTCGTTAGTATATAAATGTTCATGATTTTCTCGTAAACTATACCTATTATAGTTTCTCAAAATGTGTGTTTCGTTTGTATAGTAAACCCTAGTGTAATGCTCACTTGTTATGAAAAGTATAACAATTAAAGTGACATAAATGATCACATATACTTAAAGTATAAATAAAGTGTTTGATTCATATATACATCTATAAACATGTTTTATTTCCAAAAGACAAGATGTTATCGAGAATATATATAGCATAGAAAGTTCCTATGTAGTAGTTATGAATCACATATGATTCACTTGATAAAAAGAGTATATAGTGAAACTTTATGTTGAACACGATAATAACCGTGTGTTTACTTGTATTCCCCCCCTTAAAAGTGTATAAAAAGCATTGATAAAACATTTGAAAGTGTAGTTTATAGGGGTATGAACTCACTTGATTGATTGGAGAAAGCGAGATGAAAATCGAGCAGAACTTCGGCTTGTGAAAGTCGATTTTCTCGAGATTCTCGGGAATCTCGGGAGTCTCGGGAGCGTAGAATCCTTCCTTCGGAACTTGAGTGTGAAAACCGGGGCTTCGGGAGGGCTTCAGGAGCTTAACCGCAGAGTTTCAGCACGAGAGATGGAAGAATGGAGCACCTAAACCCGGCACCCCAAGAGTTCTATTTATAGGGGGATTTTTGAGTGCCACATCATGGCAAAGGGTGTGCCACGTCGTGGGGAGCAATTCTATCCTCTTCCATTGATTGGACGCCCTCAGTCACTTTTCGGGTCGCGGCAAACCTGTGCCACGTCGTGGCAAGCCTGATAGCCTCGGATTTTGGACCCCGAACTTGTAAAATCCATAACTTTCGCGTACGAGCTCCGTTTTTGACGTTCTTTATATGCACGTGTAGCTGAAAATATGATCTACAACTCTCGTTTAGACTTCATCGATTAATTTTGAATTTATTTTTAATTATTTATTTTTAACGGGCCGGGATACGAAAAATCCGTTAAAAATCCATAACTTCTTCATCCGATGTCCGTTTTCGTCAGACTTTTCGTTGTTGCGCTACTAATGTTGAGACCTTCGATTCTCATTTAGGTTGTTTTGGTCAAAAGTCTCTTGAGCTTTATTTCGAGTTTTTAGCTGTCTACTGTTATACCCGAATCTTGGAAAAATCATAACTTCCTAATACGAAGTCAGATTTTGACGTTCTTTTTATGTACGCTCACGGTTTAATGTTATCTACAACTTTCATTAAGATACTTAAGGCTAAAAACTATTGTATTGAAACTTTGCGTTTTTCGTTTAATCAGTGTTGCCGGTTTTTGTCGGAAATCTTAAAATGGTCATAACTTCTTTGTTATAACTTGGATTTTAGTGTTCTTAGTATTTCTATAAACCTTGACACATTATCTAGCATAATAAACATCCCTATAGAGACTTCTACACATTTTATTTTCGAAGTCAATTTCATTAGTTCAAAAGTAGCTACAATACTTGACTTTTTAGGTCATTACATAGAGTCGAAATATCGGGTTGTCACATCATCTCCTCGTTAGAGGGAATTTCGTCCCGAAATTTAATGTAAGAAAAACACTTATGGATTAGGGAAAAAGATGTGGGTACTTGTTTTTCATCTGATCTTCACGTTCCCAGGTGTATTCAGGTCCTCGCTTTGCATTCCAGCGGACCTTCACGATGGGGATGCGACTTTGTTTTGTTCTTTTAATTTCCCTATCCATGATTTCAATTGATTCTTCTATAAAGTGGAGACTCCCGTTGATTTCGATCTCGTCTAAAGGGACGACGAGGGTCTCATCGGATAAACATTTCTTCAAGTTTGACACAGGAAAGGTAAGGTGTACGGTATTGAGTTCCTGTGGTAGACGAAGTTTGTAGGCTACCGGGCCGATCCTTGCGAGGATCTCGAATGGTCCGATATACCTTGGGTTTAGTTTCCCATGTTTTCCAAAACGTATTAACCCTTTCCAGCGCGAGACCCTTAATAGTACTCGGTCCCCGACCTGAAATTCCAAGGGCTTCCGTCTTTGCTAACCACGTGACCCAGGAAATCTATCTTCCGAATCCAATATTCGCACTTGGAGAATTTTGCGTATAGCTTCTCTTTTCTTAGCGTTTTCATGATTTGTCGGAGGTGTTGACCGTGGTCCTCTTTAGTCTTCGAATAAATGAGTATGTCATCTATGAATACGATCACAAACTTGTCTAGGATTGAACGAGATACTCGGTTCATTAAGTCCATGAACACTACCGGTGCGTTTATTAATCCAAAGGGCATCACTACAAACTCGTAGTGACCATAACGAGTTCGAAAAGCTGTTTTTGGAACATCTCCTTCCAAGACTCGTAGTTGGTGGTACCCGGATCTTAAGTCGATCTTTGAGAAATAACTCGCTCCTTGGAGTTGGTCGAACAAGTCGTCAATGCGTGGTAAGGGATATCGGTTCTTGATAGTGAGCTTGTTGAGTTCCCGGTAATCGATGCACATGCGGAAAGATCCATCCTTCTTCTTTACAAACAAGACTGGTGCTCCCCAAGGTGAGAAGCTCGGCCTGATGAACCCTTTGTTGAGTAGTTCGTTTAGTTGGCTGGATAGTTCCTGCATCTCTGCTGGTGCTAGACGGTATGGCGACTTGGCTACTGGTGTAGCTCCGGGAATTAAGTCGATTTTGAACTCGACTTGACGTTCTGGTGGAACTCCAGGAAGATCTTTAGGAAAGACATCGGGAATATCGCAGACTTCTAGAAAGTCTTTGATGCCTTTCGTTTCTTTTTCCTTATCTACCACGTTGGCTAAGAAGGCATGGTAATCATTACGTAGGTATTTCTGGGCTTTGACGCAAGATATGATTTGTAAATTGGTACTGGGTTTGTCACCATAAATAACAAGAGTTTCACCGTTTGGCAGATTTAGGCGAACGGCCCTTTCGTGACAAAGTATATCGGCATGTGTGACAACCCAAATTTATTGTCGTTACATAATCTCGTTTTCACTAACGGAATTCGTCGTTATGTATTAATTTCCGAAATATTTGGAGTCGTCAATAAATAAATATCTATTTATTTATATTTTCTTGACATTATCATTTTAGTATAAGTAAATATAACTGGTAAGTGTTAACCCCGTTTAAACAAATAAAGTTATATTACCTTTCAACCACTTCACCCGGGTAAAAAGTTTTAACCCCGTTAAACTTTAGCATCGGGTAGCCGTGTACCTGGTGCAATACCCGAGGCATATAAAAAGGAAGTGTATACCTCTTGAGCACTCTTTACCACCCTCTCACTCTCTCTCACACTACTTTCCCTCTCTAGACTCGATCCCGACCCCGAAAACCGCGAATTTCGGCTTCCTAACGTAAGAGTTTCTTCCCTATCTTGTTCTAAACATATTCCATTGTATTTAGAACACAAAAATCACAAGAATTAGTAGAAAACATGGAGTTTATGGCCAAGGAAGCCCCTTACGCCGTAAACACCCAAAACTTGGCCAAATGTCCCATTTTTCCTTCCTTTAAGCTTGTATACTAATTAAGGAAATTGCCTAGATGAGTTTGGACATCAAAACATAAGTTTTTAGAGTCTAAAAGAGGGTTTACGGCCCAAGCTTGTGCTTAGGCCGTAAACACCCATTTTCCATGTTAAATTGCCCCAAAACTCATCTAAGGCATGATAGAATTTAGATATGATCTTAGGAAATGTTTAAGGCCATAAAACAACACATTTTAGAGTCTAAAAGGGAGTTTATGGCCCAAGCCTATGCTTAGGCCGTAAAAACCCAATTCCCATGTCAAAATGTCCCAAAAACTCACCTAAGGCATTCTAGAATTTAGCTAAGATTTAAGAGAGTGCTTAGGACCATTTAACAATTCATTTTGAGTAACAAAATGGATTTTACGGCCCAACCCTAAGCTAGGACCATAAACTCCCCTAAACTCAAGCAAATGAAGGTTTTAAACCCCCAAATTGGTCCTAGACATTTACTAGAAAATTATGGAGTTGATTTGAGGCCTTAACTTTCACTTTTGGAGGAGAACAAGATTTTACGGCCAAGACTAGGGGCTTACGGCTGTAAACTCCCAAGGAGTGGCCTTTGGGCCGTAAACTCCAAGGGAGTAAACTCTTGGACTACCCCGTAACCCCTATTTGGCCTTATACGATTCTCGGGAACCCCCTTCTAAGCCCTAAGACCCCGAATCAATGCTAGAATGCCTAAATATTTTAATGAAAAGCATAAAATGATTAATTTCTTATAAAATACATATTTCATATGATATTAGGGTCTTGAAAGGTGCACAAGTCTTTTTTGGTACAAAACGCTCAACCGACACTTTCACCCGATTTACCCGATTTACTCGGTTTCAGGTGAGTTCATACCCCTTTAATGAACCTTTCAAATGTTTTTATATGTTTTAGGGGGGGGATACAAGCCAAATATACATGTTTATATAAATTAATCACATATGATTCACTATCCATAGTTCAAATCACATGTGATTTACCGCTATGCTTTATAAAAGGATTTTACGTTTTCAAAACTATTTTGGTTAAATAAACAATTTTCTAAATGTTCCCTTTGGATAAGATTTTTATTAAATAAATTTTCTTACAAAAATGTAACCACACTAATATATTTATATAAGTAAGACTTGAAGGACTTAGGACCGATAACTCGCCTTATTTCCTGTTCTTGTTTGATTGTGGGCTTAGGGTAGTTGTTATCCGTCCGACTGTCGTTGATTTCTTAGTTATATATCATGTATATTAGTGTTGGATACGAGTATTTTCATTTCATCCGATCCTTAAACCACTAAATTGACAAGAACCATACACACTAAGTTAACTATAATAGTGTCACACCCCCAAACCAGACGGCGGAAACGTCCGGGGGTGGAGGACTTCATCTGTAGTATCACAACACATGCATCATAGTAATCAAAGTACAAACAACCATTGTATTTAAAAGTATAATATTTACATGTGTTCAATCATTGTATATTGAAACCAAAACAGTTATACAAAGGAAGAAGATAAGACTCCTAATGGCTTCATCTTCTCAAAAAGCTCGGGGAGTACCTGTTATTATTTCCCTGATAATACAAGTAATTTGAAAAGAGAGTATCAACAATAAGTTGAGTGAGTACATAAGTCTTTATGTTTGAATGGGTGTATTTGTATTTTGAATATGAAAACACTTCTAGAAAATCCCATATTTTCTGTGGTATGTGAAAAGTAGTTTTATTCCTATAAAACCGTCTTATTTGTAAACCATTGTATTTGTAAAACTTGTATTTGAGAGTGTGTCTGGCTTCATCAGCTGTTATTGAAAACTATAGTATAGCATTGTACTTTGCATTTTGTAAATTGGTACTTTGAAGATATACTTACGTTTAGTTGTTTATACACTAACGTGTTGTTAATATCTTTTTAATGAGTTATTATAACCATACTAAGACATGAACGCCTGAAAAAAACACATGTATGCCTGACTGTAGCTAGCAGCCTGAGTGCGGGGTTGTCAATCCCGATATAGATCTACACACAACTTGTTTCGATCCCCGGACTGGAGATTCTGGTTATAATGTCAGGGCTTTACCTTGGTTGTCTAGACTGAATCTAAACAACCTGAATTGAATGTCTCATAAAAAGAATATAAACGTTACATGTATATTAGTTATGAAAACCCAATCATTCTGAGATAAATGATTGACAGTATGTTCTTGACTTAGTATCCCGAACATGTATTTGATAAGTGTAAACCCTTGATTTTTTTTGAGTTAAAACCCTTGTTGTATGTAAAACAATGTATTCATATGAATTATTGCTCTATGTATCATAAATTATACCTATTATAATTTATATGTACTTTATGAATTTGTAAATAACTATTTTGCATGTAATCCTTTGCTCAACATGTTACAAAGGGGTGATTAAACTGATGAAATAACTTTTAATGTTATATATATATATATATATATATATATATATATATATATATATATATATATATATATATATATATACGATTTTATATATAAGTAAAATTTGAACGACCTTCGGACAAATAACTGGTACTATAAGTCCACATCCAAACAAGGAAAAGGACCTAGAATGAATTATTAGTCCTAAGCCTTTTAAATCTTATTTATATTAAATTATATATACAAATATGTATATTTGGGAAAAATATAAGTTTATAAAAGAGTTCAAAATTTGAAGTATTTTTGATGCTTTAAAATCATTTTATCGTGATTTGAAATCATTTATTTATAACACAAAGTTGTTGTGTTATACTTGTATTTCCCCCCTTAAAACAGTAGAAATTATGAAAATATGGGGGTATGAACTCACTTGATAGGTGGTAATTCGGACAGGGTTTCGTTTCACGAAAGGAGTTTATTTGTCGAGAAACCGGCTCAAATCGGGTAGAGTTTTGACAGGAGAGAGGATGAATTCTCGAGAATTTCGGGGCTTCACGGCTTACTTCGGGCTCGAGTCTTGATACCGGGGCTTTAAGGGTTGTATATAAGCTTAAGGGTGTGGAAAAAGTGAAAGATAGTAAAATTTGGGGTGAAAAGTGTAAAATATCTGGAAACCCTCGCATGCCTTATATAGGCTGAAGCCTCGGATCCGAAGCTTGTGCGAGGCTATGCGAGGCTGACATTCTGCGAAAGGAAGCAGCTTCGGTTCGGAGGTGGTACGCTCGGATTGGTCTAGCCCTCGGTCCAATGCAAAGAAGCCACGTGCGAAGGGGTGTCCGAGGGTGGTGCGAGGCGTGTGCGAGGAGCATCTCCGGTGTGTCTTCATGCAAGGTTGTCCGAGTGGGATTGGACCGCAGAGGTGGCCGAATCAGGAGGTGACACGCGATACTTCGGTCCACTCAGCAGCCGACACGTGGAGGCTCGCATGCGAGGGGTGACGTGGCGCTACTGTTCATGCGAATTTTCCCGGGTATTTCTATTTTTCTTTATTTTTTTGCCAAAACTTGTAATATGGCGAGGGGTGACGTGGCGCTACTGTTCATGCGAATGTTCCTGCATCTCTGCTGGTGCTAGACGGTATGGCGACTTGGCTACTGGTGTAGCTCCGAGAATTAAGTCGATTTTGAACTCGACTTGACGTTCTGGTGGAACTCCGAGAAGATCTTCAGGAAAGACATCGGGAAAATCGCAGACTTCTAGAATGTCTTTGATGCCTTTAGTTTCTTTTTCCTTATCTACCACGTGGGCTAAGAAGGCATGCTAATCCTTACGTAGGTATTTCTGGGCTATGACGCAAGATATGATTTGTAAATTAGTACTGGGTTTGTCACCATAAATAACAAGAGTTTCACCGTTTAGCAGATTTAGGCGAACGGCCCTTTCGTGACAAAGTATATCGGCATGGTGTAGGCTTATCCAATCCATACCGATGATGACATCAAAGCTCTTTATAGTGATCGGCATTAGATCGATTTGAAATGAGTGTTCGTTTAGAGTTAATGTGCAGCCTATGTACATATTGTTCGTGCTTTCTGTTCTACCGTTTTCCATTTCTACTGTAAATATCTTATTGAGTGTTTTAGGGTTCTGTTTTAGTACGTGCTTGAATTTATGACTCACGAAACTCCTCTCCACACCACAATCAAAGAGTATGCATGCATAAACGTTATTGAGGAGAAACGTACCCGTAACCACCGTGGGATCAGCTATCGCTTTGTTCTGCCCTATTGCCAGCACTCGTCCCGTGCCGCCAGCATTCCTTGCCTTAGGACAGTCCCTCTTGTAGTGTCCAGCCTCACCGCAACCATAACACGTCTGGCCCACACCGACCCCAGGGACTTGGGTGATTGGTCGTGTTAGTGCCCTACAGAAACGGGCAGTGTGTCCCTTCGGGTTGCATTTGTTGCAGTGCATCTCCTGACAATTTCCATTGTGGTGGAAATTACACTTGCTGCACTTCGGGAAGTTCCCATCATATCGCTTTACTGGTGTGGGGGTAACAGGAGCAGCAGTGGGGGCAGTAGCGGCATAGACTGCCACAATCCGTTGTTTCTTGGAAGGCTCTTGTGAAGGTTGACTCTTCCTTTTGCCCCAGAACCTCTTGTTGTTGTTGTTGTTGGTATTTTCGTTGTTGTTGTTGCTTCCTCTGGGGTTTTCCGGTGCGGTGGTTGCGAAGTTTTGGCAGACCCCATGGTCCACGAGAGCTTGTGCCAACTATTTGGTGTTATCGAAGGTGATTGGTTTGGAAGCTAGAACACTTCCTCTAATTTGGGGTGACAGTCCCCAGATGTATCGTTCGATTTTCTTGCTCTCTAGAGCAACCATCCCTGGGAAAAGGATTGCCAAATCACTATACCTATTTGTATAGGTCGTGATGTCCGAGCCTACCATAGTAAGGCCCCAAAGTTCCTGTTCGAGCTTTTGTAATTCGCCCCGTGGACAGTACTCTTATAGTAATATTTGTTTTAGATTCTCCCAGCCCATAGAGTTAGCCACTACTAGTGTTAGTGAATTGACATGGCCATTCCACCATGTCAGAGCTCTCTCAGAGAAAGTACAGGCAGCAAACTTCACTTTACTCCCTTCCAGACAAGAACAAATCTCGAAAATTGCTTCAGTTTTCTCTATCCACTATGATAGAGCCATTATCCTTCCAGTCCCATTAAAAGTAATGGGTTTGCTATTCATGAAATCCTTGTATGTACAATCCCCCGAACGACCTTGACGTTGGCCATTTGTAGAACTATTTACTCCCCCACCAGAACCATTGTTACTCATTTGGGCCATTGTCGCTATTACTGCAGCCGTTCGGCAGCTATCAATGCGGCATTTTCCGTCGTGGGAGGGGGTAGTGGTGGAGGCAGTGTGTTGTTGACACAGCGTGTAGATCTACGGGGCGGCATTGTGCTGATAAGGAAATAAAATAAAAGATCATAAGTTTTGGTGGTTGAGAGTTGAATGACAATGAGTTAACTATCTTTAATAATTCGAGAATTTGTTTTGACCAACGCAGGGCTTTGAGTTTGATTTACCAATGGAGTTTGAAAAATAAATAAACAAACTCATGAACTCGACTAACATGCACATATTTAACACACGAAAGAGATATGCCATATATATTAAACATATGGTTGCGTTACATCCGAAGTTAGAAAATTTTGACCTTTCTAAAGGTCTCCGATTACAGGAAGTTAAAGAAAGTAAGACTTTTAGCCGATGGTCCTACTCTATAACAAAATTTTGGGATTTAGCAAGCACTACTTGCGACGTAGGTTGCGCTTGGAGCTTGACTCCGCGTCTGATTGCTTTTCCTCCATAAGACGCCTATCGAAGGCTGCTTGATGTTCCCTCATCTCAGAGAGGGCTGCAATCACTTGTGCTTGGAACGTGTCGGTGCAGAGTTGGGTGTCATCCTGCAACCTATCCAGTCGGCGGATGTCGGAAGTGTGAACCTGTACTTCCACGTTGACTTCCCGAATCCGGCTAGCTTGAACCCCGGATTGATAGGACTGGTTGGCTAGTTTGCCCAGCATGACTAGGAGTGCTCGATTGGCCGAACCTCCGCTGTGGACATTGTAGAAATCCCGACACATGTTGTAAGGAGGACGTATCCCTTGTTTCTGGCTCCAATGGTGGAGGTGACTTCCCCAAACGGGAGTCGGTACCTGAAAGTTTCTCACAACGACATGAGGTTGTGCGGGTGGTGGGTTGATTACCTGTGGTTCTGAAGAGGTTGCCTTTGGCCAAACCACAAATGATAAAAAAAAAAAAAAAAAAAAAAAAAAGACGAATTTTTTCAAGATCCAAGCAATCACAGGTCGCCATGCGTCACTTGATATTGCATATGTCTGCTTTTCTGCTTTTTCCATTGTCGCTTTATCCGATTTCTTCTACATGGAGAAGAGTAAGGGAAAGGCATCCCAACAGAAATGAGTTTCTCAACAAAATGGTATGGGGATTAATTTCTTGTTATAATGCGTCTCATGTTTCAGTACTATTAAAAAAATTGTATTTTCGTTTTTAATATGGTGATGAACTACATGACTTATCATGGGAAGTGAAGATAAATATAAGATGGTTGTAATAGAGATTGACTAATCATGTTTTTTCTTGTTTAAAATGGGAAGGAATATTCTCATTCCATTGTTTTAAAAATGGATGTCAAGTTACACTTATGTCTTCTTTCATTACAACTTGATGACTTTTTTGATGATTACTAGTGTGCGTTGTGCACCTTCTGACCGGGATTTAAGCATTGTATTAATCTAAATTATCTAAAATGTTTGATTTAAGTAAAATCGCCAACAAATGTGTAACTCACCAGGAATTTCAATTGTGCTTGCAAAATTATGAAAATGTTTGTTAGAGTTTGCATTGTATTCTATTGTTTTAATACAGTAACTAGATATGTTAAGCTACACACTTTGGATTTCAGTGTAACTTATATTTTTAGTCATAATTCGTTATTATGGACCTATAAATAAAATTTATTTATAATTACAAGTCAAAATATTGATTGATCTACTTACAAGAGATGTGTCTAGAATGGTCACATTAGTTTGGTTGTTGGATTTCAGAAAAGTTATATGTTGTAATGATCCTGCCTCCCAACTATCCTTCCTGGCTAATCCTTACTTGATAGAATTGTCGGTATTAATTGGGATTAGTGATAGGTCTAGCCTACGTTGCCAAATTTCCATTAGATCTAATAAGTTATACTATTATATGTTAATACTCATTAGGTTTGTTGCTCGTCAGTGGGATCGTCTGGATATCTACTAATCTTCGAAGCAACTGTCCATGTGAGTTCATCTCACTATATTATGTATTCTAGTACTAGGTTAAAACCCGTGGAATCCACAGGTTAAAAAAAATACTATTAATAATTGTAAATCGTAAATTGTATTATGATTGTTAATCAAAGATATTGCATGTCTTGGTAAGAATTACTAATATAGTTTAGGGGATATTTTATAATTTTATATTCTAAGAAAGATATACAGCATTTTGTAATTTTATATTCTAAAAATGATAAACATAAGAAAAGGAAAAGAGAGATAAAGAATGTTTGTGTATTTCTTGTAAATGTCTTTATAATTATGATTTTGTTAATGATAAAAATAGTTAGATTTAAAGAAGTGGTTAAGACGTTATTACAATAAATTGATAATTAACCCTAAAGTTGATATATATTCGATTGAGTTATAATAATCACTTAAAAAACATATCAAAATTTGAATATAGATAAAAGTCAAGGAAATTAATGTTGCAATTATATCTTCTAAAAAGATAAAACACAACAAAAGAAGAGAAAAGAAAAGGGGGGAAAGGTGTGTCAAAAGGAAGCAGGAAGTCGTTCATAGTAGACAAATCCAACATCTCTTCTACTCTCACACAGGTTCTACAACAAAGTCGATGTCGTTGGTCTGCCTTTTTCGTCGTCATTGATGTGGCTTTTTTTCTATTTCTCTGTCTGTCGTTTCTGAGGAGGCGATTCAACTTTTGCTTTCATCAACGTTGATGAATCCCCAAAGGCATGAAACTGATTTTCGAAATTACCGGTTAATTGATTCAATTTTTTGATTTTTGTTTAGTAAAGGTTCTTACAATTGTGTATATAGGTTCGGTTTTTGTCAATTTGGAATCAACAACGGTGTTTTATTTGGTAAGAATAAATTCATTTGGGGTTACATAGGGTTTTCTCTCACACCGAAGGTGAACTGGGCAATGACAATGTAGAAGACGGAAACCTGGAATGGAAATCAGTTCATCTCACCATTTCTCAGGTAACAACTATTATAATCTAACACATGTTTTCTCAATCAAATTTTGTAGGTCAGAATATACAAAGTTGTTTGTTGTTGTTTATTTATGTATCAATTTCTATTGTTGCGGGTGTTTGGAAAGGTCTACACTTCTTTATAAAACATGGGATCCATGGTAATATTTTCTTTGTGAAGATAACTTTTTTTCTTATTTTGAATTATGCATATAAGTTGTTTGATGAAAGTCCTGTTAGAACATGAAAGTCTTATGAAAAATCGTATGGTGCAGGTATAAGGTTTAAGTTAATAATATGAATCATTACACTCCTATGTAGGTATAAGGTTTAACTTACTAATATGAATCATTAAATTCCATTTTGATTAAACAAAATGTATAAAGTAATTAAGAACTTTGTGGGAAAAATATAATTTATTCTTTTGTTGTGACAGCCCAAAGTTTATTCTGTTATATTAACCCGTTTCCACTAACGGAATATGTCATTTTATAAAAGTTCCGTTAATTTGGGGTCGTCAAATAAATAAATGTTTATTTATTTATTTATATTTTGTGGTTATTGTCGTAACAAAATAAATAAAAACTCGTAATTTACTCTTCCATTTAATTGGAAAAAGTTATTCTATTACGACCATTTAACCCGGGTAAAAAGTTTAAACCTCGTTAATCTTTAGTATCAGGCACATGTATACCGGGTGCAACACCCAAGCCTTATATAAAGGAGGGTGAACACATCATGGAACTCTTTTACCACTCTAGGCCCACTCTCTCTCTCTCTCTACTCTCTCTCTCTCTCTCAAGCTCATTTTCGCCTCCAAACCGCAAGTTTCTGCCTCCAAAATGTAAGATCTTCTACCCTAACTTGTTCCAAACATCATTTCTTGTTTCTATAGTCCGAAAATCACTCAAAATGGCCAACAAAAAGGATTTCACGGCCTAAGAACCTCCTTAGGCCGTAAACACCTAAAATGGTGCCAAAAGGCCCAAAACTCCTCCCTTTAGACTTCAAAACTAGTTTTGGGTTAAACCTAGAAGTTTTTGAGACTTGAATCATCAAATTTGGGGGCTTGGAAGAGGGTTTACAGCCCAAGCACATGCTTAGGCTGTAAACACCCTATAAATATACAAATCAAGCCCACAACACTTCCAAAACTCATTTAAGCTTAAGATATGACTAAGGGACTTGCTATTTCGGACTTGGAACATTTAAACACCAACATTTGAGGGGTGAAATAGAGTTTACGGCCCAAGCATATGCTTAGACCGTAAACTCCCCTAAATCATGCCAAATTAGGGTTTAAGCCCCTAAAGAGCCTTGTACTTTCACTAGAAATTGTTAGGATTGAACCAAGGGTCTAGTAATCAAGGAATGTGGGTTTATGAGAGTTTACTACCATAAACCATAGGTTTTATGGACGTAAACTCCCAAGGAGTGGTCTTTGGACCGTAAACTCCAAGGGAGTACACTCTTGGACTCTTAAACACCCCTATAGCCTTGTATATTTCCTTAGAACCATTTCTAGAACCACAAGAAACTTGAAAGCATTCAAAAACACTCCTCCCATGAGTTTACGGCCGTAAAATCATGGGGTATGTGGTCTCCCAACCATAAACTCACTTAAAGTGAGTTTTAGGAGAGTAAACTCCAAGGTGAGGTCATATACTCCTTCCTTTCAACCCATTAGTCTCCTAACATTCAACCGCAAGACCTTTACTCAAATTAGGATGGCTATGTGTTTAATTTGAGTTTAAATCACTAATTACTTGTAAACATATTTCTTCATATGTCACTAGGGATCATAAAGGGTGTGCAAGTCTCTACTTGACACCAAACGCTCACCCGACACTTCCACCCGAACTACTCTTTTCAGGTGAGTTCATACCCCTCAATGAACCTTTTTAAATGTTTTTACATGTTTTAGGGGGGATACCAGTATAAATTATACAAGTTTTTATTATTAAATCATATGTGATTCACAAATTATCATCAAAAAGGGATTTTGTACACTTTCAACTGCTTTCCAATAAAACTGTGTTAGTTGATTATCAAATGCATTTTAAGATTTATTTGTTATTAAACTGCTTTTAAAACTGTGTTTAAATTACTTTTCTTTTTAAAATATATCTACACTAATATATTTATATAAGTAAGACTTGAAGGACTTAGGACCGATAGCTCGCCTTATTTCTTGTTCTTGTTTGATGTGGTCCTAGGGTATCTGTTATCCTTCCGACTGTCGTTGATTTCTAAGTTATATATCATATATATTAGTGTTAGATATGAAAGTCTTCATACCATACAATACCTTTGTTATTCAAAGGCCGGAAATCATACACTATAGTTAGCTATAATAGGTATAGCTAAGACTACTACTTGTTACCTCTACTACTGCTATACTCACAATAACGGCTATTACGACAAGTTAATACACATATAAGAGAACACTCTAAGAACTATACAAAAGATTACTATACTATAATACCGAAGAATACACGAATCCAGGGTATAGCACACTATCTCTCTATAAGACACTCTACTACGCTTACACTATGTGACCAGGGCTTTCCGGATGGAAGGCATCACTACACGTATAGATCTATACGGGAAAGACACTATTACATCCCGACTGCTAGCTATAGTTTGAGCCGACTAGGCTCAGGGGTGGCACTACATCACTACACTACGCATGACCGGGAAGGCCATCGGGTTCTCTATTACTACATCAGTCTGGTCACCTAAGAGGTTACCCCCTTTATCCAACATAATACACTAAGACTTAAATCTAAGCTAACATCCCGAAGTAAGTAAATATCTATTACTAATGGAAGTTTGCACCACTACTACTAATAACAGGCATAACTTCTCTTTACCTATGTTACTCACGCAAGATTTATTACTGTACTTTTGCGACTGAAGGTTTTCAATGAAAATATTTACACCCAACTCAAAGGATTTAACTTACTAAGTACTTTTCTGGAAAATATAGGATTTTCTAGGGATTTCTACTACTTATAAACATAAATTTTCAGTCTCTATTCTATAAGTTGGAAACACTTTTATACATAAAGTCACTAAATTCTTATGAACTCACCAGCTTTATGTTGATACTCGTTTTCAAAATAACTTGTATCCTCAGGTCAAAGATAGACAGGTACTGGTGCAGCATTTTGGAGAAGATGGAGCATACAACACCCATCTCTTATTTTTGAATTATTTTTGGTGTCTATTGAAACTTTACAAAACACGCTTGTAACTAAATTCACTATGTAAATGAAATGGTTGTTGTCTCTTGTTTTTACTATTATGCAGTTGTTATGATATTGTACATGACGTCCTCCACCCCGGAACGTATTCCGCCGTTATCGGTTTCGGGGTGTGACATTTGTATTATTCCATTTCAGTACCTATGGAGAAAAATGTTTTTAAATACCATTATTTAAGGTATTATCACTTAACCCCTTGATTATTTACTAATTAGCAATGTATTCAGTAATCTTCCCTTTAAAATTATATGGTTACAAACTTACAATTTCTTTCTAAATGGCTTGATATCTAATTTTGAAAAAATCAGCCGATGATTACACTCATCTATTTCAACATGCGACTCTGTTTTACCAGCTTGATTACAGAAAATTACTAATTATTTCTTAACAGTGTTGGCTATGGTGGTTGATTTTCCAAGAAATTCAACTCCAATAATTAAATACTTTCATATAAAAGATTAATTAAAATATTTTTTTGGGGATAAAACAGTTTAACATATTTTAAATACTCATATTGCCAAAATTTTATGTAAATTGTTTATTGTTTACATTTATAATTAGTTGTAAGGCTGATAGTAGATGAAAAATATAGTTTTTTTTCTTCAAATTAGCTATTAACATTGATCCTTATAAAGTGAGCCTTTTTTGAATCTGTTTGATGCGGCCATTGCTAATTTGCTATATATAATCATATTATTTTTTCAAAGTTTTCCCTTTTATTTTATGATAGATTAAATGTGGAAATCTTTGTTCATATTGACTCGTTTAATTAACCTGTTAAACCTTATGTATTCTCCTACCATTCTGTTTTGATATCCCTCTTACTACTGAGTGATATCAAACTTTAGAAGCCTATGACTTAGTCCTAACCCCTCTGATGTATTAATGTTTATGATTATTATCATCACAGGTGTTTATCTTTATTTTGCTCTTTTTTTGTATTGCAGTGAAATAACACCTGAAGGACGTAGGCTTGCAAAGCTTGATCAGATTTTGCTCAATGGAAATAACATAGCAAATGTAAGTTTCATTTTCATGCTTCTTGATTTTTGTTTAACTGTAACACAAATCTGCTGTAAAAAAATCTCCTTTTTACCCCTATTTGGGTCCCTCATTATTTCATTGTCCTAATGCAGCTGGTTCCTGGTGGTTCTCCAGATCCAGAATGATCGAAGATTTTTTTATATTGACAGATAGGGGTAATTTAGGATTCTTTGAAGATATTGGTAGATATTTTTTTATCACAACATCTTCAGTCACCAGAGTGTATAGAGGCATGATGGATCATCTTCTATTGTTTAGTGAAGTCCTATTTTCATTTTTCAAACAATGAAAATACATACACTTTTTGAACTATTTTCCATTTATTTTCAGGAATGATCATTCAAAGTATAATGGTTTATTAGGAAAAAAGTTAAGAAATTAGTTTTTTCTGAAAGTAAAATACTATTTTCTTTATATGAAACACAGTTTGTTGTCTATTTTATGTTTTTCTAGAAAATAGTTTGAAACACAACACAATATAAACACACACAACACACATACACTAACATAGATTAAGCATATTTTTGTTTTGGATTGAGAAATAGAAGATGAACAAATTACATATAAAATACACAGGGAATGATTAATCTAAGTACAAAGAAAAATAACTTGGTGTTCTGTTTTGTGTTGTATATGATGCAGGGATGAAGAAACTTATATTGGAGCTCCAAAAGAAATAGAGAGAATGAAAACATAAACAAAACAGGGCTTGTACAATTTTGAAAATAATAAGAAATTGACATTTGAAGAAGAGGTAACAGGAAGAAGAGAATGCATACTTTTATATGTCAACTATTATAGGAAGAAATAGAATGTAGAACAACAAATCTGATGATGAATCTCTGATATCGAACTGAAAGAGGAAGAATGTAAACGTATACATGTATATACGAATGGGAAGTCTAAACATTGTTTATATATATATATATATATATATATATATATATATATATATATATATATATATATATATGAGATAGAAACTATCGGTAATTTAGGAATGTATAAATGTTTAAATTAGGAACATATCATATTTAATTATTTTATTGTTATTAAATGGAATTCAAATTGATTGGCCTGATTTTTCTGGGATTAAGTAAAATCATAATCGTAATGACATATGTGTATAACATTTTTTTTTCAGATTTTTTGCAGATATATATATGAACAATTTGAAAATTGAAAATTGAAATTTCCAGAAAATAAAGGAAAACAGTAAATGCATTCGAATGGAAGGGCAAACTCGGAAATTCAGTTTCATGTTTTATGCGGGAAAAAAAGCCGGAGGTGCTAAGGGAATGCCACGAGGCATTTTAGGTATTGTTTTATTAGAAGACAGGATATATCCGTGTATGTTAGGATATAGGAACCAATAGTGTAGACCCCATAGTATAGCTTTCTATGTGCTTGTAAAGTCGAATATGTAGTATATATATGCATGATTATTAATAGCAATAGTTTTATAAGTATAGACTTAGTCATATAAACGTGAGCATTGAATACTTCCAGTCAATAGATATAGCGTAGATACAAGAGAAAATATCTCTTCTATGGTTCTCAATTCTTGTATGTAAATCGATATACAGCTACATATGAACAGGGGTGAAATTACTCCTATCTAAACTTTCAAATATCTTCTATTACTGTTAAACTTGATCGATCCAACTATCATCTATGGAGCACAACAATCATCTCGGCACTTGAAGCCTTTGATTTGGATGATTACGTTCTTAACCCTAGACCACCATCTGAAACAATTGACGTACCTGTTTTTGTCGTCGTCCCGGCTATGGCCACATCACCTGCTATTGCAGTTGTTCCTACCACCACCGCTCCAAATCCAGAATACACAATCTGGAAGAAAAAAGATCGATTCGTACTTCTATGGCTAAAATCCACAATGTCAGATAATGCTCATGCCCTAATTGCTCACACCAGTTCCTCACAACAAGCATGGAAAATGATTGAAACTCTATTTCAATCTCAAATTAGGGCAAATCGAATGCAGCTCAAGAATCAATTACAAACTCTTCAAAAAGGGTCTATGTATATGATTGAGTATATTGAAAAGAAGAGATCAATTTTTGATTCTTTGACTGAAAATCTTCGTCCGGTTGATAATGAAGATCTCCTTAGATGTATACTCGGTGGCCTTGACTCGTCCTATGGACCATTTATCACCGCCTTTATGATGAAGACGAAAAATCTCATTGTTGATGATCTTGCAGGTTTTCTATTGCAGGAAGAATCCAGACTTGAACAGGAGCATCTAGGCCTTGCTACCACCACACAATCCGTTGCTGCTCTTATATTCAACCGATCAAATCCACACCAGCAGAACACAAACACTGGTTTTGGGTCAAACTTCTCCAATGTCTCCCGAAATCAAGACCAAAGGAAGCGACGGCATGTATGCCAAATTTGTACTAAAGTAGGACATGAGGCCACTGACTGCTGGCAAAGAGGGAATCAAACTGATTTTCCATCCAAAAAAACAAATCCCAGGAATCATCAACGTCAAGCACATTTGACTCAGAATTCATCCACTGCCATTGATCCCTCCTGGTATTTTGACACTGGAGCAACAGATCATGTGTCTCCAGATATCACCAAACTGAACACTGTTGATCCATACGTAGGTGATGATAAGCTCCAAGTGGGAAACGGTAACCATTTGTTTATTTCTTATGTTGGCTCGTCCTCTTTGCCTAATCTCAAATTGCCTAATGTGCTTGTTGTCCCTGGACTAACCAAAAATCTTCTCAGTGTCTCTAAATTAACAGATGATAATGATGTTTTCATGGAATTTTGGCCTAAAACGTGTTCTGTTAAGACATTGCAGGGGCAAACACTTCTTCGCGGGGATAAACATAAAGGCTTATATCGTCTGCCCTCACACAAATCCCAACAGTCTCCCATGGCTCTTCAGAGCAGTCGCGTATCCTTACATGGATGGCACAATAGATTAGCTCATCCACACGAGCCTATCCTTCGTCGTTTGGTGTCTACATTTCAATTACCTGTTTCTTCCAATAAATTTCCTAATATTTGTGACTCTTGTCAATTAGGAAAAAGTCATAGATTGCATCTTCCAGTTTCTCATGTTATCTCTTCAAGACCTTTTGATTTAATATATTCAGATGTTTGGGGGCCATCACCTGTTTATTCTTTGAATGGTCATCGTTACTTCGTGTTATTTATTGATGATTGTACCAAATTCATATGGATTTATTTTCTATCCCAAAAGTCTCAAGTGTATTCCACCTTCTTGAACTTTAAAACCATGGTAAAAACCCAATTTTCAAGTGACATCAAAAGTGTACAAACTGATTGGGGAGGAGAATATAGAAATGTATCCACTTTCCTTAATAGTCATGGTATAATTCATCGAGTTTCATGCCCCCATACCCAAGAACAAAATGGAGCTGTAGAACGTCGAAACCGCATCATAATTGAAAAAGGACTCACTCTCTTGGCTCAATCTTCTCTTCCTCAAATTTTCTGGGAACATGCATTCAAAACAGCCACATACTTACACAATTGTACCATTACACCTATTCTCAATTATGAGCCACCATATCAGCGGTTATATCATAAAATCCCAGATTATAAATACCTAAAAACCTTTGGTTGTTTGTGTTATCCATACTTACGACCATCCAACTCATACAAAATTGATTTTCGCTCTAAACCATGTATTTTCTTAGGCTACAGCGCGTCCCATAAGGGTTATATTTGTTATCATCAAGTCACATCTAAGATATACATCTCCCGTCACATTGTATTTGATGAAACTATATTTCCCTATGAAAAATTACTCATAGTTGACAAACCCCATAGTTCTTCACAACCCGAAAATACACCATCAGTCTTATCCAGCATTGATACCCAACAACCCATATCCAATGAGCCCAATTCGTTTGCAACACCACCAACCCATCCAAATCCGAGCCCGCCATTCTCGCCTACAAGCCCAGTTACTCAAAACCTACATAACACCAATTCCTTATCTCCCAGTCCATCTCTTTCGTCTCAAGACTCTGCCGCCACACAATATCCCACCTCTATTTTTCGTTCCTTGGATACATCACAACATCCGATGGTCACAAGGGCTCGTACTAACTCTCTAAAAGCAAAATCCTTTCGTACGGTTCTTTCTCAATTATCTGATACTGAACCACGTCTCTTCTCTGAAGCTATTAAGCACAAATGTTGGCAAGATGCGATGAAAGCAGAATATGATGCTCTCATGAAAAATAACATGTCGTCCCTAGTTGTCTGTCCCATTAACACAAATATTGTTGGTTGTAAGTGGATTTACAGGGTGAAGAAACGAGCCGATGGCACGATTGAAAGGCATAAAGCCCGACTGGTAACTCAAAGATTTACTCAAGAAGAAGGAGTTGACTATTTTTATACATTTAGTCCTGTAATTAAACTAGCCACAATTCGATTGGTCCTCTCCATTGCTCTCTCAAAAGGTTGGTCTATCCGACAATTATACATTAATAATGCATTTCTTAGCAGTGATTTGTCGGAAGCAGTTTATTCGTGCTTGTCAATCTGACACTTCATTATTTGTTCACATTACATCTACGGTCACTATCTATGTTCTGGTATATGTTGATGATCTAATTGTGACAGGTTCCAATGAGACTCATCTTCAAAAGTTCATTACTACATTACATCAAAAATTCTCTCTCAAAGATCTAGGAAATCTAAATTTTTTCCTTGGTTTTCAAATCCAAAGATCCAACACCGGTCTCACGCGATCTCAACAAGCTTACATAACTGACATTCTTAATAGAAGCAATAGGTACTGAGCATCACCCATGACCACTCCAGTAGAATCATATACAAGACTTATCAAACATGGTGATCCATTTTCAGATCCAAAGTTGTATTGCCAAATTGTGGGATCTCTTCAATATGTCACGATTACAAGACCAGACATTTCCTATTCCGTTAACCGCATGTGTCAATTCATGCACTCACCAACAACTCGTCATTGGCAAGCGGTAAAACAGATTTTGAGGTATCTCAAAGGAACACTAAATCATGGTCTACACTTCACACCCACCAAAGCTAAAGGTTTACATGCTTTTTCGGATTCTGGGTGGAATTCTGATCCTGATGATAGTCGTTCTCAGTATGGATTTGCAGTCTTTCATGGATCAATTCTGATTAGTTGGACCTCCCAAAAGCAAAAAGTTGTTGCCCACTCATGCACTTAAGCTGAGTATCGATCTTTAGCCTACACCACTACAGAAAATCTGTGGTTGAAACAACTCGTTAGTGATCTCCATGCTCCTATCACCGTTTCACCGATCTTGTTATGTGATAATGTGGGAGCTATATTCATAAAAAAAATCTCAAACTTGACTGGTCTATCTAGACTTGATTTTTATATTTACTGGCAAGCAGACATTGATCTTAATCATTTACTCAAGGTTTGAGTTTTCAAACCTTGTCCCTGCGTATCAGATCGCTCTAGTTCTCATAATTGGTATCAGAGCTTGAGTGGTTGTCCTTTGAATCCATAAGATCAGATTATAGTTGGTTTGAAATTACCTTGGTGTTTCAACCATTTTTGTGTTAAGGATAAAAGTTCTTCTATATACCACTTTTGCTTGAAGATATTTTAACTTCAATGGTTGCTTCTAATCCTCAACAAATGATTTCAATGCAAATTGAAAATAGCATGGGTGGCCCTACACGTGCCCCATTGCTAGTTGTGGAAGAATATGATCAGTAGAAAGTTAGAATGGAAAGATTTTACTAGCTAAAGAGAAAGGTGAAGCTATTCGGAGATCCGTCAAAGAAGGCCCTCATGTTTCTGTAAGAACAGTTGTAATAGATGTTGTTGCTCAGCTTATGGGCCAAGATGAGACTCATCCAGCTCCTCTGACAGCTGATGATATTGAGAAGTTGCATGCTGATCAAGTCGCCTTCTCTAAAATGGTGTTTGGTGTTCCTCCATCACTCTTTGAACACAATAAGTTGTGTAAATCAGCAAAAGAGATTTGGAACACTCTCCAAGATCTGATTGAAGGCTCGGAAAACATGAAAGACAAGCGTCTCACTTCGGTTGTCAATGACTTTGACACCTTCACTACCACTCCTCATGAATCAGTGGCCTCAGCCTCTAACCGTTACCGAATCGTAGTCAACAACATGATTGCGCATGGGATTGTCCGAACTCCCTTGGAGTACAATCTCAAGTTCATTAACAGCCTCGGTAAAGGATGGAGAAATGTGAAATCTTGTCTCCAAAGTAATGGCTCCTTAAAAAAATCGAAGCTTTATCAACTTTTTGATGAACTTCAAGGACATGAATCCAATGTTGCTCAGACCATAAGGGAACTCTCCGGATGTCCTCTTGCTCTTGTCATCTCCTATGAACAAACCATTCTGAATCCTTCCACCTCGGATCCTTTCAAACCCACTATTCCATCAGCTCAATCTTCCTTACCTGTTTTACCCACACAAAACTATCATGTTGATGACTCTGAAGCTATAGATTTTGAACTCCGTTTCCAACAAGAATTTGCTTTACTCTCCATCATGTACAAACGTCCTTTCAATCCATCATATAAACCATATCAAAATCGATTCCATGCTCCTCGCCAAAATAATCCTCAACCCTACTCTCCTCCAGAATCTCAACCAACTTCGGAAAATCCTTCGTCATACAAACCGAACATCTCAAAAACAAACTCTACTTCGGAATCACAGCAGAATCCAAAGTTAGAGAAGCCAAAAATTGTGTGCCACAAGTGTGGACATGCAAACCACTTTGCAAAAGATTGCTTGGCTGAAGCTCCGCGAAATCCAAAGATCAAGGACTCTGCATACTACGCCCGAAGAGCTCAAAAGATGGCAGAAAGTGAAAAAGCTTTTGTAACAACTATATCAAGGGATGTAGAAGGATATTGGTCATTAGGAGATGATGATGACATGGTGACTCGAAGGAACATGTGCTTGATGGCAAGACAAATTGTTGAATGTGATGAAGGATATTGGTCCTCTGGGTCTGAAGATGAAGATGATCTTGCTAAACCACACTACTGCTACATGGACACCAACGATCAACCTGTTCGAAGCATCGTTCAGCAGGTAAAATCTATGATTAACGATAATAACTTTAATTTGTCTCTTTGTGAGCTTTACCTAACCCAGATCCAAACAGATATGAGCACTATCTATAAAGCCTATGAGTCAGCCATAGAATCCAATGAGAAGAAGGAGTGTGAATTAAATCGTCTTAGGTTACGCTTTGAGGATAAAAATTTGAAAATCGAGTCTTTAGAGCATGCGCTTGTAATGTCAAAAGATGAATGTATCATTTTAAAAGACAAATGTGAAATCACATATTCCGAAAGAAATGTCTTGATTTCTGATAACAAACGTCTCAATGCTAAGATAGATGCTTTGCATAATTCTATTGACATACTTGAATCAAATCTACAAATGACTCGTAACTTTCGTCATCCGTGGTCAAAAGTTGCTAGTCTCGGAAGCGAGTTCCCGAAACCAATTGCGCGTCCCATGAAGGAATTCCAAAATTTGACATTTATGGGAGAGATTCTGAACATCAAACATCCGGAAACCCCTGTTTCTCCCTTTTCACCCCTTCTTGAGACCACATACCACTTTGCGTCCCTAATTCCTAAGTTTCAATCCATAGTTGTTAAGAGTCCTGATTCCATGCAATTTCTGCATCTGATAAGCCTGGACCTGAATCGGACCTCTAGCACTCAAAAGTTTGTTGTTCAAAATCCGAACCTCAACCCTCCTAACAATTGTGTTGTTGAGGAAATCTTTCTTGGATCAACTTCATTGGAACCATTAGAGTGTGTTTGGGCATCCCTAGATAGTGAAGTCGATGAAACAAATTTCATGCGATTCTGAACCACATGTAATTTCAAAAACAAATCTTGTTCCTATTAAGCATGTGTTCAACAATCCTTCAGTAGAACAGACTTCGAAATCCTCATCTCAATTCGAACCCCAAGTGGGTGAGAACTGGTTATCTATGGAGAGGACACCTAGATAGGGTCAAGGTTTTGTTCAGCAGCCAGGGCTCGTTAGTATATTCAACATGGGTGTGCGGGCTACTTGGCTTATGTGGTGGATACGTGTATTTGGGATCAGATTTCAGTCTCAGAGGTCCCAGTTGTTAGGGAGATTACAGATGTGTTTCCGGAGGATTTTCTTGGTGTGCCTCCTGATAGGCAGGTCGAGTTCAGGATTGAGCTTGTACCATGTGCGACCCTAATTGCCAAGGCGTCGTACCATTTGGCACCGCCTGAGATGCAGGAGTTATCATCTCAGCTGCAGGAGCTGCTAGGCAAGCAATTCATCAGGCCTAAAAGTTCTCCATGGGGAGCGTCGATAATATTCGTCAAGAAGAAGGATGGTTCACACCAAATGTTCATTGATTACTGGGAGTTGAACAAGTTAACAGTGAAGAACCGTTATCCCCGTCCGCAGATTGATGACCTCTTCGATCAACTGCAGGGTGCATCTTGGTTCTCCAAGATAGATCTGAGGTCTGGGTATCATTAGGTTAGAGTGAGAGAGGAGGACATGGAGAAGATTGCATTACAGACTCGTTATAGGCATTACGAGTTTGTGGTGATGCCTTTTGGGCTCCCCAATGCGCCTGTGGTGTTCATGGATTTGATGAATCGGGTATGCAATCCGATGCTCGATCGTTCTGTTATCATGTTTATTGATGATATCTTGGTGTATTCCAAGACTAGAGAGCAACATGAAGAGCATCTTCATGATCTTTTGGGGGTTTTGAGGCGAGAACGGCTTTATGCTAAGTTCTTGAAGTGCAATTTTTGGATACGATAGGTTTAGTTCCTTGGGCAACTTGTTAACCAGGATGGGATTTTGGTCGATCTGGCCAAGATCGACGTCGTGATGTGGTGGGAGGTTCCAAAATCTCCCTCGGATATCAGGAGTTTCTTAGGTTTGGTAGGGTACTATCGAAGATTTATTCAGGATTTCTCCGAGATTGAAGTACCCCTCAATCGTCTGATGAGGAAGGGGGTGGATTTCCGATGGGGCCCTGAGTAGCAGTCATCATTTGAGACTCTTCGGTGGAGATTATGCAAGGCCCTGGTATTGACCATCCAAGAGGGAATTGAGGATTCTGTGGCATTCTATAATGCTTCCATCACTGGCTTGGGGCAGTCCTTATGCATAGGGGGCGTGTAATTGCTTATGCTTCGCGGCAGCTGAAGTCGCACGAGATGCAATATCCCACTCATGACTTGGAGTTAGGGGCAGTGGTTTTTTCCCTCAAGATTTTGAGACTCTATCTGTATGGGGTCCATTGTACTACCTACATGGATCACAAGAGTTTGATGCATATTATGGATCAGCCAAACCTGAACATTAGGCAGCGCAGGTGGCTCGACGTAGTCAAAGATTATGACTGTGAAATCCCTTACTATTCGGGTAAAGCGAATATAGTGGCGAATGCTTTGAGCCTCAAGTCGGTTGGGTCTTCAGATGGGGTGTCGTGTATGAGGATATTAGTAGATTTCCCACTTTTGGGATTGATCATGGAGGCTCAGACGAGGGTGTTCGGGAAGAGAATTTGAAAAAACAGAGGATGAGGGGTGAGATTGTCAGATTTATCCCAGATACTCGTGGGTTGTTGACCCGATGTTGTCGGGTCTGGGTTCCGATGTCTGGTGGGGTCAGATAGATTGTGTTAGAGGAGGCTCATAAGTCTCAATTTTCTATTCATCTGGGGGCCACCAAGATGTACCGAGATTTGAGATTGAGTTATTGATGGTCGTGTATGAAGAGAGAGATATATCCTAGTATGTGGAGAGATGCATGACATGCAGGATGATCAAGGTTGAGCATCATAGGTCGCATGGCAAGCTGCAGCCTCTGGAGGTTCCCATGTGGAAATGGGAGCAGATTTTGATGGATTTTATCACCACATTGCCGAAGACGGCAAAGGGTTTTGATGTTATGTGGGTTATCATGGATTGATTGACCATGAATTCCCTTTTTCTGGCAATTCGAGAGAGTTCTTCGGCCGAGAATCTGGCCGATGTGTATGTTCGCGAGATCGTTGCTCACCATGGGGTTCCAGTCTCCATTGTTTCAGACCGTGATGTTTGGTTCACCTCCCGTTTTTGGCAGAAGTTCCATGAGGAACTGGGACGAGGTTGCACTTAAGCATTGCTTATCATTTGCAGACTGACGGTCAGAGTGAGCGGACGATACATACCCTTGAGGATATGCTGCGTGCATGTTTTATCGATTTCGGTGGGAGCTGGGACTCCTACCTGCCTCTTGCAGAGTTTTCCTATAACAATAGTTATCACTCAAACATTGGTGCTCCGCCTTTCGAGCTCTTGTATGGGCAGAGATTTTGTACCCCGGTTTGTTGGGGCAAGGTTGGTCACAGGGTTATGGGGCGGATCGAAGAGGTCTTTTAGACCACAGAGTTGATTCAGCAGGTCCAACAGAGTCGGCAGAAGAGCTATGCCGACCTGCACCGATTCGAGTTGGAGTTTCAAGTCGGCAACATGGTATTACTGAAGGTCTCACATTGGAAAGGTGCGATATGATTTAAGAAGAGGGGAAAGTCGGGGCCCCGATATATTAGGCCTTTTCGGGTGACTTCTAGGGTTGGCAAGGTTGCTTACAGATTGGATCTTCCTGAGGAGCTCAGTCAGATTCACAGCACTTTCCATGTTTCACAGGTACGAAAGTGCATATTGGATGAGGAGGCAGTGGTTTTCTTGGATGATATTCAGGTCGATGAGCGCCTGAACTATGTTGAGAGGCCGGTGGCTATCCTGGAAAGGAAGGTGAAGGTTTTGCGTAACAAGGAAGTACCTTTGTTAAAGGTATTGTGGCAGCACCGGAGGGGCTCCGAGTGGACCTGGGAGCCGGAGGCTGAGATGCGGGAGCATTATCCGGATTTGTTCACTACAGCATACTTCAAGGACGAATTCTAGTTCATGTGGGTGAGAATTGTAACATCCTGATGTTCAGGTACTTCTAAATTCATCCCTATAATTCTATTTCATGTCAAATTGGTCCCTAAGTCCAAGAAATATGCCTTGAAACCCTAGTGGCAATTTCGTAATTTAGGTAGGAGTAGTACGCCAAGCATACATGTGCGTACGCTGAGCGTACTAGGGCGCACCCTAGTACATTGGGCGTACACTTATGTATGTTGGGCGTACTAATGTCAGGAGGAAACCCTAATTTTTAGGGTTTAGGTGGTATTTAAGCAACATTATGGCTCATTTCTGCCCACCTTTTCAGCCTCCATGTCCTTTGAGACGTTTTTGCAACCCTGGCCCCATTAGTGTGTGTTCTGAGCTCAAGAGTGTGTTTTTAGTGTGTTAAAGGAAGAAGAAGTTGCATCAAGGAGCCTTGAAGTGGAAGCAAGCTTGTATATATTGAATCTTTTCCTTCTTGAGAAGAACCAGAAGGTATAAAGTCTATACCTCGATGTCTTGGTTGTTAGATCCCATTTTTGGGTGTTTTATGTTACTTTTCTTGTCCCAAGGGTCCCATATTATGTAACACCCAAAAATTCAATCCAATTTAAAACTTTTTAAACAATTCAAAACCCATTAGTCATTACAAAATGTTTTCAAAATAGTTTAATATCAGAGCATCCCAGAAACAAAATCGTAAAAAGTGAGGAGCTGTACGATCACGCCTTTGTCTTGCCACGATCTCTTGATGTACCTGAAACAATAAGTTGAAACTGTAAGCCCGAAATCTTAGTGAGTTACCCCCAAAATACCGATACACATACAGTCCACATAACAATATCAGCAATATCATAACATAACAATTGAACAGAACAGCACGTAACGGGTCCACAGCTTTACAGACTGGAATACCCCTGGGCCCACAGTGTGAGTCTGGAATGCCTACCCGGCCCTCAGCTCACATCTGGATTGCCACCAGCCCTCAGTACGAGTCTGGAATACCTATCGGGTCCTTAGCTCGTATCTGGAATGCTCCCGAGCCCTCAGTACGAGTCTGGAATGCCTACCGGGCCCTCAGCTCATATCTGGAATGCTCCCGAGTCCTCAGTATGAGTTTGGAATGCCTTTCCTGGCCCTCAGCTCATATCTGGAATACTCTAGGGTTTGTTGGCTACCGCACGGAACAGTACAACCTCAACCCATCCCACATAACATGTCGACATGTAACAGATAAATGCACATACATATAATCAATCAGTATCACAGGTAGTCCTACAGATCTACCAGACTGGCATATCAACTGGCATACATCACTAACTCAAACTCAACATATCAATAACCACTAAGATATCAAATCCAATGGGCCGGCCTCGGTGCCTTAGACCCCTTAGTATAGTGAGGATAACTCACCTGGCACTGCTGAAGTCCCGCAGGTAAGCTCCCGCTGCTGGTTGACAGATTCCCGAGCTGTCAACATCAAACAATGCACAATTAATAATTGGGTTCCAAGCCCAAGTTCCAACTCACACTACAAAAGCCCAAAAGTAAAATAATAGGCCAAAGCCCAACATATGGCCCAATTTTCCAAATTGGGCCCAGACCTCTACATGGTCTTTCCTTAAGGCCCATCCAATTATTCCAATCCAATTCCCATAGCTCGTTATCACATAATCATAAAGGCCCAATTATGGCCCATCTATGGCCTAATTTTCCAAATTGGGCCTAAGTCCTCACATGGGCCTTATCCTAAAGCCCATCTAATTACTTTGGTTCATTAACTTGTTCTTGGATGGCCCATCAATAGTCCAATCACCAAATCCTAATAGGAAGGCCCAATTCAAAGCCCGAGTGAGATTAGGGCTTTCACATGAAATGATGATTAGGGTTAAGTGTTTCTTGCTTAACCCCTAAAGGACTTAATCCATTAAGTCCATTATTGCCAAGTTAGTTTTCCAATGATTATTAATTATTATTTTAGGTCTAATAATTAATTCTCGTGTGTGTCCCAAACAATTCCCACATTTAGGGTTTTATGCTCTTAGGGTTTTCCAAACCCTAATTAGGGTTTTCAAACCCAATACTAGCCCATTAGTCCATTGGTTGGGCTTGTAGATCACATTGGGCCTTATTGGCCCCTTAGGGTTTCTTTGGGCCCATTAGGGTTTCATTGGTCCCACGTTGTCCAAACATCCCCCAAACGAGGTCCAAACGCAAACAAAGCATATCGCCACACGACACGGCGGTAGGAGGCGGCAGCCACCACCTCACGGTGGTGGTTACAGATTTTCTTTTGATTATTCCCACACTATTACAACTTTACAGCAATACCCAACACACATACAAAATAGCACTCACACTAATTACACACATAGTAAATCACACACAGCCACCTCACACAGTGGCTGGTGGTGGCAGAAGAGTAGCATCCGGCCGACAGCCACCATGGTTGGTTGCCATAGTAGTTCTAACCATTTTCCGGCCAGCCCAAAAATACATACACACGTGCAAAACACCCACCGCAACTCTTCATCGATCTTGAAGGAGGTTGACGCCGACAGCACTAGCGGCGGCGACGGCGTGCACCCGAAATGGCGGATAGTAGCGGCAGCTATCGATGACTGTGGCTTGCGCTCATCGGAAAATACGCACCTGCTTCGTTCGACCCTGCTATAGCAACCCTCACGCATCCTCTTTGCGATTCCACGAACCCAACCACCAACCTACAGTGGCATGCAGCGGACGGAGGGGGGTCAGCCTCCAAACAATAGTGGTGATGCAGCCATCGGTAAGGAAATGGAGATGGAAAGAGGTGGTTCGAACCCGCCAATCACAGCAGTAGCAGCAGCGAAGAGGCGGCGGTTCTTTTTCTCGTCAGAAGCTCCATCTTCAGCGGCATCGGGGCAGCGGCGGCTGTGGGTAAGAACCCTACAGCGTTGGAGGATTGCTCGCTAGCCCCCGATGGCCTTCCATTTCTCCGATCATGGAGGAGGTCGTCATTGGTCTTGGTTGATCTGAACAGGCGAAGGGGTGAAAGGTGGTGGCAGTCGGAAGATGGAAGGGGGGAGGGGTGGCGGCTGCTATGCATAAAGTGGGAGTTAGGGTTAGGGTTTGAGTGGGTAAGGTTTTAAACGAGGGAACAAGAGGGAATGAAACCAGGTTCAAGTCCCGTGTTCTAATGAAACCCTGATACATTATTACAAGTTTAGCCCCCGACTCCACAATTTAATTCAGATAAGGTCCAATATTTACACTACAGCCCCTACTCTACAAAATTCCTTTCAGTACAAGTCCAAAAATTACCAATTAGCCCTCCCTCTAGAAAATCTTCTCATCTTAGGTCCAGAACTTACTCTTTAGTCTCTGCTTCCATAAATCCTTACATATTAAGTCCAAATAATACCAAACACCCCTTGACTTATGAAAATCTATACAAATTAAGTCCCAAAATTACACTTTAACCCCTAGAGATTCAAATCTTGTCATTTGGCTTGCCGAAACCAACTCCCAGCTAATTATTAATTTGGCTTCAGATTATTATAATATTAAATAATAATTAGAATTACTTCTCGAGGCTCCTGATTTGTTATTTAATTACTCTACATAAAACGGGATGTTACATATTAAGCATGGTTGGTTATTGTCATTTTGAGTTGTCCTTCCAGTCCCTAGAAGGGGTCCTAAGCCATAAAAATGAGGTCCCAATTGCTAGAATTGTTGCATGAATCTTGTAGAAGGTCTTAATGGATTAAGACCTTGTGTTAAGCACTTTGTGGACGTGTAAAGTCATAAAGTTGAGAATTTTATGACTCTAGGGTGTGTTTTGGTCATGGATCTAGAATATGGGCTTGAGTGCTTAATCCTTTAAGCACTTAATGAAGTTTTTGGGCCGAGCTGAACTTGTGTTTGAAGTGTACTAAGAACTATGCCCATGTCAGTTGTAGTGGCTCATTGGAGCTTATGGTCTTCCCCAGAGTGTTTCACCAGCGAACAACGCCACCTCAGAACTGATGCACTGCATATGTGGTTTGTAGCTTGCCCTTGCAACCACATGTTATGAAAGCCAACCCCATATCCGAGATCCAGTCCATAACTCCAATTGGATCTTCTTTCCCAATGAAATTCGATGGTTTGCAAGTTATGAAATCCTTATACTTGCATTCGTTCCTCTCGACTCCTTCATCTTGGTTGTTCCTCCTAACCACTGGCGGTTCAGCTTGACCAATAGTTCTATTGTAATTTCCTTCCTCTGAATGTTCGACGATCAGCTTAGGTTGCACAATGGGCACAGTAGGTTCATCCCTATTTTCGTGCAACATCTACCTCATCTCTTCCCTTTGTTTGACCATCATAGCCCGAATCATGTCTTGTACTCCAGCCATTGTGATTGGCTCAGGTGCAGCTGCTACTTTTGGTGCACGTTCAATCACTTGGGGTTGAGGCTGCTGATTGCCATTCAAATTTCCATTGGCGACTCCACTTCGGGTTCTTGCAATGTTGATCTATACACAAAATCAAATGTTCAGTGTGCAGTGACGAGAATTAAGATAGGGAAACTTTATTTATGATAGACATATAAATCTCTTTATCACTCCAAAAAGTTACATGTCAGTTCTAATATCGTAATTAAACGTTTATAATCTTGAGCACATAAAATTTCCAGAGTCTGGTCGGCAATAGATCATATATCCAATCAAATAATAGCATATAAGGCATCTTTATAGCTATAACATAAAGCATTTAGCACATAAAAGCATTTTAGGCATCCTCCCTAAAATAAACTACTGTTCGTGTCTAAAATATAGTAGACACTCATCTCACAATTATCGCTTAGTATTTTAAGTTTAAGTCTAGAAATCCTACAAACTCCTAGTTCGCTTAAACTAATGCTCTGATACCAAATGTGACATCTCCATTTTCACAGCCAGAAAAAAAACCGATTTGTTTATGCTTTATTTTAAAAATCAGAGTATCCTTTTAAAGAAAAGTGTTGGGGAATTTGTTCCCAGAAAAACATGATAAACACATTATCAAAGCATATCCGAAGAAATGTATTTTTTTATATTAAAACTTTGGGATGTCATTGTCAATACAAAAACATAAGCATAAATAGACGTTACATTCATTTATACTAGTGATCTACATCTCTTTTAATCTCTCAGTGTAATGTAGCTTCTTATCGACACCTATGATACAAATAAGTTGAGTGGGTCAGGTTGGGAAACTTGGTGAGTACATAGGGATTTCAATCCCACAATGTTATATCATATATATATATATATATATATATATATATATATATATATATATATATATATATATATTAGAACTCACAAAATACACCATATATAAGCAACTTTACCCCACCCCGTCGATCCTCACAACGACACGATCTATACTCTCGGATCTAAAATCAACCTATTTTCCTAATCCATACTCCCGGATCTAAGATTTACCTCTTTACCTAATCCATACTCCCTGAACTAAAATTTACTTCTTTTACCTAATCCATACTCCCGGATCGGGTATGCCTGATCCATACTCTCGGATCAATAACTGTGCCCATTCCATACTCTCGGACTAGGGACAATTGACTATGTCTTAATCCATACTCCCGGAGTAATGACAAATAACTATGTCCTATCCATACTCTCGGACTAAGGACAACTGACTAAGTCTAATCCATACTCTCGGATCAATGACAAATGACTATGCCCAATCCATACTTTCGGATTGATGACATATTTTAAAGTTCTACCCTCTGTGTATATCTCACTCGTACTCATAAGAATATACTACCCAATATTCATCTTAATTAATTTAGGTTTACTCTTGATCCTAAATCATCATATATTATCATATATGCTCTTAACACGTATTCCAGGCGATAACAAATTATTCACACACATATATTTAATACTTTAATCAATACTTGTATTAAAATCATGGTCATGAAAGGAACTATGCACTCACATTAGTAACGTGATTTGATAGAATCTAACTAGAAACGGTCAACGGTTCGTGATCGTCGGGCTCAGGAAGGGAAACGGCCTTCGGAAAACTAGAGAGAACGAAAATACAAGGTGTAAGGAATGAATGAGTCAAACTTTCTATTTATAGGCTGATTTTTGGTCTCTCATGTCGTGAGAATCAATACTCACGTCGTGATCCATAGCTGTATCATTTCGTAGACTTTCCATATGCGTTTATAGCTTCGAAAGGTGTCCGGATGACTTCTCGCGTCGTGAGAATGATATGCTCATGTCGTGAGCTTCCAAGACTCATCCCATAGCCTTCCCATGTGTTTTCTAGCCTCTATTAGTGTCTGTTGACTCCTCGCGTTGTGAGAAAACATGCTCATGTCGTGAGTCCAGTCAGATTAGGGTTTCTGACAAGTGTCATGCTCTGAGACAATTACATCTTCGGAAGGTCATAACTTTTGCATGCGAGCTCCGTTTTTGACGTTCTTTATATCCACGCGTAGGTGGAGATGTAATCTACAACTTTCATTTAGATCACTAAGGCTAAAAGGTAATCTATCATAAACTCACTTTCATTTTACGATTCCCGGTGTCGTGTCGGTTTTGTCGCGAAACTTCGATAGTTCATAACTTCTTCGTTATAACTCGGATTTTAGCGTTATTTATGTGTACGGAATCCTTGTGAAATATACTATAACTTAGTGAAGATTATTTATTCTAAATAATCTTCTATAAAAAAGTCATTTTTTATGCTTATTGTCTCTAAATTAAGTAGCTCGAATCTACGGACGTTAAACCCAAGGGTATTCCATCCCGATGATGATTGGACCCATAGTATGTTGGCATTCCAACCCGATGGTTGAGGGCCTGGGGTATTCCAACCTGATGGTTGATTGGACCCATAGTATGTTGGCATTCCAACCCAATGGTTGAGGGGCCTTGGATATTCCAACCTGATGGTTGATTAGACCCATAGTATGTTGTTATTGTATATATGTTATTTGTTTGCGTGTTGGTACTTTGGGGGAAACTTACTAAGTTTTGGGCTTATAGTTTTAGGTTATGTTTCAGGTACCTCAGATGATCGCGGGAAGGCGAAGCCGTGATCGTGCACCTCCTCGTGTTTTGTTTTATGATTTTGGGAAAAATCTAATATTAAACATCTTTTGAGAACTATTTTGTAAACAATGATGATTTGTGGATTGGTTTTAAAAGTTTAAAGTTTTCATGAATTTTATGGGTGTTACAAACAAATCCGAATCATGATTACTCTGGACAAATCCAAGAGAGGTAATCACTATGGAGAATTTCACAAACCAAGCACAAGGTACTTGATTGAGACCATACAAAGCTTTGCGAAGCTGAAAAACCTCACCCGGCTGGTGTTGATTTCCTGGGGGAGGAGACATATAAGCCTCTTCATGGAGGTCATCATTCAAAAATGCATTCTTGACATCCGTTTGAAAGATCTTCCACTATCGAACGGATACAACTGCAATCATAGTACGGACTGTCTTCATCTTTGCCACTGGGGCAAAGATCTCCTCATAGTCAAAACCGTATTGTTGGGAATACCCTTTTGGTACAAGTCTAGCCTTGTACCATTCAACAAACCCATCATCTTTATTTTTTATCTTGTACACCCAACGACAACCTATCGTATGTTTCTCAGGAGGAAGGGAAACTAAATATCATGTATGAGTCTGATGAAGAGTAGTGAGTTCCTCGGCCATAACATTCTGCCAAAGAGAATCTAAGACAACTTCTCTATACGATTCAGGTTCAGACAGATGATGGACGATCGCTATAAATGAAGCAAATGGTCCTAAGTATGTAGAGTAAGCAAAATCTGGAAGCTTGGTGGACTTGATAGGACAAGTAGACCTCCTAAAGGGTGGTGGAGGTGGTGGATCTTCAATTTCAACAGTCGAAGGGGCAGACTCAAGAACAGGGTGAGTCGAGGAACTCTCTAAAGAAGTGGGTGTGTCATGAGCTGAAGGATCAGGTGGCATAGATGGGTCTCGAGCCTCTATCTCCTCATCGAAAGGATCAATATGCAGAAGATCTGACTTCGTTACATTGTAGGTTATAGCAGGAATCAAGTAAAAAGGAATATGTTCCAAAAAGGTGACATGTCGGGAAACATATAACTTCTGACTCACATAATCATAGCAACGGTATCCTTTTTGTCCAACACTATACCCCAAAAATACACAAATAGCATATATTTTGGGCTACAGTAACCTTATAAATTTTTTATCACGGCTCTTCCACGAACCCCGGACGGGGGCGCATTGCTACAAAGTCTTCTAACAACGTATCAAACATCTGCTCTAATACCATGATAACATTGCCATATGATTATAATAGAGAAATAAATATAAGGTTCTCAATGAAAAGCATAAATGCTACAAAGAATAAAGCGAAGAATAAATACTAGCAAGACAAAACCTTAATGGGCTAAAGACTAAATGGCCCATAAACATATGGGCTAATAATATATAGGATAACAGTAAGAAAACATATTCCTGATAACATGTTCTTAATCAATATTCCTAAATTACATGAAGTAAGAAACCATCAAAATAAGAAAACATGTTTCTAATAAATATTCCTTAGAGGTGAAGATCAACTTTGATGTGTTATGTCATTATCAACACACCACTTACTGATTGAGGGGGAATTTGGGGAAATTATAAAGGATATTGAGCATGGGTATCAATTAAGACATTTTCTAATTGAGGGGGAATTTGGGGAAATTAGAGAGGATATGAGCATGGGTATCAATTAAGACATTTGATTCATTTAATGATACATCGACATGACACTATCAATTAATGAGTTGGCAAAGATTTAAAATGGTGTGACAGTCAACATTACTTACTGAGTAGACAAATCATTGTTGAGTAACCTTTTCTAATATCTTATAATGACCCTTTTCACACACGAAAATAGACTTTAATCCCCTAGACTACCATAGACTATCAAAAACACATTACGGACCTTTTAAAATAAAACTGAAGAGTTTATAAGGCTAGTAGGCTTCGGTGACATTATCGCTATCTTTAACTTTTGGTTGTTACTATTGCTCAAGTTTATACTTCCTTATAGGAGATCTTAAATGGTGATTGCTTCAAGACGCTAGAATTGAACATGAATTTGATGCCGATTTGGGTAGACTTTCTTAAACTTTTAACATTGTTAAGTATATGGATTAGTTTCCTAGTTAGTTTGTCAATTAGTAGGTATATATCATATATTTTGTCAATTATCTTATCGTGTACTTCAATGACCCATGTGCATAAGTTACGTCTCTACATTTATTTTTTAATTTCCACAATGCTCATGATGCTAGGTTTGACTTCAGGATGTAGATAATTAGTCTATTCACGCCATCCTCATTCTACTTATTCTTATAGTCGGTTCTTCTATTTCATATATGAAATAGAGCTAGCGATTCTGAAATGATTAAGACAACAATAAAATTGTAATGTGGTAGCAAAAATCAACTTGTCTAGAAATAAACTAATTTTAAATCATCATAAAAACACCACCCACTCTTTATGCCAATTTTCCACATGATATAATCAAACGTTTAGGACTTTAGGTGATGTGTATTTT
This sequence comes from Lactuca sativa, assembly GCF_002870075.4. Classification (NCBI taxonomy): domain Eukaryota; kingdom Viridiplantae; phylum Streptophyta; class Magnoliopsida; order Asterales; family Asteraceae; genus Lactuca; species Lactuca sativa. The sequence goes on from NC_056626.2 coordinate 130,987,152, forward strand.
ATGGAAAGAATTAGCCGTAATATATATATATATATATATATATATATATATATATATATATATATATATATATATATATATATATATATATATATATATATATATATAGTTCAATTGAGAAAAAAAAAAAAGTTCAGAATGAGGGAATTATTCTCAGCCACACATTTATTTTGTCGCAAAACACTTAGGCGTACCGGCAGAAATGGATAACGGATACACATGTTTTCCAGCTAAATATGTTTCCTTAAACTATGCTAATCATTACCTTAATGTACCTAAAAACATTTTCTTTTGTTTTTTTTATTTTTAGAAAGCTATTTTGATCAAAAAATTATTTTAAATATATCAAAATTTATAATTTTTTATTCTTTATAAATAGACATCCATATTGATATGGTTTTAAGATAAAATAAAAAATTTATTTTTTTTAGAGTTCCAACTTTCGTTATTCATAAGTGAATAAAAATTCATCAGATTTTTATTACAGTACATTCGTTATTCACTTATGAATAAAACGTATGTTTAATTTTTTTTATAGTTTGAGTATCGTTCATATATGAATATAACACGTAATAAAGTTTTATTACTTAAAATATATTTTTTACATCATCTTTCGTCATATATTATATTTATATATGAATAAAACGTGTATTAGTTGTCGTCATATTTTATATTCATATATGAATAAAACATTTATCAGATTTTTGTTACAATTAATTTGTTATAAGTCGTATAAATGATATGTAACAACGCAAATTTTCAGACCAATTTTTCATTTTAAAAATAAAGTATTTTCATACAAAACAAGGCATAAATAATTCAAGTGTTATGTCAAATACAAATTGTCTAAATCCCAAGATCATAAAAACATCCTTCAGTGTGTACCGATCACGCCGGCGCCTTCCCACGGTCCTCGCTAGTACCTGAAACACATACATAACAACTGTAAGCATAAATGTTTAGTGAGTTCCCCAATATACTACTTACGCACATACGCCTTTCCAGGCCCTGACCTTCCGGTCCATGTGTCTCAGGGGACTTCCGGCTCTGCTGGGTAAACCTTCCGGTCCTACCCACGCCGACCTTCCGGTCCATAACACAACATATTGCCTTCCGGCCCATAACATATCGCCTTCCGGCCCATTACATATTCGCCTTCCGGCCCATGACATACATAGCACATATAACAAATAACTTACCACATATAGCATACATATCACATATCATATCTGACCTTCCGGTCACACAATCAAACCCTTCCGGGTACAGTATAGTGAGAGGACTCACCTCGTGAATGTTGAAAGCTAGCAAATCCTGAAATCACTCGTGCACAATCCGCCGAGCTACAACCTCCCTATAACATCACATATCTCTTATTAACACTTATATCTTCTAAGTGTGACTATCCCTAAGAAGTCAGACTTAGGTCAACTCTGGTCAACGGTCAACTCGACCGGACTCGGCGAGTGCCATGGCGACTCGGCGAGTCTGGACGTCCTTCAATTCTCTAAGATTCCCTTTCTACTCGTCGAGTATCCTCCTTGACCCGACGAGTTACTCCTGGAAGAATCGCGGGGCCACCCCGACTCAACTCGCCGAGTCTGAAGAACAACTCGACGAGTCCCAGTTAATCTTCAAGCTACTCGCCGAGTCTGTTCGTCGAACTCGGCGAGTCCATGCCATGCAACTGCTCAAACTGCATCCTAAGGTCAGAACTGCTCCGACCATTCCTAGGTCTGGCCTTCCTAGGCTGATCCATCACGTAAGGTCCTCATTTCAGTGCTCATGATACACCCCATGATTCATAATTTACATCTTGACCTAAGGCATAAGGATTCCAATCCAAAACCTTCATCCATTCCCGAAATGCACAGGCATGGGACATTCTGGACCTCCAAAGGTCCCAATACAGGGTTACAATCGTTTAGGGGACTAGGGTAACATTCAATCTAATCACAAAAGGGTTTCATAAACCCTAATTCCATAAACACATCAACATAGCAGAGTATACTCGAATTCTTACCTGGATGATATACTCTCTGTGTCCCCAATCCTCAGAACGTGACTCCCTTGCTGTTCCTTTAGCCAAGCCCTTCTCTTCCTTGCACAACAACTCTTCTATAATCAACAATGGCCTCTAACCTTGCTCCAGATGCACACAATCGATTTAGGGTTCTTCTCAGAAGGCTAAAATGAACAATGACGGCCAATAAGTCTCTTTTATACGTCCCAAACCTAAACGGTTAGGGTTTTCGCTAAACAGCGCAGACTCGCCGAGTCCATATCCGGACTCGTCGAGTCCAGTCGCGAACCCGCGACCAGGTCTGCGGTCCTACTCAGCGAGTCTAGGCTCCAACTCGCTGAGTCCCCCCTTAAAATACCCCAAAACATAATTTTAACAATACCTGAGATTCCGGGCTGTTACATGATACTTCAATTGTAAAAAAAAAATTAAAAATATTTTTTTATTCATAACTGAATAACGAATGTACTGTAGTAAAAATTTGATGCATATATAATCACTTATGAATAACGATAGCTGAAACTATAAAAAAATATATTTTTTAATTTATCTTAAAACTACATCAATATGGATTTCTATTTGTAGAGAATAAAAAATTATGAATTTTGATATATTTAAAATCATTTTTCGATAGAAATAGCTCCTTAAAAACTAAAAA